>NC_137793.1:27349742-27804874 GCF_963383645.1 Muscardinus avellanarius | reverse complement strand
ACGAGAGGAGCACCTTTGCTCCCCCATATCCTCCCTGCCATGTTCGGTCTCACCACAGGCCCCAAACAATGCAGCCTGGTGACTAAGAGCTGAAGGCTCTGGAACCGTGAGCTGAAATAAACTTTTCCTCCTTTTAATTGTTTGTCTCAGATATTTTGCCACAGCAATGCAAAGCCGAGTCACACAGCCCTCATGAGTTTAACTATTTTAGTCACTTTATATAAGCAGAATGATACAGTTTTTGCTTTTTGGTGTCTTACATATTTAACTTAGAAAATGTCCTCACGGTTCATCTGTGTTGTACAGTTAAGCATTTCTCTTTCTTTCTTTCTTGCTTTCTTGCTTTCTTCCTTGCTTGCTTGCTTTCTTGCTTTATTTCTTTGTGTGTGGCTTTAGAGGTTGAACCCAGAGGCATTCTACCTCTGTGCTACACCCCTAGCTCTAGTATTTTATTTTTCTTTGGAAACAGGGTCTTGCTAGGTTAATGAACATCTCACTACTTGCTGAGGTTGTCCTCAAACCTGCAATCCTCCTGTCTCAGCCTCTCAAGTACTAGGATTACAAGCATGTGTTACCACAGCTGGCTACAGTTAAGCATTTCTAATATAAAAAATCCGAATTTGAAGTTTTTTGAGTGCTGACATAACATGGCAAGTGGGAAATTCTGGACCTGACCTTAGAGTGTGACCTCAGATCATTGCCAAAATTCAGGTGCACTAATATATCTATATTCACATCAGGCCACAAGCACAAGGTACATGTGAAACATAAACGGATGTGACTTGGGTCCTGTTCCTATGATCCTGATTACGTATCTGCAAATATTTCCAAGTCTGAAAAAATCCCAAATATGAAACACTGCTGGTTCCAAGAATTTCGGATAGCATCCTGAGCGTCCTGGTCCCAGTGTATGTGACTTGCCCCACGGTGCCATGAAGCCAGACGAAGAAGTAGACACATTCAGGATTGTACAAGGTACGATTTGTTGGGGGTCTTCCTGGAGAAGCACCATCCTGTGTGGCAGCAAGACCAGGTAGACCGCCAATTTTGGTGATGAGGTTTATCTTTTTTTTGTGTGTGTGGTACTGGAGATGGAATATAGGGGCATTCTACCTCTGAGCTACACCTCCAGCCCTATGTTTTATCCTTTCTTTCTTTCTTTCTTTCTTTCTTTCTTTCTTTCTTTCTTTCTTTCTTTCTTTCTTTTTTCTTGGTAGTACTGGGGGTGGAACCTAGGGGCTTTTCTACTTCCAGGCTTTACTCCCAGACCTATTTTATACTTTATTTGGAAACAGGGTCTCACTAATTTGCTGAGAGCCTCACTCAGTAGCTGAGGCTGGCTTCAAACCTCTGTGATCCTCCTGTCTCAGCCTCCCAAGCCCTGGGATTATAAGTATGCGCCACCATGCCTGGCATTTATTCTTTATTTTGAAACAGGGTCTCACTGAGTTGCAAAGGGCCTCATTAAGTATCTGAGGATGTCCACAAACTACGATCCTCCTGTTTCAGCCTCCCAAATGCTCAGATTACAAGCATGCACCATCATGCCTGGCTTGGGATGAGGTTTATAAAGAAGGCAGGGGGTGAGAAGATGGCCAGGACAGAAGTGACTTCACCCCAGCTGGACTGTGCCTGGTTTATCTCAGGCTCACACTGAAAAGTGAATCATGAGCCTAGTGCCGGGGTCTAATTATAGCTCTATGCCCTACTCTAATGGGTTTGTCTACCTATGGTTCGCTGAGAAGCTGCAGGAAAAACTGTCCAGGGTTATTCAGGGGCTGCCCTGGCAGTTCTCACTCAGGATGACTGTGGTCATGTCTACAGAATCTGTGCTCAGCCTGTAGCATGTGGCAGAATTTCCTTTCTCTTTAAGGCTGAATTATGTTCGACAGTAGGTATCAACACACCTGAAAGTGCTTATGTGTCTGTCCAGGGCTGCTAATTTTTACTGTGGTCCAGATAGACTTGCTTATATGCAGCCCCCTCTGCTCCCAGAGCTTGGAGGTTTAGGATGCTGAAGTTGTAAAGGTTGAGGTGCTTGATGGTGGACAAACCTCTGAAGCTGGTCACCAAGTAGCCATGGCAGAGCATGTCATAAAATGGGAGGAAGAGGGGGCTGCAGTTTTAAAGCTCCCTTGTTTGCTATGGCCCTGAGGTGGGAAGCCCAGGTGGGAAGCTCTTGAGCTCCCATAGGAGACAAACACTTTCCCCCTGTGATCTGGAGAGTTTCACGTGTGTCCAGTCCCTTCCACTCCCAGAGCTGGTGAGTTAGGATGCATGAGTTAGCACCATGGGGAAGCTTAGAGACAGGCCGCCGTGTGTGAGCTCACATGCTTTTCTGCACCAGGGAGGCTGGATGTTGGGATTCCTTTCTTGAGTTTACAACTTAGTTTCGGGTGGTGGAGTCTGGGGCTGGATCTGTGCCGGCTGTGTTTCTGCTTGTCCCACCACTCCACACAAGTGTGCTCTCGGTTGTCTTCCAACAGGTCTCCGACTTTCTCTCGGGGGAAACCAATCTCAGATGTTTGTGTGGGGTGGAACGAGAGCTTCCCACCCTGCCAAGTTCCTGGTGTTGCTTCTTTAGGTTTTGCAATTTGTCCTCTGGCATGGCTTAGAAGGTGGGGAGGAAGGACTCACATCTATGGGGAAAGAGAAAAAAACACCACACTTCTAGATAGAGGACTGAGGGATTTGGAAGTTGGAAAAGCAGGAAAGACTAATGGTTTCAGGGCCACTAAATCACCACAGCCTGATACCTGATATGTATGTATGTATATATATATATATATATATATATATATATATATATATATATATGCAGTACTGAGGATGGAACCCAGGGGCATTCTGCCTCTGAGCTATATCTCTAGTCCTATTTTTTATTCTTTATTTTGAAACAGGGTCTCACTGAGTTGCAGAGGGCCTCAGTAAGTAGCTGAGGCTGTCCTAAAACTGTGATCTCAGCCTCTCAAATGCTGGGATTACAAGTGTGCACTACTACCTCTGGCTTTGATATTATATAATAACAATATGATACTAAGAACTATAGTCCTCATGCTACGTATTATACCTCTAGACTTATCCATACTACATATTTTCAGCTTTATTCCCTTTGACCTATATCTGTTTCTTCTTTCCCAGCTTCTGGAAGTCTCTGGAAGGCTTTATTTGATTTTCCATTTCTATGTATTTGATTTGTTTTTTTATTTGCAGTATTAGAGAGATTGGACTCAGGGGTTCTCTACCACTGAGCTACATCCCAGCCCTTTTTATTTTTTATTTTGAGAAAAGGTCTCACTAGGTTGCTCAGGCTGGCCTTGAACTTGGGACTCTCCTACCTCAGCCTTGCAAGTGGCTGGGGTTATAGGTGTGTACCATGTGCCTAGAATGTACAAGGTCCTGGGCTTCAATCTCTAGCAACACACACACACACACACACACACACACACACACACACACACAACTTCCCCATAGGCCACCCCTTTTACAACTGTTTCATTGGGGGATGATTTTCAACATGAATTTTCAGGGGACACAGACCTTCAAATTGTATCACACGGTGCTTCCAAGGTCATTCAGGTGGGCACAGGTGGCCTTTTCTTAGGCTGAATAGTATTCCACAAATTGTGTGTGTGTGTGTGTGTGTGTGTGTGTGTGTGTGTGTGTGTGTGGTGTTGGGGATTGAATCCAGGGACATTCTACCTCTGAGCTAGATCCCCAGCTCTATTTTATTTTTTATTTTGAAACAGAGTCTCTTTAAATTGCCGATAGTTTCACTAAGTGGCTGAGGCTGGCTGTGAACTTGCAGTCCTCCTATCTCAGCCTCCCAAGTACTGGGATTAGTGTGCCACCATACTTGGCTCCAAACAGGTATTTTAAACATAAATAATGTGGTATGTACTTTCAACAACTTTACTAATGTCTAATAAGATAATACTGTGTTTTTGCGGGCGATGAGAGCTGTGGGACAGGACTGGTACAGCAGAATCCTCTGCGATGATGGGCAGGTCATCTTCTGTATCCCCATTGCAGAGTCACCTCCCCCTGTGTGGCTACTGAGTCCTTAAAATTCTGTGAATGCAGATGGGACTGTCAATTTGAATTCTAGTGGCCACATATGGGGAGTGGCTGCCCTACTGGACAGTGCAGGGCTGAATGAGTGGAAACTGGTCACATCTGTGTAGTCTAAGAGGTCCCTCTTCCAGGCCAGCCCTGCATCTCAGCACACTGCAGAAGGGGGGAGACTCCCCCACTACAGGCCCTGGGAGATGCTCCTTGTGCTGCCTGGGTGGGTGGGCAGGTGGAGGCTGAGCCGAACTCTGGGCTCTGCAGGATTTGGCAGTTGTAGTACTATTTTACTCTTGTGTTTTGGACTTCCAATAAAATGCTGACTTCCAGTACTTTGGGTCTTTGTTCCACTTGTACTTTTGTGTCTTGTGTTTGGATTTTTGGATTCAGAAAATCTCTGTGGTATCTTCCTACCCTCCTCTTTCTCACAGAAGCCTGGCTTGTCTCAGGCACTGCAAAATTGCCTCGGACCTGAATCTTCTCCCTTACCCTTGACAGCTTGTTATCTTATGCCAGTTATTGGTTTCATTTAAAAAAATTTTTTTTTATTGGTGCATTGTAGTCATACATCTTAATGGGGTACAAGATGGTGGAGACATATATGCACACATCACCCAACTAGCCCTTACCCAGTTCCCACTCCATTCCCTCCCCCTTCCTCCTTCTCATGTTTGGCTAAGTGATTAACTATGATATGTTTGTTTGTGTCCATCATGTACATTACAGAATTTCCCTCTTCCCCTCTCCCATCCCCTCAGGTCACCTTATTTGTTCATCTGTAGTATCTCCTTTGTCTAGAGTTCCTCCTATGACCCATTTTCTCCCTAGCTTCTGCATATTAGGGAAAGCATCTGATTTCTTATTTTTTTGTGACTGACTAATATCATTTAGCATAATGTCCTCCAGTTCCATCCATTTCCCTGTAAATGACTTAATCGTGTGTTTCTTTATGGTTGAGTAAAACTGCATTGTGTACATATCCCACAGTTTTGTAATCCATTCATCTGTGATGGACATTTTGACTGGTTCCATAATTTGGCAATTGTGAATTGTGCAGCTATGAGCATAGATACACATGCGTTAGTTTGGTTTCCTTTCTATTGTGTAGATACCCAGAAGTGGTATTGCTGGATCATATGGTAAGTTTGTTCTTATTCTTCTGAGGATCCTCCATACTGTTTTCTAAAGTGGTTGCACTTATTTTCAATCCCACCAACAATGTATAAGAGTTCCTACTTCTCCACATCCTGGCCAGCATTTGTTGTTGCTTGTGTTTTATAGGAAAAGTTGAAGTATGGGCAACAGAGAAAGCCACCTGAGTGCTAGAACGTCCACTGAGGAATTTGGTAGAGAAGGTTGGGAACTCTGCATGTTGTGGGATCCTCCCACTGTCTGAAGGGCTAACATTCTTTTCCCCCCCTTTGTTTGGTATTGGAAATTGAACATAGATGTGTTTTATCTGTGAACTAAACCCCAGCTCTATTTTACTTTTTTTTTTTTCGGGTCTGGGGATGGAACCCATGGGCATTTGACCTCCGAGCTACACCCTCTCCTCTATTTTTTATTCTTTATTTTGAAACCAGGTCTCACTGAGTTGCAGAGGGCCTCACTAAGTAGCTGAGGCTGTCCGCGAACTGCGATCCTCCAGGTCTCAGCCTCCTGAATGCTGGGATTACAAGTGTGTGTCATCACGCCCAGCTACTTTTTATTTTGAAACAGGGTCTCTCTAAGTTGCTAAGGCTAGCCTCCAACCTGCAAACCTCCTGTATCAGCTTCCCAAGTACTGGGATTACAGGAGTGTACCACTACACCTGAATAAAATGGTTGAAAAATTAATAAAAAAGAGCTGACTCTAGCAAGTGCTGGCAAGGAGGCAGCAAGGGCATCCCTCACACACTGATGATGGGAAGGGAAGCAGAGATGGTATGGTCACTACAGAAGCAGTGGAAAATGTCTGGGTCCCTTCTGTGCTGTAACAGAGGACTTGGGACTAGGTAATTTATGGATACATGACTGTTTCCAGATCTTGGCTATGGTGACTAATGTTGTAATAACCATGGGTACAAAGATACCTTTGTATGAATGTGTTTCCTTTGGGTCTAGGGTCAGAAGGGTGATTATTTGATAGCTCTATTTTTAACTTTTTTAGATATTTCTATATTGGATCTATTGATTATCACTTTTATCAGCACATGTAAGGGTGCCCCTTTTTTCCACACCCTGGCCAATGCTTACCTACGATTTTTCAGATATCAGCTGTTCTTTTTTTCTTTTTTTCTTTTGTGGTGCTGGGGATGGAACCCAGGGGCATTCTACTTCTGAGATACACCCCCAGCCCTATTTTTTTATTCTTTATTTTGAAATGGGGCCTCACTAAGTAGCTGAGGCTGTTGTGGGAGGTCTCACTAAATAGCTGAAGCTGTCCGCAAACCACGATCCCCTTGTCTCAGTCTCCTAAATGCTGGGATTATAGGCCTGCACCACCACCCCCGGCTCAGATATCAGTTATTCTAACAGGTTTGTGGGGATGTCTCCTTGTGGTGGTGATTGGTAATGTTGAGCACCTTGTCATGTATCTATTGGCCATTTTTGTTCTTGGGAATAATGTCTATTTAGAATTGTTGCCCTGCCCCTCTTCTTTTGTAGTAGTGAGAATTGAACCCAGGGCATTTTACCACTGAGCTTCTTCCACAGCCCTCCCTCCCCCCACTTTTAAATTTTGAGATAGGGTCTAATTAAGTTGCCCAGGCTGGCCTTGAGCTTGCAATCCTCCTGCCTCTGCTTCCTGAGTTGCTGGGAGTATAGGTGTATGCTGCCGTGGTCAGGTCTTTTCCCATTTTAAAAATCAGATTCTTATTATTTTGTTATTAAATGGTATGAGTTCCTTACATATTTTGGATATTAATCCCCTACCTGATATATAGTTCATCAATATTTTCTCACAACTCCTCAGCTGCCTTCCTTTCTCCTTTCACCTTGCTGATGGTTCCCTTCCCTCCACACCATCTCTGTAGCTTGATTAGTGCATTTATTTCTTCTTTTGTTGCCTGTGCCTTTGATGAGACATTCAAGAAACCCTTAGGATCAGGGGCTTTCCCCCTGCTTCCTTTAAGGAGTTTTATGCTTTAAGATTTTCTGTTTAGGTCTTGAGTTATTTTGAAAATATATGTATTTCTACATATATTGAAGATTAAACTGAGGGGCATTCAACCTCCAAGCTATTTATCCCCCAGCCCTATTTTTATTTTTGTGGTACTGGGGTTGGAACTCAAAGGAATTCTATCTCTAAGCTCCACCCTCAGCCCTATTTTATTTCTTTATTTCAAAACAGGGTTAACTAAGTTGTAGGTGGCCTCACTATATTACTGATGCTGACAGTGAACCTGTTGTTGTTGTTGTTGTTGTTCTCCTCCTCCTCCTCCTCCTCCTCCTCCTCCTCCTCCTCCTCCTCCTCCTCCTCCTTCTTCTTCTTCTTCTTCTTCTTCTTCTTCTTCTTCTTTTTGCGGGTCTGGGGATGGAACCCAGGGGCATCCAACCTCCAAGCTACACCCCCTGCCCTATTTTTTATTCTTTATTTTGAAACTGGGTTTCACTGAGTTCCAAAGCCTTACTAAGTAGCTGTGGCTGTCTGCTAACTGTGATTCTCCGGTCTCAGCCTCCCAAATTCTGGGATTACAAGCATGCGCCATCACGCCCGGCTCTGTGATTCTTCTGTCTCAGCCTTCCAAGTACTGGGATTGCAAGATTGCACCATCATTCCTGGCTGAGTTAATATATATATATATATTTAAATTTTCTTCTTCATTTTTTTTTTTTTGTGTGTGTGTTGGGGATTGAACCTAGAGGCATTCTACTTCTGAGTGGCACCTCCAGCTTTTTAAATTTTTTATTTTGAAACAGGGCCTTACTAAGTTGTCAAGGGTATTCCTGAATTGCTGAGGCTGGCCTTGAATTTGTAATCTTCCTGTTTAGCCTACCAAGTACTGGGATTAGAATTGTGCGCTACTGCATATAACTATTGAGTTGATTTTTTTTTTTTTTTGCGGGTCTGGGGATGGAACCTGGGGCATTTTACCTCTGAGCTATACCCCCTATCCTATTTTTTTTTATTCTTTATTTTGAAACCAGGTCTCACTGAGTTGCAGAGGGACTCACTAAGTAGCTGAGGCTGTCCTTGAACCGCGATTCTCCAGTCTCAGCCACCCAAATGCTGGGATTACAAGCGTGTGCCACCATGCCTGGCTCAGTTGATTTTTTTTTTTTTATGTGGCATCAAATAAGGGTTCTTTATTATTCTTCTGTGTGTGGATGTCCAATTTTCCTGAAACCATTTATCGAAGACTGTCCTGCCCTGGCTGTATCTTCTTGATGTCCCTTGTCAATAATTAGTTGACCATGTATGCTTGTGTTTATTTCTAGGCTTTCTATTCTGTTCTACTGATCTATATGTCTGTTTTTATAAAGGTATGCATTTTGTTTGCACATAAAATCATACCTCAGTTGCCGGGTGTGGTAGCACATGCTTGTAATCCCAGCTCTTGGGAGGCTGAGACAGGAGGATCGCACAGGTTCGAAGCCAGCCTCAGCTACTTAGTGAGGCTCTCAGCAACTTAGTGAGACCCTGTTTCCAAATAAAATAGAAAATAGGTTTGGGAATGTAGCCCGAAGGTAAAAAGCCTCTGGGTTCCATCCCCAGCACCACACACACACACACACACACACACACAAAATTATACCTCAGTTAACTTTACTGGAAAAAAAAGATTCTGTGGTTTAGACTTTCAGATGAGTCAAAAAGTCAGGGAATAGAATTTGTTCCTTAGAAACCATACCTAGTAGATGCCTCCACAGGAAGGGAGAGAGGAGAGTTGGGTTCTGGGGCTGAGAGCTGAACTTAGGGCTGAAACTGAGAGTTCAGCTTCATTCTCAGTTCTCTGCTCCTGGCTTTGACCTTCAGCTCAGGGCCTCTCTCCTCAGCAGAGGTCACAGTGCGTGGGGAGGAAACATGGCCAGCCCCCTCCCCTCTGCCTGTGCAGCCTGCGCTGGGTGGGTTTAGAGCGCTCTTGGGGCAGCTTGGAAGATCAGCCTGGCGCAGGCATTGGTCCTGTGATTCCCTGTGATGCAAGCTTGTTGACTCCAGCCAGAGACCACATCCTTCCTGTGCCTGCTGGGGCCGTGGCCGCTATAAATGCAACTGTTTTTTTGGCTGGTTGTTTCTGAGGCTGGTGTCTGGGTGAGTCCAGCTCTGTGGGGCAGGGTGGGCAAAAGGACTAGGGGAGGCTGTCTAGAGGGGCCCAATCTACCTTGGTTAATGGACTATAAATTTCTCTTTGCTTCCAAGTCTCTCCTTCAATAATGTTTCTGGATTATTCCTCTATGCTTGTCATTTTGTGGGCTCTGTGGGTGCAGGTGCATGTGTATGTGCGTGGGGTGTGTGTGTGTGTGTGCAGTTTGAAGCGCTTCAAACTTCACAGGGCAGTCATAGTTGTGTCTGGATAGCCTGGCCCCTTTCCAGGGCCACTGCTCCCTCCATGGGGTAGATGTAGTGCTTTTGCTCCACACAGGGAAAATGAAAGAATCAAGGAGGAATAATTCCAAACAAAGCTACTTTGTTACTCATCTGAGCCCCAGGAGAGGTACAGGATTGAGCAGGCGATTCTTAGCTTATATGGACCTTGAAGTCTGACTAGGAAAACTGTCAGTGGGCAGTGAGATACTGGCCACAAATGCTGGGGACTGTTTGCCTTTAGCTACCTCCCATGGCCTTGGTTTCTGTTTCTGCCTCACTGAGACACCTGGGTAAGTGGTAGACCTGAATCCCGGCTCTGATCCTGGCTGGCTGCCAGCCGCTGGGCAGGGTGCTCGGTCTCTCTACAACTTGGTCTCCACGTCCACAAAGCAGCAGCTAGGATGTACACGGCTGCTGGGGACTTACAAATCAGGGCAGCACCGTGAGGAGCTCTAGAGTGCAAATGATTGGTATTATTGTAGGTGTTGCAAGGAGACCTTAAGGAACTGTAAGTGCGCTTATTTTAGTTTCTTCCCAGGTGTGGTTGTGGGGAGGGTGGTGGGCAGCCATCCCTTCCTTGGAACATTTTTGCTGCTCTCCTCTCTGTCCCAGCCACAAAAGCTTTTTTTTTTTTTTCCTGTCTGAATTCCCCACTTTCTCTTCTCTTTTCTATTACTCATCTTCCCTCACGTCAAAATCGAAGCCAGAAGCCAGAGCTTTCAGAAGGAACCGGAAGACCAAATCTTGATTTACAAATGAGGAAAGTGAAGTTGAGAAAGAGTGGGGAGTTTGTGCAGGGCCGGAGCCCCGTCACCCGCGAGGCCAGGCCCCTCGGCACCCGAGGCGTCGTCCTGAGGCAGTGTTCACTCTGACGTACAATGATCCATCCGTTGCAATTTACTTATTTTTATCTTCACAGGGAACTTTTCTTCCATGGCTAAGGACATACTGGGTCAAGCCAGTGGGAGAATTTTCTGGTAAGCATTTGGCATACTTTTCAGAATTAAAGATGGGGATTTACTACGCCAAGCAATACTTTCTTTTTCCTTTGAGTTTTCCTGTTTTGTTTTTTTTTTTAAACTTTAACTGATATATAAAAATGTACATAATTATGGGGTACTTTGTCATGTTCAGATTCATTATAGTGTTTTCTGAATTTGTTTTCCTTTTTTTTGGCACTGGGGATTGAACTCAGGGGTGTTCTACCTCTGAGGTACAACCTCAGCCCTTTTTATTTTATTTTATTTTATTTTATTTTTGCGGTACTGGGATGAAACCCAGGGACATTCTACCTTGAGCTATACCCTCAGCCCTATTTTTTATTCTTTATTTTGAAACAAGGTCTTACCAAGTAGCAGAAGGCCTCACCAAGTAGCTGAGGCTGTCCACAAACCCAGATCTTCCTGTCTAAGTCTCCCAAATGCTGGGATTACAAGCGTGCACCACCATGCCTGGCTAGCCCTTTTTATTATTTATTTATTTATTTTTTTGAAACAAGGTTTTGCTAAGTTGTTGAGAGTCTTGCTAATTTTCTCAAGCTGGCCTCAGACCTTTGATCTCGGCTTCTCAAGTACTGGGATTACAGGGATGCATCGCTGCATCTGGCTTGAGCTTTCAATGATCTGGTTCTCCTTAAGTGGAGACTTTTAAAAAGAACTTCTTAAACTTATGCTGTTGCCACTGCCTGGTGTTCCAGTGTGGACCTAAGCAGGAGGACCTTAAACAGGGCTGCCGATGGAGATGACAAGCATCCGCTGCAAGCTGGCACGCTACCTGGAGGACCTGGAGGATGTGGACTTGAAGAAATTCAAGATGTATTTAGAAGATTACCCTCCTCACGAGGGCTGCACTCCGCTCCCAAGGAGCCAGACAGAGAAGGCAGACCATGTGGACCTGGCCACACTCATGATCGACTTTAATGGGGAGGAGAAGGCATGGGCCATGGCTGTGTGGATCTTCTCTGCAATCAACAGGAGAGATCTTCACGAGAAAGCTGAGAGAGATCAGCCTGAGTGGGGTGAGTGGAAGAAAGACCATTAAAAAAAAGTATTTCTTTATTTACTTATTTATTTTTGTGGTAGTGGGGATGGAACCCAGGGGCATTCTACTTCTGAGCTACACCCCCAGCCCTATTTTTTATTTTTTATTTGGAAACAGGGTCTCACTGAGTTGCAAAGAGCCTCACTAAGTAGCTGAGACTGTCCTCAAACCGTGATCCTCTGGTCTCAGCCTCCTGAATGTTGGGATTACAAGCGTGCACCACCACGCCTGGCTTATTTATTTTTATTTTTATTTTTTATTAGCGCACTGTAGTCATAAATCTTAATGGGATTCAAGATGGAGACATACATGCTCACATCATCCAATTAGCCCTTACGCATTCCTACCCCATTTTCACCCCTCCCTTCTTCTCATGTTTGGCTTAGTGATTGATATTGATATGTTTGTTAAAGTACATCATGTACATTCGAGAATTTCCCTCTTCCCATCTCCTCAGGTCGCCTTTAGAGTTCCTCCTATGACTCATTTTCTCTCTAGCTTCTGCATATTAGGGAGAGCAGCCTATTTCTTAATTTTTGTGACTGACTAATCTCGGTATAATGTCTTCCAGTTCTATCCATTTCCCTGTGAATGACTTAATTGTGTTTCTTTATGGTTGAGTAAAATTGCATTGTGTACATACCCCATAGTTTTGTAATCCATTCATCTGTTGATGGACATCTTGGCTGGTTCCATAGTTTGGCTATGGTGAATTGTGCAGCTATGAGCATAGATACACATGCATTAGTTTGGTAGTTTGGTTTGCTTTCTTTTGTGTACTTATCCAGAAGTGGTATTGCTGGATCATATGGTACATTTGTTCTCATTCTTCAGAGAATCCTCCATACTGTTTTCTAAGGTAGTTGCACTAATATGCGATTCCACCAACAATGTATTAGAGTTCCCACTTCTCCACATCTTTGCCAGCATTTGTTGTTGTTTGTGTTTTTTTTTTTTTGTGGTACTGGGGGTTTCACCCCCAGTATACCTCTGGGAGTATACCTCCAGGATATATTCCCAGCCCTATTTTATACTTTACTTGGAAACAGGGTCTCACTAAGTTGCTGAGAGCCTCACTCAGTAGCTGAGGTTGGCTTTGAACCTGTGAGATCCTCCAGTCTCAGCCTCCCAAGCACTGGGATTACAAGTGTGCGCTAACACGCCCGGCATGTTGTTTGTGTTTTGAATGACTGACATTCTAGTTGGAGCTAGGTGAATTCTCAGGGTAGTTTTGATTTGCCTTTCTCTGATTGCTAATGATGTTGAGCATTTTTTATGCATTTATTGGTCATTTGAATTTCTTCTTTTGTGAAGTGTCTATTTAGTTCACTTGCCCATTTTGTTATTGGGTGCTTTGTTTTCTTAGTGCTGAGTTTCTTGAATTCTCTGTATATTCTAGATATTAGTTCTCTATTGGAGGAAAAAATTTAAGATAAAGTACAGAGAATATAAAATGTGCCATCTCTGTAATTTTCTTTTTTTTGTGTGTGCTATTGGGAATGGAACCCAGGGGAATTCTACCTTTGAGCTACACTCCAGCCCTATTTTTTATTTTGAAAGAGGGGCTCACTGAGTTGCAAAGAGCCTCACTAAATAGCTGAGGCTGTCCAAGAACCACCATCCTCCTGTTTCAGCTTTCCAAATGCTGGGATTACAAGTGTGCGCCACCACGGCCAGCTCATTTCTGTAATTTTCAAGCGTACAGTTGAGTAAGTAAATGCATATGGTTGTGCAACCAATTTCCAGACTCTTTCCATCTTTTCCCCCCCCCCTGGTACTGGGAATGGAACCCAGGGGCATTCTACTTCTGAGCTACATGCCTAGCCCTATTTTTTTATTTTCTATTTTGAAACAATGTCTCACTGAGTTGCAAAGGGCCTCACTAAGTAGATGAGGCTGTCCCAGAACTGTGATCTTCCTGTCTCAGCCTCCTGAATGCTGGGATTACAAGTGTGTGCCACCACGCCCAGCTCTCTTCCAATCTTGCAAAACTGAAATGCCTTACTCATTAAAAAAACAACTCTCCATTAGCCCATCTTCCCAGTCCCTGAGGACCACCATTATACTGTTTCCACGAACTTCACTGCTCTGGGCTCCTCATATGGGCATTGTAAAATATTTGTGTTTTTGTGATGGGCTTAATTCCATTGAGCATGATGTCCTCAGTTTCATCCTTGTTGTGGCAGGTGTCAGTTTCCTTCTAAGACCGTATGATACTCCATTGTATGGACGTACCATGTTTTGTCTGTGTATTCATCTATCAGTGGAGACTTGTGTTACTTTCCCCTTTATGTTATTGTGAATAATTATAGCATTAGCATCAGTGTACAAGTATCTCTTTTGGAACCTGCTTTGAACTCTTTTGGGTCTATATCTAGAGGTGGAATTTAAGGTTCATGTGGTAATTCTGTGTTTGGTTTTTTTTTTTTTTTTTTTTTTGAGGAACTGCCATATAGCTTCTTAGAGCAGCTGCACAATTTTATATTCTTACTAATAGTACACAAGAGTTCTGATTTCTTTATATTCTCATGAATATTATTTTATATTTGAAAAATAGTAATCATTCTAATAAGTATGAGGTAATATCTCATTATAGTGTTTTGGGTTTCTGTTTTTTTGGTAGTGCTGAGGATCAAATCCAGAACCTTGCACATGCCAGGTACTGCTCTACCACTGAGCTATACCCTCATCCCTAACTGTAGTGGTTTTTTTTTTTTTTTTTTTTTGGTGGTACTGGTGTTCCTGGAAGCCCTTCTACCTCCGGGCTACACTCCCAGACCTATTTTATATATTTTAAATTTGGAAACAGGGTCTCTTAAGCCAGTGAGGCTGACTCCAAACCAGTGCGATTCTCCTGTCTCTGCCTCCCAAGTGCGGGGATTACAAGCGTGCGCCACCACGCCTGGCCTTAACTGTAGTTTTAATTTTCATTTTCCTGATGATTAGTGATGTAGAATATCTGTGTGCTTGTTGGCCATTTAGATATCTTCTTTGGAGAAAGCACTATTGAAGTCCTTTTTACACTTTTTTTTTTGGCCCTGAATTTTGAACAGGGTCTCACTGTGTTGCAAAGGGCCTCACTAAGTAGCCGAGACTATTTGTGAACTGCAATCCTCCCGTCTCAGTCTCCCAAATGCTGTGATTACAACTGTGAGCCATCAAACATGGCTCCTGGCCAATGATTGTTAACCATATGTTGCTATGTTGGCTTCCATATCTGGAGTTTGAGTGGGAGATTTATAAACATAGTTTGAAGTTTTTTTTTTTTTTTTTTTTTTAACCTGGGCTAGGGCTAGACTTTATGTGAGAATTAGATTTGGGTTTTGGTATGAGTTAATTTTTGGGTTTTGTTTTGCGATGAGATTGATGGTAGCATTTGCTTTCTGAATAAGTGGATGCCTATCAGAAATCATTTATGCTACACTTAGGTTTCTGCCCAGCTAGACATCTGCCTTAGATATTTTCCCTTGTGGCTAGCTTTCATTCTAACATGCCTAAATTTCTCCTGTAAAGTACTTCTTTGGGATGTGTTCTGTAGTGATTGTTTAGATCTGATTCTCAGCTGTGGGTACCTGATGGATTTACCTGGGAGCTTTGGATATATATGGCACCTTGCTTCACCTCAGATTGATGAAGAAGAGTTTCTGGGGGTAGAGCCCTGGGGACATCATGTTTAAAGCTTCCTGGGTGAATTTTCATTAGATGTGAAACTGACTGGTGCTACCTACTCTTGAAGACCCAGAAATCTGGACTTGACTGTGGGTAAAATGGGTTTCAGGCAACTGAAGTCAGGGAAGGATGATTCTTCCTGGTCCATGTCCATCTGGGGGATATTGGAGATCTTGGGGATGGGATCACAGTTAGGGTACCAGGACCTACCACAGACAAGCGAAGACAAAAGAAGCACTGAATGATTTCTGGGTTTGGAAAAGAGGTTCTGAGGCTGAATATAGTGTGGGGATGCAATGCTGGGCAGGTAGGTGATGGCCAGTATTTCCAAGCCAGAAGTGAGGACTGTCCCCAGCTAGATTTTGGCAACACACCTGTCACCCACAACTCTGGACCTTGTTTGGATTTGGGAGCTATCCAGGGCAGGTTCCTCTGGTCCATACCAAGTGTTAGGCTGGGTCTTTTGTGTCAGAAGTTTTGGGTTTTGACACTTGATGTTTTTTTCCTTCTGTGTTCAGATAATGCACATGTTTCTAATCCCGCTGTGGTATGCCAGGAAGACAGCATTGAAGATGAGTCAATGGGCTTACTGGGGTACCTTACCAGAATCCCAATTTGTAAAAAAAAGAAAGGTAAGCAGCAGGGGTGGGTGGTCAGGAGGCCGGGGAAGCTGAGCAGCTGGTTGAGTCATTTTTCTGCATCTCCTGTTACCTGGTATGCAGACTGTCTCCATCACCATCCAAGAAAACAGGTTGGGTCCATGGCTCTTTGCAGTCTCAGAGCCATGGGGTTATTAAAAGTTTTAAGTTTTTTTTTTTAATAAAATTATTGGTACTGGGATTGAACCCAAGGGGATTACTACCTTCAAGATATATCCCAGCCATTTTAATTTTCTTTTTTATTTTTGATACAGGGTCTCACTGAATTGCTGAGGCTGGCTTCGAACCTGTTATCCTCTAGTCTCAGTACTGGGATTATGGTTGTGCACCACTGTGCCTGGCAGTGTTTCAAGGTTTTTTTTTTTCTGTAGTACTGGGGATTTATTTATTTATTATTATTATTTTTAAGATTTAAAGAAGTTTATTAAAAAGATAGAAATACAGAAAATAGAAATACAGCCCCATGCCAAAATGGCATAGGGGGGAGAGTGGCCCAGGCCAACTCACCACTCCCCAGTACTGGGGATTTAATCCAGAGAAATTCTACCTCCAAGCTACATCCCCAACCCTATTTTTTATTCTTTATTTTGAAACAGGGTCTCACTAAGTTGTGGAGAACCTCACAAAGTAGCTGAGGCTGGCTGCGAACCTGTGATCCTCCTGTCTAGCCTCTCAAGTACTGAGATTGCAAGTGTGCTACCACGCCCCGCAAGAGTCAAGTTTTAAAAGGTTTCAGACTACAGGTGTAAGATTGGGGGAGAGGGAAAGAATTTTCTGACTGGTGGCTTCCAACAGTGCTAGTCTGCTCAATTGCATATATAAAAAATTAAACACCAGAATTTCTAGGACCTTTTATACCCAAGTGGTGGAGAGAAATGACACCTACCATTTCTTCATCCCAATTACCACTCCTTATGGATTATAGCCCCCCCCCCCCCCTTTTAGGGATGCAGACATGCTTTTTTTTTTGGTGGTACTGGGGTTCCTGGAAGCCCTCCGGGCTACACTCCCAGACCTTTTATATTTTTATTTGGAAACAGGGTCTCTTCAACCAGCGAAGCTGGCTCCGAACCAGCGCGATCCTCCTGTCTCCATCTCCCAAGCGCGGGGATTACAAGCGTGCGCCACCATGCCTGGCGCAGACATGCTTTAATATGAATTTGTATTTATGTTACATCTAGACATATTTTCTGTTGTTGTTGTGGTATTGGAGATGGAACCCAGGGGTATTCTACCTCAGGGCAACACCCTCAGCTTTATTTTTTATTCTTTATTTTGAAACAGGGTCTCACTGAGTTGCAAAGAGCCTCACTAAGTAGTAGTGTCTCAGCCTCTCAAATGCTGAGATTACAAGTATGCACCACCACGCCCAGTTTAGACACATTCGTTTAACAATGATGTATGTGTATAAATATTATTGTGTGTATATATAAATGTATGTATAATATACTACATATAGTATGTATATACATTACTGTATATATTGTGCATATATATATAGCATTTATTTATTTATTTATTTATTTATTTATTTATTTATTTATTGCAGGTCTGGGGATGGAACCCAGGGGCATCTGACCTCTGAGCTACATCTTCTGCCCTATTTTTTATTCTTTATTTTTGAAACAGGGTCTTACTAAGTTGCAGAGGGCCTCACTAAGTAGCTGAGGCTGCCCACGAACCGGGATCCTCTGGTCTCAGCCTCCCGAATGCTGGGATTATAAGCATGCACCACCATGCCCAGCATACTACATATAAACACAGATCATGAAATATATATATATATATATATATATATTTATATTTATATATTATATATATTACATATACTCTTTTGTGGTACTGGGGATTGGAACCAGAGGCATTCTATGTTCAAGCTACACCCCTAGCCCATCTTTAAATTTTTTTTTTTGAGACAGAGTCTTGCTAGATTGCTAAAAGTCTCGCTAAGTTGCTGAGGCTAGTCTTAAACCTGTAATCTTCCTGTCTCAGCTTCCCAAATAGTGGGATTATAGGGGGTATACCACTATGCTTGGTCATATACATTACACATACACTAGATTCTTTCTCTCTCTGTACACATACATACATATATACACACATACACTGTGCTCTGGCTGACAGGTAGTGCTTATTGTGCCTGTGTGTTCTCAGATCTTTGCCATAATTCTCTGCTCTCATCCTGGAGTGCACAGGCCGCTGTTTTTGGCTCATCTCAGGAGAACGTGTGTGGTTTCTCCTGGAGTATGACTTTCTGTCTCTGCTGTAGATTACAGTAAGAAGTACAGGAGTTATGTGAGAAGCAGGTTCCACTGTATTGAAGACAGGAATGCGCGTCTGGGTGAGAGCGTGAACCTCGACAAGCGCTACACACGGCTACGGCTGGTCAAGGAGTACCTGAGCCAGCAGGAAAGGGAGCATGAGCTGATGGCCATCGGCAGGTCCAAGAAGTGGGACAGCCCCACGAGCCCTGTGAAGCTGGAACTGCTGTTTGACCCTGACGAGGAGCACTCTGAGCCAGTGCACACTGTGGTGTTCCAGGGAGCGGCAGGCATCGGGAAGACAATACTGGCCAGGAAGATCATGCTGGACTGGGCCTCGGGGAAGCTCTTCCAGAACAAGTTTGACTACTTGTTCTACATCCACTGTCGTGAGGTGAGTCTCGTGACGCCCAGGAGCCTGGGAGACCTGATAGTCAGTTGCTGCCCTGACCCAAACCCACCCTTGTGCAAGATCCTGCGCAAGCCCTCCAGGATCCTTTTCCTGATGGATGGCTTCGATGAGCTGCAAGGGGCCTTTGACGAGTCCACAGGGGTGCTTTGCACTGACTGGCAGAGAGCTGAGAGGGGAGACATTTTGCTGAGCAGCCTCATCAGAAAGAAGCTGCTGCCTAAGGCCTCTCTGCTCATCACCACGAGACCCGTGGCCCTGGAGAAGCTGCAGCATCTGCTGGACCACCCTCGCCACGTGGAGATCCTGGGTTTCTCTGAGGCCAGAAGGAAGGAGTATTTCTTCAAGTACTTCTCAGACGAGGCACAAGCCAGGGAAGCCTTTGGGTTGATCCAAGAGAACGAGGTCCTGTTTACCATGTGCTTCATCCCCCTGGTCTGCTGGATTGTGTGCACTGGACTGAGGCAGCAGATGGAGAGTGGTGACAATCTTGCCCAGACGTCCAAGACCACCACTGCGGTCTACATTTTTTTCCTTTCCAGTCTGCTTCAGTCCCACAGAGGTGGCCAGGAACACCACCTCTCCTCTCACCTCCGGGGGCTCTGCTCTTTGGCCGCAGATGGGATCTGGAACCAGAAGATACTATTTGAGGAGTGTGACCTCAGGAATCATGGCCTGCAGGAGGAGGATGTGTCTGCCTTCCTGAGGATGAACCTGTTCCAGAAGGAAGTGGACTGTGAGAAATTCTACAGCTTCATCCACATGACCTTCCAGGAATTCTTTGCTGCCATGTACTACTTACTGGAAGAGGAGGAAGGAGAGGTGATGGCGAGGAATGTGCCGGGAGGTCCTTTGGGGCTCCCAAACAGAGATGTGACAGTACTCCTGGAAAATTATGGCAAGTTTGAGAAGGGGTATTTGATTTTTGTTGTCCGTTTCCTCTTTGGCCTTGTGAATCAAGAGAGGACATCCTATTTGGAGAAGAAATTGAGTTGCAAGATCTCTCAGCAAATCAGGGGAGAGTTGCTGAAATGGATAGAAACCAAAGCCAAGGCCAAGAAACTGCAGGCACAGCCTAGCCAGCTTGAGTTGTTCTACTGCTTGTATGAGATGCAGGAGGAGGACTTCGTGCAAAAGGCCATGCACCACTTCCCCAAGATCGAAATCAATCTCTCCACCAGAATGGACCACGTGGTTTCTTCTTTTTGTATTGAAAACTGTTGCAGTGTGGAAACACTTTCCCTGGGGTTTACCCATAACTCAACCAAGGAGGAAGAGGATGATGAGGAGGAAAATGTCCCGGGTCCTCATGCCTCCTGTTCACACAGGTAAGGGAGCTTTGCTTTGGGTGGTGGAACATCCCATCTGCTTCCTGGCGACTACTCCTTCCTTCCTTCCTTCCTTCCTTCCTTCCTTCCTTCCTTCCTTCCTTCTTTCCTTCCTTTCCTCCTCCTCCTCCTCCTTTTCTTCCTTCCTTCCTTCCTTCCTTCCTTCCTTCCTTCCTTCCTTCCTTCCTTCCTTCTTCTCTTTCCCTTCTGTGGCACTGAGGATTGGACCCAGGGGCATTCTACCTCTGAGTTACACCCCTAGCTTATTTTATTTTTTTGGAAATAGAGTCTAACTAGGCTGATGAGAGTCTCACTCCTTGCTGAGACTGTCCTCAAACCTGCAATCCTCCTGTCTCAGTCTCCCAAGTACTAAGATTACAAGCGTGTACCTCCACACTCAGCTTTATTTCTTAACCTTCTAGGAGGACTTTCCTTGGACTGATGTCAGGAGCCTGGCCCTTCGGTCCAGTTGATTGCTGTTAGATGCTGATTTTCTTTTCTCTCCTTCTTTCCAATATCCAGATTGGTGAACTACCTCACTTCCAGCTTTTGCCGGGGCCTTTTCTCAGTTCTAAGCACCACCTCACTCCTAACAGAGCTGGACCTCAGTGACAATATTCTGGGGGACCCAGGGATGAAGGTGTTGTGTGAGACACTCCAACATCCTGGCTGTAACATTCGAAAACTATGGTAAGTCCTTGGTCCCTGTGCATGCATGTGCATGAGTCAAAGAAACACACACGAGAGAGAGAGAGAGAGAGAGAGAGAGAGAGAGAGAGAGAGGAGAGAGGAGAGAGGAGAGAGGAGAGAGGAGAGAGGAGAGAGGAGAGAGGAGAGAGGAGAGAGGAGAGAGGAGAGAGGAGAGAGGAGAGAGGAGAGAGGAGAGAGGAGAGAGAGATATGGATGGAATGAGAGTGCAGTGACTCATGGGCACACCTCCACACCCTCTCTGCCTCCCACCGGGTCTGTCTAACTAAGGGTTCCCACTCCCAGCTGCACAGCAGGCTGGGGACCAAGCATCATAGACCTGGCCCCTTGGGGGACATTTAGGGCCCCACATAATGGATTCCTCTCTGATGCTTTCTGCCTGTGTTTGGTGTGCAGGCTGGGGCGCTGCGGCCTTTCCCATCAGTGCTGCCTCGACCTCTCCTTGGTGCTGAGCAGCAACCAAAAGCTGGTGGAGCTGGACCTGAGCGACAACGGCCTGGGGGACGTCGGGGTCAGGCTGCTGTGCGTGGGGCTGCAGGACCTCCTCTGCAGCCTGAAGAAGCTCTGGTGAGTCTGGACTCCTGTTCTGAAGGAAGCACTGTCCACAAGGTGTTTCAGGGCTCTGGCTCCAGTGAGGCGCAGGCGTGAGTGTGTGGTGTGGGAGCAGCCTCAGCTTCCCAGACGGCGTCCTGAGTTCATCTCTGGTGTCATCAATGATGTAGTTGGTTAGTGTTTGTGGTGGGCAGAGAGAAAAGCAGGCCACTAGAGTACAGGCTTTAGAAGAGTTGTGGAGCCCCATGGTAAGCCCTCAGTCTTCACACTGAATAGAATAAATCATGTTAAAGTGATGGAGACCTCACTCGCCCATCCTCACTGAGCACTTGTGGGAGACTATTCTGAAGAAGAGAACAATGCACTTGAAAAACAGGTCCAGCCAGGTGTGATGGAACACACCTGTAGTCTGGTACTTGGGAGGCTAAGATAGGAAGATAACAGGGTTAAGGTAACAGTCTGCAACTTAATGATACCCTGTTTCAAAATAAAAAATAAGAGCCGGGCATGGTGGCGCATGCTTGTAATCCCTGCTCTTGGGAGGCGGAGACAGGAGGATAGCGCTGGTTCGGAGCCAGCCTTGCTGGCTTAAGAGACCCTGTTTCCAAATTAAAAAAAAAATATATATGGTCTGGGAGTGTAGCCTGGCAATAGAAGGGTTTCCAGGAATCCCAGTACCACACACACAAAAAGGGGCCGGGGTGTAGCTTGGAGGTAGAATGTCTCTGAGTTCCACCTCAAGTACTACACCAAATCTAACACCAAAAAATCAAAACAAAACAAAAACCCCCAAATAACCAAAACTCAAACAAACAAACAAACAAACATACTAGGACTAATTCATAATCATTACAATGTCTGCATGTGTGTGTGTGTGTGTGTGTGTGTGTGTGTGTGAGAGAGAGAGAGAGAGAGAGAGAGAGAGAGAGAGAGAGAGAGAGAGAGAGAGAGAGGATCCTGGTGGCACATGCTCGTAATCCCAATACTTGCAAGGCTGAGATAGGAGGATTACAGTTTCTTGTCCAGCCTTCACAATTTAGGGAGATCCTTTGCAACTTAATGAGATCCTGTTTCTAAATAATAAATAAAATCAGGTTGGGGGTTTAGCTTGAAAGTAGAATGCCTCTGGGTTCAATCTCCAGTGCCACAAAAACAAAATAAAACAAAACAAAAAAACCAAAAAAACAAGGATTGGCAAGTCCAAGGAGACACCAAAACTCTTGTGCATGGCTGGTAAAATGTGAAATGGAGTGGGCACTGTGGAAACAGTGTGATAATTCCTCAAATAATTAAACACAGATTAAACACAGAATTACCATTTGACAGATATTCCACTTCTGGGTACATATGCAAGGGACTCAAACATATCTGTACACCCAATGCCATAGCAGCATTAGTAGTAGTAGTCAACAAAAAGAAATAACCCAAATGTCCATCGATGGGTGAATGGATAAAAAAGTACCTACAGATGTACAGCTTTCAAAGGAATTCTGATGCATGCTACAACATGGATGAACGCTGAGGACTTTATACTACATGAGATAAGCCAGTCACAAAAAGAGCAAATGCTGTGTAATTCTACTCACACGAAGAACACAGAATAGTCAGAGGTATAGAGACAGAGGTAGATGAAGCTTGCTAGAGAGTGGGGGAGGAGAGACGGGGAGTCATAATGGGGAGAAAGTTTCGGTTTCTTAAGATGAAAAGAATTCCAGAGGTGGCTGCAATGGTTGCATAAGGCGAATGCACTTAAGACCTTGATTATGTACTTAAAAATGGGTAAAATGATAAATTTTATCACATACGCACATACACATATATATACACATACATACCTATAACCCCAATAAAAATATAGAGAGCTGAGAAGTCACAGTGTTGGGTGAGCTTGGAAGGGATTTACTTGTTATACCAAATAGAAGGAGCAATGGAAGCTTGGACAGCGTCCAGATGCTCCCCTCCCTTTTAGACCAGAGTGGAGCTGTGGTGGGTCTATGTGATGCCTGACCATGGTGGAGCTGTTGAGAGGTGAGACTGTGTGACGCTTTCCTGTCTTTTGGAAGGTTGGTTGGTTGCTGTCTCACATCAGCGTGTTCTCAAGATCTTGCATTGGTGCTGAGCACCAACTGTTCTCTGACCAGACTCTACATCGGAGAAAATGCCTTGGGCGACTCAGGAGTTGAAACTTTATGTGAAGCTGCCAAGCACCCACAGTGTAACCTGCAGAAACTGGGGTAAGTCTTCCTTGATGTCTTGGCAGGAGGGCAAGTTCTCTTCAGAGATGAGTTACTTGCAAAATGTGAATGAAGAGACACCTCTCCTGCTGCCTTGATTTCCAGCCCTTGGTGCCTGGGGTTGCGGTGCTATTGGGTCGATTCTGTTGCTGTTTTTCTGTAAATACAACTAACTGTTTATGGTTTATGTTTTTATTCCCATTACTAATGTAAATGCCAATCAGATATGCATTCAAGACAAAATATTCCATGAAGGGTTGTCCCTGAGGAGTAATCCCTTACTGCATAATTAAAAACCAGTACATATTTACGAAAGCCTCATTCTTCCTGGACATGTCCCAGCAGCAACACATCTTGGAGCTGCCACTCTCCACCCATATGTCTTTGCCCTCCCTCAGCAATGTTGCTTTTGCTGCTCTTGGCAGTTCCACAGATGTGATTTAGCCCTATGTTTTCCAGGTGCCCTGGGGTTCTTTTGTGGGTGCTGATGGTAGAAGCCAGGAAAAGGGACCAAACTCCTGTTTTCGCAATTTTAAAGGGAGGGTGACAGTAGTAGACAATAGCAAAATAGTGCAGTATATATAATGTAAGTGCTTTAGTAAAAGTTAGTGTGGCAATGAGGGGCGCTCCTTTGCTCAGGCTCAGTGAGAGCCTCTGGCCTGGGGACACTGGAGAGCAGGACAAAGGTAGGTTTTAGCTGCCAGTAAGTGAGAGAGGAGCCCTCCAGGCAAAGCAAGCAGAAGGGAGGAGCAGATACTCAGCTGACATCCACAATCCTAGCTTAGTTCCCACAAGTCCATATTCTGTTCAATATCTGCTGCTTTCTTTATTTTCTTTTTTTTTTTTTTTTTTGAGGGTCTGGGGATGGAACCCAGGGACATTTGACCTCTGAGCTACACTCCCTGCTCTATTTTTTATTCTTTATTTTGAAACCGGTCTCACTGAGTTGCAGAGGGCCTCACTAAATAGCTGAGGCTGTCCGCGAACCGCGATCCTCCAGGTCTCAGCCTCCCAAATGCTGTGATGATTTCTTTCTTTGTTTACCTTCTCATTGAACTCCTTTTCCTCCTTGTTTTAGAGTACTGTGTCTTTTCTGTTTTTTTTTTTTTTTTAAATAGCTTCTTCCTCTGTGAATTCTGTGTTGACGTATCTTCTTGTGATCAGGAATTTGGCCACTGGCTTGTTTCTATACTCTCAGAGATTTCTCACATATCTTTCAGCTTCAACAACTACCTCTACACAGACAGATGGCTAAATAGGTCTCCAATAGAGATTACTTATGAGTTTTTTTTATTTACAAAAGTAATACACGCTTAGGGTAAACATAATGAATAATCCAGATATGTAAAGGAAAAAGCAAAAGCTCTCTCTGTCCATGGAGAGAGACCTTTACAAAAGACTGATGGACAAATTTTTAGATATTTTGTTATATGTGCACATCCATCTATCATCCATCTATCCATCCATATGTCATCTATCCACCCATCCATCCATCCATCCATCTATCCATACATCCTAATGTACTCTACATATTAGTTTTCTGTGCATTCTATAACAAAGTACCCCAAACACATTGGCCTAAACAACAGACATTGTCATCCCTCCACTCTGCAGGCTGGACTCTGAGGTTAAGGTGTGGATAGCCTGGAATCCTCCAGGGAAGAGCGTGTCCCATGCTTTTTGTATAGCTGCAGCTGGTTTGCTGGCAGTCCTTGTCATTAGTTGACTTGTAAATGTGACACCCAGACTGTTGCCTTCATCTTTACTTGTAATTCTCTCAGGGTGTCATTGTGTGGCCAACACTGTGTCTGAAGTTCCCATTTTAATAAGGATACCAGCCATATTGGAGCTGGGTCCCCTAATGACCCAATCTTAACTTATTATATCTGTAATAACTATAGGTCCACATAAGGTCACATTTTCTTTTTTTTATTTTTTATTTTTTTAAATTTATTTTTAATTGGTGCACTGTATTCATACATCATAGTGGGATACATACTTTTGTAGACATACATGCACACATTGCCCAGTCAGCCCCCACCCGATCCCCACCCCATTCTCTCCCTATCCCTCCCTCCCATGCTTGGCTTAGTGATTGACATCTAGTATTATAGCAATTTATCAAAAATTAAAAATGATAATCTCACATAACAGTTTCATTTGTCTAATACCAAGCTTTTGATGACTTAAAGATAACATTTCAATATTTCTTTTTGCTTTCTTTCTTACCAGAGAATTTATTTTTTCTATTTTTTAGGTGAAACTATCATATATTTATATATTTATTTTTCAGAAAAAAAATCTATCCTAATATGGAATATGGACTCTAGGCACCCACAACGATCTTGAAAAAGAACAAAGCTAGAAGATGTATATTTTCTGATTTCAAACCATATAAAGCTACAATAATTGAAACAGTGTAGTACTATTCTAAAGGCAGATATATAAACCATTGGAGTTAAATAAAAGCCTAGAGCTAAATTCTTCCCTATATTGTCAAGTTATTTTTGACAAGGTTTCCACGAACATTTGGTGGTGGAAATAATAATCTTTTAACTAAATATTGTTGAAAAATAATAATTACATGGAAAAGAATAAAATTGGATCCTTACCTAATCCCATATACAAATATTAACTCAAAATAGATAAAAGACCTAAATATAAATCTTAAGACTATAAACTTTTAGGAGAAAATCTGGGTCATAAAACCTCACAACATTGAAATTGGCAGTGATTTCTTGGTTATGATTTCAATGGCACAGGCAACAGAAGAGTATACAAACTCCCTAAAAAATAAAAAACATATTGTATATCCAAAGACAATGTAAACAGAGTTAACAGTTACTAATAGAATGGGATAAAATATTTCCAAATGCTATATCTGAAGGTATATTAATATTCCAACTAGAAATCCTAAAAATTAACAACAATAAAGGCAAACAATACCCTTTACAGATAGGTAAAAGACTAACATAAGTAATGAATCTCCACAGATAACCAATCTTAGTTGTCTGTTGGATGGAAACTCTTGTTTCTCTGGTTCTGGTGTGTGTTACCTATTTCTTCTTTATAGTTAATCTCTTTGAGTATTTTCTCTAGTGCTGGTTTTGAAGACATAAATTCCTTCAGTTTCTGTTTGTCATGGAAGCTTCTTATTTCTCCATCTAATTTGATAGAAAGTTTTGCTGGGTAGGAAATTTTTGGCTGGAAGTTGTTTTCTTTCAGAGTTTGGAATATGTTACTCCAAGCCCTTCTGGCTCTCATAACTTGGTTTGGGAAGTCTGGAGTGATTCTAATTGGTTTGCCTCTGAATGTCACTTGGCCCTTTGCTTTTGTTGCCTTTAAGATTCTCTGCTTGGCTTCCACATTGGTCATTTTGACAATGATGTGGCGTGGGGATCCTCTTCTCCGATCCTGTCTAAAGGGAGTTCTATACGTTTCCTGGACCTGCGTATCGACCTCTTGCTCTATGTCTGGAAAATTTTCTGCTATTACTTCCTTGAAGAGATTGTTGATCCCTTTGGTATCACTTTCTTTTCCCTCCTCTATTCCAATTATTCTTAGGTTAGCTCTCTTAAAATGGGCCCATATTTCTTCAATATCAGATTCCTGCTGTCGGATATTTTTTCCTAGATTAGAAACTATGCGTTCATTTTTGGAATGATCATCTTCTAAGAGCGAGATTCTGTTCTCCATGTGGTCTAATTGGTTGTTTGTGCTTTGAATTGAGGCCTTTACTTCATTAATTGCATCCTTTATCTCTTTTTGGCTCTCTCTGAGTTCTTTTCGAAGCACCTCTATTATTTCTACAGTTATTTTCCTGATTTGATCTTCTAGAAATCTCTGATTTTCTGTTTTATCGGGTTCTGATGTTGTGGGGTTGTGAGCATTCATTGCTCCAGTATTATTCCTCTTTCCCATGATTTCGGATGTTTGTGCCTTCTCTGGGTTCTTCCCTTGGGTCACTATGACTTCACTTAAGGTGTTCTGGATCTCGAGTCAGTAATATCTCAGACCCCACTACTCCTTTACTGGGTTGTAATACAGAGTCTCCGACCCAGAGAGTCGATAGAGGCTGCTTTAGACTGTGGGGGGTGCCAGGTTGCACGTTCTTCTATGGTGTGATATCACTGCCACCGCCCCTCTCCCACTGGGTCAAGTCCCAGTGAGTACAATACTGGGATTTCTCCGCTGTGGCCCACAATTTGACTCACTGTTCTTGAGTACACAGATGTAGCTGTACTGAATTCGGTGAATTCGGTGCTGTTGCCGCCGGTGGCAATATGGCGCCGCTGCTATGCCCTCGGCTATGGGTCTGGCGTTTTTTTTTTTTCTTGGTTTTGATTTCCACTCTGAATCCCTGCAGCGTGTGCTGAGCTCAGCCACTGGGAACTTTAGATGCCCTCTGCGCCGAGAAATCCCGCCTGGCTGTTCCGCAGTGGCTCCCCTCGGCTTGCTGTGGCCATCCCGTGAATTCGCCGGTACCGCCAGCAGTATGGCGCTGCTGCCGCGTCCTCGGGCGTGAAGCCGCGTCCTCGGGCGTGAGGATCTCCTTTGTGGCTCTGTTCTCAGTCCGCTTTCTTTCTGGAGCCTGGTGATTTTTTTTGTTTCTCTGGTGATGTTGTTTTCTGGCTTTGAAAGGCGCTGATTTTGTGGTAATGGAGATTTGTTGTTAGCAGGGCTCTTAAGCCCCGCTTTTCTCGGTCGCCATCTTCCCGGAAGTCCCTCTAAGGTCACATTTTCTCTTTGTGGTACTGGGAGTGAAACCCAGGGGCTTTTCTACCTCTGGGCTATACTCCCAGACCTATTTCATACTTTATTTGGAAACAGGGTCTCACTAAGTTGCTGAGAGCCTAAGTAGCTGAGGCTGGCTTCGAACCTGTGTGATCTTCCTGTCTCAGCCTCCCAAACGCTGAGATTACAAGGGTGCACCACCACGCCTGTCTCATAAGGTCACATTTTTTTTTTTTTTTGGTGGTACTGGAGGTGGAACCCAGAGGCTTTCTTTCTTTTTTTTTTTTTTTTTGGTGGTACTGGGGTTCCTGGAAGCCCTTCTACCTCCGGGCTACACTCCCAGACCTATTTTTACATTTTCATTTTTGGAAACAGGGTCTCCTAAGCCAGAGCACGGGGCTGGCTTCGAACCTGCGCGATCCTCCTGTCTCCGCCTCCCAAGCGCGGGGATTACAAGCGTGCGCCACCACGCCCGGCATACCCAGAGGCTTTCTACCTCCGGGCTATACTCCCAGACCTTTTTTATATTTTATTTGGAAACAGGGTCTCACTAAGTTGCTGAAAACCTCACTAAGTAGCTGAGGCTGGCTTCGAACCCGTGCGATTCTCCTGACTCAGCCTCCCAAGTGCGGGGATTACAAGCGTGCGCCACCATGCCTGGCTATAAGGTCACATTTTGAAGTACCAAGGCTGAGACTTCAACATCTGATGCTGGGCGGGGTGGGGGGGGAGGAGAACACACAATTCAACCCATAACACTGTTATTCAAGCTAGAATCCTAACAAATACTTTTCCATGGTTTGTGTTTTTCATTTATAATTTTTTTTTGCAGTACTAGGGATGGAACCCAGGGGCATTCTACCTCTAGCTACACCCCCGGCCCTATTTTTTAATTCTTTATTTTGAAACAGGGCCTTACTGAGTTGCAAAGGGCCTCGCTAAGTAGCTGAGGCTGTCTGCAAACTACGATCCTCCTGTCTCAGCCTCCCAAATGCAGATTACAAGATGACACCACACCTGGCTTATAAATTTCCATTATAAATGTTCATATTGATATGCAAAGATCTTATAGATCAGGGCATAATATTCCATAGTATGTATTACCATTGTTTATTTAACCACTCATCAATTAATGAACTTTTGGATAAGTTTATATTTTTTCACTGTTACAAATAACTGCAAAAAGCAGAGTTTTTATATATAACTTTATGCATGTGTATTTCTTTATAGATGGAGACCATAAAATGGAATTAATAAGCTAAAACTTTTAAACATTTTATATGTTATCAGGTAGAGTTGCATTTTCTTCTCTTGAACTTATGTCCTTTCTGTGGCTGCATTTTGTGTTCTAGCAGCACCTCCCCAACATCAGCCTCAGTGAAGACCAGCATTCTGACAGCCTGAATGGGACACTATCCTTGTTGTGTGGTGTAGTGCTGGGATCTAACTCAGGGCCTCATTCATGCTAGGCCAGCGCTCTACCAATGATTCACACCTCATTGTTGTTGTTGTCACACACTGAACATTTGCAAAAATTGGTTTGGTTGTTATACTGCACCTCCAAGTCCTGTCCTGTTTGTTGTCTCAGCCAACATCCTCATTGCTATACTCCCAAAACAACTGACCACACAACTTAGTGGGAGGAAGATTATTTACTTACAGTTTTTTTTGGAGATTTTGGGGTTTGGTCCATGTATGGCCAGGGTCTGCAGAACTCAGGGCTTTAGTGGTAGGAAGCAGAGAGTGGGAGAGCACAAGGGCTCTGCTCTCACATCATGGAGGCCAGAAGCAAGCAAGCAAGGGGGACTCAAAGACAAAAGCACAGTCCTAAGGCCAAACTCCAGGGACCCATCTTCTCTATCCACACCCCACCTGCTTAGGTTACCGTCCAGTAAATCCAGCAGATTGAATTTTTCCACTGATAAGATTATAACCCTCATGACTTAATTATATCAGCTCTGAGCATCAATACACAAGCTCTTCAGAGGACATTCTAGGTCTAACCATAACACAGAGGGACTTTCCAGAGGACTTTCCAGCTAGGGAATAGGGGAAAATTCTAAGTTGTCTTCATTTTCAGTTCCGTCCTTTTCTTCTTTCTTAGAACACAAGAGGAAACTTTGTAATATGCAAATACCTTTGATAGAGAGCCTTTCTTCAAAACCTTCAGAAAGGTTTTTCTGAAGTCACATGCAGTGTCTTAGCTCATCACATGAGGCAGCCAGTGACAATGCCCTCCCTCTCGCTCCTGCTGAGTCACATTGGTTCTAATTCTGAAATTCCAGCCTGCTCTTCCACAGGACCAGCCCTCGCTTGTTCTTCCTTTTGCCTAGAGCTGCCCATACTCCCTTTTCTACTGTCACTTAGGAAGCTCTCACCTACCCTTCAAGTAGTGACTCTAATACTTCCCTTTCCAATTTAAGAGCAGGGATAAGCTGGGCATGGTGGTGCATGCTTGCAATCCTAGCATTTGGGAGGCTGAGACAGGAGGATCACTTAGTGAGGCCCTTTACAACTCAGTGACACCCTGTTTCAAAATAAAGAATAAAATTTGGGAGGCTGAGACAGGAAGATTGTGGTTTTCAGACATCCTCAGATACTTAGTGAGGCCCTATTTCAAAATGAAGGATAAAAAATAGGGCTGGGGGGTGCATCTTGGAGATAGAATGCCCCTGGATTTCATCCCTAGTATGGCCAAAAAAGAAAAAAAAAAGCAGGGTAAACCAGGTGGTGTGTGCCTGTAATCCCAGTACTTGGGAAGCTGAGACAGGAGGAGGATCACAGTTCTGTGATCAACCTCAGCAACTTTGTGAAGCCCTCTACAACTTAGTGAGACCGTGTTTCAAAAATAAAAAATAAAATAGCATTAGAGGTGGAGCAGGGATAAAAATAACACCTCCAACTTGAGTTTGAAATAATTAAATAAAAATCATATTTCTTGTGACTATCTCATAGCGAAACACATAGGAAATACCCTATAAATGTTAGATTGTCACTTTTCATTATGAAACATTACATTTTTGTGATATAAGGCAGTTTTTTTTTTTGTATTGGGGACTGAACCTATGGGCATTCTACCTCTAAACTATACCCTTGGCTCTTTTAATATTTTATTTTTGAAACAAAGTCTGCAATTGCTGAGGCTATCTCAACCTCCCAAGTACTGGGATCACAGCTGTGTGCCACTACACCCAGCTATAATGTAGATTTAATAAAGAAAAAGCTCAACAGATTAGCCTCTTCTCCAGGGGAGAGGTGGTGGCAGCAACTGTGTTGAAGCTGCTGTACCAAATTCAGGAGAGGCTGGAGCTCTGAACTCTTCTTCTGTTCTTTCCACAGGTTGGTGAATTCTGGCCTTACGTCGATTTCTTGCTCAGCTCTGTCCTTGGTCCTTAGAACCAACCAGAACCTCACTCACCTTTACCTGCGAGGCAATGCTCTTGGGGACCCAGGGATCAAGCTGCTCTGCAGGGGGCTCTTGCACCCCAGCTGCAACCTTCAGGTGTTGGAGTGAGTCCTCCCTCCAGGATGCTGGGGTGTGGGAATTGGCTGAGGTGGTATAATGAGGAATGACCATGAGATCATGGAGTCCAAGGAGTGAGGAGCCTTCCCAGGATTTGGCTTCTTGCAGAATCATGGCATGGAGTTTTTCAACACAGTCCTCTGTGCCACAGACAAGTAGGGGCAGAGTAGAATTCACATTCTGTGGAAATCTGGGGGAAGACACAGCCTATAGGACTAATCAGGTAACAAAGTTCTGTTACTAATTTGTTCTGCACAATGAAAATAGATACTTCCATCTGAAGAGGAGAGAGAAATAACTACCGGCATATAAGGTTGCATCAAGCTAGTTAATCCCTTGATTTTTCTGCACTTGGAAGAGTACACATTCAGACTTTGGGGACCTGTTGGGATGGGTGGGAGGGCATTTTCTCTAAATCACCCCCTTTCTTGCAGATTAGACAACTGCAGCCTGACCTCACACTGCTGCTGGGATCTGTCCACAATCTTGACCTCCAACCGGAGTTTGCGAAAACTGGGCCTCAGCAACAATGACCTTGGGGACCTGGGGGTCGTGATGCTTTGTGAGGTCCTGAAACAGCAGGGCTGTGTCCTGCAAAACCTACAGTAAGTGTTCTCCGTGGGGATTCATGTGCCAGAATTCAAAGTTCTAAGCAAGAGACTAGGTACCAGATAAATGATTGCTCTAGATCCATTGCACTCAGGCCAGGTTGGGCCTTGGCCAGTTGTTGCAGATGTTTTCAATAGGGTATATGGGAAATGGGCTACATATCCAACAGCATCCAGAGATTGAGAATAACTAGAATTCAGTTAAGTGTGAAAAGATTTTGCATCCATAATCCTGAAAGAAATGCAATTCCTAATGAGAAGCAGCTGAATGGGAGTATATTTCTGGGCAAAGGGTTGTACTTTCTAGAACTAGTTGATGGTTCATACTAATTGCAAAGGTCTTCACATTGTGGGAATAGTCTTGCTTTGGAGAGTTTATAAGTAGAAAAACAGTGTTCCAGAAACAGTGAGTAGAGTGAATTCAGCAGAAGGGGCCATCGGCTCCCTCCCTACTGAGGGTTTCTTTATGCATCCCCTGGCTTCTTTGAGCCTTGATGGCCCCTTGCTCTTCCACTTAAGACATACATTGCTTGGCTCTAGGATCAACACACTCTCATCTGGCTTTCTTCTACTTTGTCAGCTGTCTCTTTTTGGCATCACTTTATCCTCCTGACCCATGTGTGTTGAATCTTCAGAGCTCAGTCACTAGGCTTACTTTTCTTCTCTACACATTTCTTATTTAAATACCCTAGTCTTCTGGTTTGACCATATGTGTACTGTGCCCCTAAATCACACCTTTATGAGTTCTGGGTCCTAATTTCATCATTCTACTTGGATATTTAATGTGCTTTCCAAACTCTGCAAGTCCAAAGCCAAACCTATTATTCTCCTCTGCCTAAACCTCTTCTTCCCTGTTGCAGTCCACAATAACTTACTCCTAATTGCTCAGGCTAAGAATTCTGGCACTGCTTTTGACATCTCTTTTTCTCGCTCCCACACCTACTCCATCCACATGTCCTGATGGCTCTACTTCCACAGCATGGGCACTCCCCACTTGCTGACTTTCTGTGGTACCTCTTTTCTGGCTTGTCACCGTTGTGTACTGATGAACCACCCTGCTCCATTATTCCTATCAGAGTGTGCAGCTGAAACAAGACTTGGGTTCTGTCACATCAGCTAACATCTTCCAGAAACTTCCCATCATATCCAAGTGACAGCTGCAAACGCATTCCTCAGATCTGGCCTTGCTGCTTCTGAAGCTCTATCTCTTCCTAGCCTTTCTTGTTCTGCCCCATTCTCAGTGGTATCCTTTCTGTTCTGCAAAAACACAGTCATAGTGGGACCTTTGCTCCTTGTGTCTCTGTCTGGGATTCACTTCCCTTCAGTCCCCATAAACTTCCTCCCCCCCTACCCCTGATGATTTGTTTAACTGTGTTCTCTTTGAGGCTGTCTTTGTCCTACTGAACACAAAAGTCCAAAATGCCCTGTCTTCTTCTCTTGTATTTTCCTCCATAGTTATATCACTGTCTTATATGCTGTGCTATTTTTTTGTGTACTTATAATCTATTTTCCATCCTCCCAACATAAATTCATTAAGCTAGGGATTTCTGTCCGTGTTTCTGACCTCAAGCTGGGAATCTACTTGAATGAGGGTTTGAATAAGCAGAGGTTTGAGTGAGCCTTGCACCCTTGGGTGCAATAGAATATGTTTGTTGAGGAAAAGCCACACATCTAGAGCTAAGAAAGCTGGGGGAACAAAAAGGGCAGGGTTGGTCAGGATGAAGCTGGGCCTCTGACCTGGCCCCAGGGACATTCACAACCTTGCCTGGGGGACAGGCTCAGAGTAGACTGGGGATTCATGGATGCAACTAACTGGTCTTAATCAGCCTAGACTGTGTAACAGACAATACTGACTGGGTGGCTTAAACCACAGGAATTTATTTTCTCATTGTTCTGGAAACCTGTAAGTCTAAAATCAAGGTTCTAACTAGTTCAGTTGCTGGTGAGGGTCCTTTTCTTTGCTTGCAGATGTCTACCATTTTACTGTGTACTCACACTGGTGGGTGGGAGGTGGGGTAAAGAGAACAAGTTCTCTGCTATTCCTCTTACAAGACAATCTCATAGGGATGGCCCCACTCTTATGACTTCATCTAACTCTAATTATCCCCCAAAGGATCTCCAAATACCAGCACATGGGGTTAGGGCTTTGACACATGAATATTGAAGAAAGACATTCAACCCATAGCATAATCAGTAGAGATTGTTAGAATTGATGCTGACAAATGGTTTGCTTCCTTAGTTAAATTTCAAGGAAAGTGTTACTAAAGATATACACTTTGATATACACTTATATCAAAGAATATTGGAGTGACAAACCAAGTAATCAAAATGCATAGATTTTTAGGAATACTGATTAGATGAATATAATATGAAACATCTGCAAGATAATTGGAGACATTTAAACAGGGACTGGACATTAATTGTACTGAAGAATTATTGTTATTTTTTTTTTTTTTGGTTGTGAGAGTGACATTGTAGTTACATTTTTAGAAGACTCTTTTATTTAGTGTTATGCAGTGAGATGTTTACAGATGTATAAAGTACTTTGTTTAATAAAATCCACTGAAGTGAAGAGTAGGTGGCCAGTAGGTGAAACACGGTCATCCATGAACTGTTTTTAAAAAAATTTGTTAGCCAGGCATGGTGGCACATGCTTGTAATCTCCGCACTTGGGAGGCGGAGACAGGAGGATCATGCAGGTTCGAAGCCAGCCTCGCTGGCTTAAGAGACCCTGTTTTCAAATAAAAATATAAAAATAGGTCTGGGAGTGTAGCCCGGAGGTAGAAGGGTTTCTCGGAACCCCAGAACCATGCACACAATTTTTTTTTTTTTGTGGATCTGGGGACGAAACCCAGGGCCATTCAACCACCGAGCTACACCCCCTGCCCTTTTTTTTTTCTTTTGGTGGTACTGGGGTTCCTGGAAGCCCTTATACCTTTGGGCTACACTCCCAGACCTATTTTTATTTTTGGAAACAGAGTCTCCTAAGCCAGCGCAGCTGGCTTCGAACCTGCGCGATCCTCCTGTCTCCGCCTTCCAAGCGCAGGGATTACAAGCATGCGCCACCACACCTGGCGATTTTTTTTATTCCTTATTTTTATTTTATTTATTTATTTTTGGTGGTACTGGGTGTGGAACCCAGGGGCTTTTCTACCTCTGGGCTACATTCCCAGACCTATTTTATACTTTATTTGGAAACAGGGTCTCACTAAGTTGCTGTGAGCCTCACTAAGAGCCTGAGACTGGCTTTGAAGCTGTGTGATCCTCCTGTCTCAGCCTCCCAAGTGCTGGGGTTACAAGCATGCCACCACGCCTGGCCCTTTATTCTTTATTTTGATACAGGGTCTTACTACTTTGCAGAGGGCCTCACTAAGTAGATGAGGCTGTCTGCGAACCGCGAGCCTCCAGCCTCCCGAATGCTGGAATTACAAGCATGACCCACCACACCTGGCTCCATAAACTGTTTTAGTTGTCAAACGTGGGGATGGACACATAGGGATTCATTATATGACTCATTATACTTTTGTATATTTAAAAAATTCAAAATGTAAGGATTCAAAACATAACATATTGGGCATGGTAACATGTGCCTGTGGTCCCAGCTTCTTGGTAGGTTGAGGCAGGAGGATCACTTGAGCCCATGAGTTTGAAGCCATCCTCAGTATAACAGTGAGACTCTGTATTACCTCAAAAACCACCCACCTAGAAACCACATTGGACATAAGGACATTTCAGATCTTAAAGGTGTATGGGATGGAGGGAAATGAGAAGATGAGATTATTAAGCCTCCAAACTCTGAGTTTTCTGAAAAGTACAACCCAAGGCTATTTGTTTTTACAGGTTGTGTGAAATGTATTTCAATTATGAGACAAAACGTGCATTAGAAACTCTCCAGGAAGAGAAGCCTGAGTTGACCATTGTCTTTGAGCCTTGTTGGTAGGAATGGAAGCAGACTGGTCAGATGCCAATGGTCCTTGTCCTCACCACCCAGATGCGTCCAGGTTTTGTGAGCCTTCCTCCTTCCGGAGTCCAGTGCACGGCTCTGTGATGCTTCACACCTGGGTCAGAGAGCAAAGCTCAATCCATGTGGGACTTAAGTGTTTCTTTTATTCCTGGTGGAGACACTAGAAAAATGGAACCATCTATGATGTTGGCCCTGGGTGGAGACACCAGGATGACAGAGCAACCAGATGATGATGCTCTTGTTACAGTGGCTCGGCTGCAAGATGTTTCTTCTTGATGACCTCATGTTGTAAACTAACCCCACAAAACACTTTCTGTCTTTCCTCTGCTCTCTTCTTCCTTTCTTAGTTCTCCTTTCTCATTTTTTATTCTTTGTTTTGTTTTCTTTTGTCCACATCACCACCCCTGGTGTTTTTCTGTGAACTGACCATAGCACAAACTTGTTGACCATGTGTTGTGAGGCAATTTTGTGGCAGCTACTTATTTATTTAAAATTTTTGTAACAGTTATATTTTCTAATAAAACCAAGTCATGCTTATTTCAGCTAGTTGAAATATGTAAAAACCTTTTTGTACTTACTGAGCTAAATTGTTTTCTTAATTTACAAAGGTGTTTAGAAACCTTTTAAGTTATTTGTCTAAACTAACTAAAATAAATTAAGTCACTTTATGCATTTAAAAATGTCTTTGCAAAATAATTCAATTGTGGCTAATTGGAAAAAATCATCTGATTCTAGTCCTTTGTTTTTTGGTATTGGGGACTGAACCCGGGGATAGCCCTTTTTTATTTTGAATCAGGATCTGAGATCCTAAGTTGTTGAGGTTGTCCTTGAACCTGTGATCCTCCTGTCTCAGCCTCCCAAGTACTGGGACTACAGGTATGCACTACCATGCCTGGCTTCCAAATATCCTTTAAAAAATAGGCTAAATATCTGAAAAGACACTCCTTAAAGGAATATGTATGCAATGAACATATAAAATTGATTAACAAAACTAATCATCAGGGAAGTGAAAGAAAAAAAATCACAATGAGCTAGTTAGAATGGCGGTTATAAAAAGAAGATTGCCAAGGATGTGGAGAAAATGGAATATTTATACAATGTAGGTGAGAATATGAATTAGTAGAGCCTTTTAGAAAACAGTATGGAGTCTTCTCAAAACACTACAAACTGAACTACCACACGATCCAGCTATTCTACTACTGGGAATATATCCAACGGAAATAAAATCAGTATGTTTATGAGGCTTCTGCAGTCCCAGGTTCATTCACTGCAGCACTATTTACAGTAGCCAAGAAATGGAAACAGCAGTGTTCATCAGTGTATAATGGATGAAGAATATCACACACACACACACACACACACACACACACACACACGGAATTCCACCTCTGTGAAGATGGACCCGGTTTTCCAAATAAATGCTTACATGCTGTATATAAAACCAACATAAGAAGAATAAGAATGCAAAGAGAAAAAAGGCAGATCAGCTGGAGACCTTAGAACCTGAGGACCGACATGGTGGTGAAGTTCCTGGTTTCCCTTAAAATTTCTTTCTTCATATATTATTCCAGACTTGAGACAGAAAAATCTTTATTAAAAAACGGCTGCGCTGGGTGTGGTGGCGCACGCTTGTAATCCCCACGCTTGGGAGGTGGAGATAGGAGGATCGCGCAGGTTCGAAGCCAGCTGCTCTGGCTTAAGAGACCCTGTTTTCAAAAAATAAAAAAATATAAAATAGGTCTGGGAGTGTAGCATGGAGGTAGAAGGGCTTCCAGGAACCCCAGTACCACACACACAAAAAAAGGGTACAATCTTCTTGGAGAAATTAAGAAGATCCTATGACGGCATTCCTAGATAAAACGGAGTTAGATAAAAACACATCTAAAGTATAGCAACTTATGCTCTAAATAAAGCTTTAGTATACCAATTGTTGCTTCACAAAGGTGGAGTTATTAGGTATTTACCTCAATTAAGACAAAATGTCACACAAGACAGCTATATCTACTTAAAATGACAAGATTGAACTCAACTTTTTCCAAGAAATAGAAAAATAAACATATTTTATGTTCAGGCAAATTTCTGAGAATGCTCGCTAGCTGACATTTAATTCACAGGACAGATTGGCTGCTTTTGATAGAGCATAAAATATTTACATTTACGCTGGGCGTGGTGGCGCACGCTTGTAATCCCCGCGCTTGGGAGGCGGAGACAGGAGGATTGTGCAGGTTCGAAGCCAGCTTCGCTGGCTTAAGAGACCCTGTTTCCAAAATATAAATACAAAATAGGTCTGGGAGTGTAGCCTGGAGAAGGGTTTCCAGGAACCCCAGTACCACACACACAAAAATTACATTTACAAAAGAGACTTAAAAGACTGGCCTTTAAGATGTATTGGGTCTAAATATGTGGTGCTTAATGAAGGTAGCTTCCTTGAGTATTACGTCAAGGATGGTTCCCTTCAACACGTGTCTCAGAAAGACCCCACAGTTGATGAACGGGGTGCTCAGAACTCTGGGAGGCCAACCCCTCATGTACATTTTTCTGGATGGGCAATTTGTATTCCCTCTGTCCCAGAAATGAGGTATGTTAACCTAAAGGCTGGTCCTATCTGTGGCTCTTTTAATGACCAAACACTCATCTTTTAAGGGGAAGTGGGCTTTGGCCAGGAAAAGAAAGAACAAGAAAGAGACAGAGACACAGAGAAATGAATCTTCCTTTACATTTCATTGCAATCTGAAGATTTATTTATTTATTTTTTTATTTTTGGCTTGGAAAAACTTTGTCAAAGGTCCAGATGTGCAGCATGCTGAGCATGGGGAAAGGAAACCTGACTCTCTCTCTCTCTCTCTCTCTCTCTCTCTCTTTATATATATATATATATATATATATATATATATATATATATATATATTTTTTTTTTTTTTTTTTTTTTGCGGTACTGGGGATGGAATCCAGAGTTGGCGGGTCTGGGGATGGAACCCAGGAGCATTTGACCTCCGAGCTCCACCCCCTGCCCAACTTTTTATTCTTTATTTTGAAACAGGGTCTCACTGAGTTGCGGAGGGCCTCACTAAGTAGCTGAGGCTGTCTGCGAACCGCGATCCTCCTGTCTCAGCCTCCCAAATGCTGGGATTACAAGCGTGTGCCACCATGCCTGGCTCAATCTGAAGATTTAAAACAACACTTTCCCCATACATTTTAAGCATAGTTTACACAATAAAATACCAACAGACAGCTAAGAAGTCTATAAGAAGTCTTGCAGCAGAGAAAGGAAGGGAAGACGGGCCATTGAGCTCCTGTGTGCCTTTTGAGTTCAAAGAATCTTGCTAGGCCTTGAAATTGAAGGACAGGAGTTTTACACACACACACACACACACACACACACACACACACACACACACACACACTTAAAGACGGGGAAAAAAACTCCCCTCCAAAAAAGAAGAAAAAAATTCAGTAGACTTACCAAAGTCATGCTTCTGAAAACCCCACGTTTGGGCACCAGAAATATCAGGGGTGACAGGTTCATTCCTCACCTCAGGAACTCAGGATCGGCAACTTTTTCCCATGGCAAAAAAAAAATTTTTTCCATGGCAAAAAAAAAAAAAAATTTTCAGTATGCACCAATCAAAGACATAGAAGTTTATTTAGGAAAGTGGGGGATACACAGTCAAGGGAGAACATGGGCCATCTAAAGAGGGAAAGAGCCTTTGGATTGCTTTTGCAGTGTTAGGAGGTGTGGGTCAGATACAGGAACCACTTTTCGTTCCAGTGTCCTGCAGCTCCTAACTACACTTGTCTTCTCTCCGGCATGAGGTGGGGGCTGGAGCTTTCACACATTTCCTCGGTCTTTACCCACAGGACGCTGTAGAGGCAGGTCGCCGGGGCCAGGGTGGGAGGATGTGGCTTGCTCTTCTCTGTTTACTTTATGTTGCAGTAGACCTCCAAAAGTTACAAAAATAAAAGGCCGAGGTTTTCGCCCTTCCTTTGTGTTGCAAGAGAGTGTTCCCCACAGCCAGATTTCAGACAAAGAAAACTCCAGAGGCCAGAGACCGATCTCCGGGATTTGTCTTTAGTCAACCTGATGGTCCAGGTATTTAATTCTGGCTTTTTAGTCTCTGGACGAAAGACAGTCTGACTTTTGGCCAAGTAATTCAGAGGGAAAGAAAAGGGGGATTACACCTATCAGGCCTGCATTATAAACTCCTAAACCTAAACTCTTAGCTAAGACTATAACTATAGATTAAGTGAAACCTAAACTCTTAGCTAAGACTATAACTACAGGTAAGCGATGTGCAGGAGTACAGGTAGATGTCCAGGCAACTGCTTGTAAGAAACACGTATGTTAGTAATTTGCTCAGAGATTTCCCCTCCTTGCCCTTCCCATACCCAGCTTCCATGATGGTCACATTTCAACCCCTGTAAGCCCACTTGATGCTTCTGTCTTTTGTCACAAATCTATAAAATGGGAGCTCACATTGAGTTCAAGGCCAGGGTTTTTAGGGACTTCTCCCAGTGTTCTTCCTTCTTCCATGGCATCCCCTTTAATCCTGTTTTCTCCTTCTAGCTTAAACATATGAGAAAACAATTACAATACTTTTTTTTTTTTACCTAAATCTGATTTCTTTTGCTCAAATTTATGGTCTTAATTTCCATCCAGGTCTTGCAGATGACAATTTTGTTCTTCCTTATGGCTGAATAAAAGTCCATTGCATGTAAATATAAAGAAAAATATGTGTATGTGTATATAAAATGTGAGCTAAATGGCTGTTATTATATATGATATAATTTTTCTCTGTTGACAGATATCTAGGCTGTTTCCATAATTGGCTATTGAGAACTATGTAGTTAAAAACATGGGTATGCATATGCATGTATCACTGAAGTAGGCTTATTTTTTTTTGATAAACACTACGGAGTGGTAGAGCTTGATCAAATAATAGATCTTTTTTTTTTGTGGTACTGGGGATGGAACCCTTCTACCTTCGGGCTACACTTCTAGACCTATTTTTTATATTTTATTTGGAAACAGGGTCTCTTAAGCCAGCGAGGCTGGCTTTGAACCTGCATGATCCTCCTGTCTCTGCCTCCCAAGCACAGGGATCACAGGCTGTGCCACCATGCCCGGCTCCATTTTTTGCTTTTTGAGGAAATTCCATACTGGTTGCCATAGTGGCTGTACCAATTTACAGCCACATTATCAGTGTATAAAAGTTCTTTTCCCCCTATATCCTTGCTGACATTGATTATTATTTGTGTTATTTTCTGGTGAGGAGGGGACTATGGATTGAACCTGGCATCATACCTCTGAGCTGCCCCCAGACCCATTTTATTATTTGTGGTACTGAGGGTGGAATCCAGGGGCTTTTCTACCTCTGGGCTATACTCCTAGACTTACACACACACACACACACACACACACACACACACACACACACACATATATATATATATATATATTGGTGGTACTGGGGTTCCTGGAAGCCCTTCTACCTCCGGGCTACACTCCCAGATCTATTTTTACATTTTTATTTGGAAACAGGGTCTCTTAAGCCAGCACGCGGGGCTGGCTTCGAACCGGAGTGATCCTCCTGTCTCCGCCTCCCAAGTGCGGGGATTACAAGCATGCGCCACCACGCCCGGCGCTTATTTTTATATTTTATTTTGAAACAGGGTCTCACTAAATTTCTGAGAGCCTCACTAAGTAGCTGAGGCTGTCTTTGAACCTGGGTGATCCTCCTGTCTCAGCCTCCTAAGCGCTGGGATTACAAGCGTGTGCCACCATGCCCAGCTGACCTATTTTATTTTTTATTTTTGAAACAGAGTCTTGCTAGGATGCTGAGAGTTTCACTACATCACAGAGGCCATTCTTGAATCTGTGATCCTCCTGTCTCAGTCTCCCAAGTACTGGGATTATAGATGTGTGCCGCTTTTCTTGGCTATTTGTACTCATAGTGATTGTCATTTTAGCTGCAATGAGGTAGAATCTCAGTGTAGTATTGGTTTCCATTTCCCTGATTGATAAAGATGTTGATTTTTTTTCCAAGTAATTGTTGGCTATTTGTATCACTTTTGGAAAATGTCTGTTTAGTTCATGTGTTCATTTAGTGAATGAATTATTTGTTTTCTTCTTTATATATTCTGGATGTTAAATCTGTTGGCATAGTGGCTGGCAAAGGTTTTATTCTCTATGTGTTCTTGAATTTGATTTGCTAATATCTTATTGAAAAGTTTTGCTCAATGTTATTGGTCTATAGCTTGAAGTGTTCTTATCTATATCAGGGTGCTACAGATTTCTCAGAATGAGTTTGGAATTTTTTTTCCAAAAATTTTTATTTCATGAAATACTTTGAGTAGTATTGACACTAATTCTTTAAAGTCCGGTAAAATTCAGTTGTGAATCTATATGGTCCTGTGCTTTTCTTTGTTGGAAGTCTTTTTATTACTGCTTCAATCTCATTGGTTTGTTTAGATTTTCTATATCCTTTTGTTTCAGTTTTTGGAGGCTACTTTGAACTTTTTTTTTTTTTTTGGTGGTACTAGGGTTTCTGGAAGCCCTTCTACCTCCGGGCTACACTCCCAGACCTATTTTTTATATTTTTATTTGGAAACAGGGTCTCCTAAGCCAGCGCGGCTGGCTTTGAACCTGCGCGATCCTCCTGTCTCCATCTCCCAAGCGCGGAGATTACAAGCGTGCGCCACCATGCCCGGCTACTTTGAACTTTTTATTTAAAGTTTTGTTTTTGTTATGGTTTTGATTTAAAATGTCCCCCTAACTTCATGCATGGGCAATGCAAACAGACTAGGAGTTGGGACATAGCTGAAGAAGGTGGATCCCAGGGCTATTGCCAGGGACTGATTTGTCCCTGGCCACTTGTCTCCCTCCTCCCCTCCCCTCCCCTCCCCTCCCCTCCCCTCCCCTCCCCTCCCCTCCCCTCCCCTCCCCTCCCCTCCTCTCCTCTCCTCTCCTCTCCTCTCCTCTTCTCTTCTCTTCTCTTCTCTCTCTCAGCTACCATTAGCTGAGGGTGGCTTTTCCTCCTCTGCCGTAGAGGGCCATGCCATTGAGCGATTTCTTCTGCAAGCTGGCTAATCATGGGCTGGTCTCTAAAATCTTGAACGCTAAAATGAATATTTCTTCCTCTAAGTTGTCCTTGTCATATATTTTGTTCATATGGTGAAAAACTGATGAAAACAGAAATTGCTACTGAGAATTGGGCTCTGTGCTATAACAAGCCTGACAATGTTGTTCAGAAAACTTTTGATCAAGTTTGTGGGAGGAACTTGGAAAAGTTTGGAGATGCATACTGGATGAGCCTTAGAATATTGTAATCAGAGATTCAGGAATGATTTTGATGGGGGCACAGAAGGCTAGAATGCTAATAGGAATATGGCCAGTAAAAATTGTGCTCATAAATTTCTGATGGCAAGGAGGACTTCATAGGAAATTGGTCTAACAGCCACACATTTTACATTCTGGCAAAGATCTTGTCCACATTTGTCCATAAACAGAGACTTTCTGTGAGGCTGAATTTAAAGGTGATGGATTAACTAAACTGTTTGAGGAAATTTCAAGGTAGCAGATGATTCAGGCCAAAGCATGGACATGTTGTCAGCTTTTATTCTTGGCCAGAATGGCACATGTAAAATTGGGGCCAAGAAAATTGGAGTTGCTCAAGAGAAGTTAACTACTTTACATAGAAACAAAAGAAAAAATTCAATGAGAGCAGTTAGAAATTAGCAATACTCCCCTATTACAAGGTTCAAGGTTGAAATCATGTAATCACCTGTTTGAAAAAGTTTGCTTTGAGCTGGGTGTGGTGGCACACACTTGCAATCACAGTACTTGGAAGGCTGAGACAGGAGGATTGCAGGTTCAAAGCCAGCCATAGCAACTGAGAAAACTCTGTAACCTAGTGAGGCCCTGTTTCCAAAAAAGAAATAAAAAATTGGGCTGAGGGTGTAGCTGGGGGGGTAGAATGCCTCTGGGTTCAATCCTCAGATACACACACACACACACACACACACACACACACACACACACACACATTTGCTCTGAGAGAAAGCCTTGGGGATACTCTGCTGGCATGGGAGACCCCAAGAAATTGTTTTCCCAGGACTCATTTCTCTGTGCTCAGCCTCCTGGTACTGAGAAGCTGCTGCAGGCCTAACTCAGGAGGACTCAGCTGCTGCTCAAGCTAGTGGAAGACACTGGTGTTGTCCATATTGTGCCAATTCTCCAGGAGTGCGGTGTGCTGGAGTTAAGGGGTTATGGACACTCCTACATGTATTTCAAAGAAAACTCTTGGGTGGCCAGCAAAGCATAGAAGGTTGGACTCCCTGTGGGCAGGTCCTGACGGGGCAATTTGTGAAGCTGTGAGGGTGAAATCAAAGCTGCAATGAAGACTCCAGGAGTTAAACAAAGCCAAGAACATGGAATGTCTGCTGAGGAAGGGTACAAGCTGTGGGCAATGGAACCAGGCTAAGAGAGCAGCCACATCAAATGTAACCAGCAAGGCCATAAGGATGTGACTGTTGAGGCCCTTTGGAGATCACCTGTCACCACTGTGCGTCCTGGACACTGGATGTGGAGTGACAGGACTTAATGATTGTTCTGTTGCGATTCAGTTTTGGTCCCATTTCCTCTTTTTATGCCCCCTTCTTCCCTTTTCAAATGTAATGCTTGCTCTGTGTCATTACAAATTGGAAGCATGTGATTATTTTTTCTTTTATAGGCATGGCTAAAAGATAGCTAGACGTCTCAGAGGAGACTGGACTTTTGACCAAAATTGAAACTGTCAAAACTATGGGACTCTAGAAAATGACTGAATGCATCGTGAGATAGGCATGAGCTTTTGGGGGCTAGGGACAGAATGTTATGGTTTGATCTAAAATGTCTCCCCAAACCTCATATATGAGCAATGCAGCCAGGTTCAGAGGCAGGACATGGTTGGAGGGGTTGGATCTCTTGGGGTATAGCCAGGGAATATATCTGTCCCTGTTCAATTCTTCTCTTTCTCTCTGTTTCCTGCCTACCATGAGCTGAGGGCATCTTTTTCTCCTCGACCCTGCCTTAATGCCATGCCATCAAGTTGGTCCTTCTAGCTGGAGGCTAAGACAAGAGGATTTCACAAGTTCAAAACCAGCCTCAGCTACTTAGTGAGGCTCTCAACAACTTAGTGAGATCCTGTTTCCAAATAAAGTATAATATAGCTCCTGGAGTATAGCCCCGAGGTAGAAAAAATAAAAACCCTCAGTTCCACCCCCAGTACCACCAAAAAAAAAAAAAAAAAAAAAAAAAGGTTAAAACATGAGATTGGTAGAGCTTAAAGAAATGAAAAAAATTCAGCTTCAGCAACATAGGCTCAACAATTTAATGAGGTCCTGTTTCAAAGTAAAAAAAGAAAAACTAAATAAGGCTGGGGGTGTAGCTCAGAGATAGAATGTCTCTGGGTTTCATCCTCAGTACCACCAAAAGAAAACAAAAACAAAACCAAAAAAATACCCATTGATTTATAGCTTGTGTTCTCAACTGGAATATATCTTCTTGTAAGATAAGAGTTAGGTTATATTTATTTTTACACATGGAACCTTATATGTAGTCTTACATATTCATGGTAAATATTCTTGTACTAGTTCCCAGTCAATGGTGGGGAAATCTTCCTAAAATAGGAAACTTGAAGTACAGAAAACAAAGGATCATTGATGAACTCAAGGAGAAAGTAATCCTCTTAATTCTTGTAATATTTTGAAAAAGCTATATAAAATTTACAGAAATTTAAGTCTATAGAGAATATGTATTTATTATAAGTAAGATGGAGTTATTTCTCAGTTGCATGTTATACATGCATAAAAGCAATGTAAAAGGAAGAAATAAAGCCCCAAAGGGACAAATATGAGGAAAATAGAGGAAATATAAAAAGAGGAAAAGGGGAAAGAGGAAATTAGAAATTAACTAATTCAGCAAATACTTATTTAACACCAGGCCATTTAAGCAATTCTTAAAAACATATGGCCTCTTCAAATTACACTTTTAGAATTTATTTGTAGAAGTGGGATTTTAGGTACCATGACCACATAGGAGGGGGTATTTGAGGCTCTCAAATCTCTCAGAGTACTTACTATTTGGTTAATACCTTATGTGAAGAATGCCCTGAGCACACAACACACTTGGCTCACTGTTTTCTTATTGGCAGAGTTTGCCTCATCTCAAAATATCTACTATAGAGCCTCCGATCTTTGCCAGGAGTCTTCTAAGAGCTCCCTTCACATCCTTGTTCCTCAGGGTATAGATGAAGGGGTTGAGGGTGGGGGTGATTATGGAATAGAAGAGGGAGATGAACTTTCCCTGCTCTTGGGAGTAGCTGGAAGGGGGCTGCAGGTACATGTAGATGGCAGGCAGGTAGAAAAGGGAGACCACCACCAGGTGGGAGGAACAGGTCCCAAAGGCCTTGTGCCTTCCCTTGGAGGACTGGATCCTGAGCACAGCACGAGCAATGAAGCCATAGGAGAGGAGGATGAGAGCCAGGGGGACCAGCACAAAGAAGGCCACCAGCACAGCCAGTGTGGCGTCATTCACAGCTGTGTCTGCACATGAGAGCTTGATCATGGCTGGTACCTCACAGAAAAAGTTGTTCAGCACCTGCCGCCCACAGAAAGGCAATTGCACTGTCAGGACCACTTGAACAAGGGAGTTGCCGAAGCCACTCAGCCAGGCCACAGCCACGAGCTGCTGGCAGAGAGGGCGGTGCATGATAATGGCATACCGGAGGGGCTCACAGATGGCCACGTAACGGTCCAGGGCCATGGCGGCCAATACAATGCACTCTGTGCATCCCAACCAGTGGAAAATTGCATATTGCACTGTGCAGCCCCCATAGCTGATGGTCTTTCTGGAGCTTCCCATGTTGACCAGCATCTGAGGGACTGTGGTGGTAGTGTAGCAGAGGTCCAGGAAGGACAGGTGGCTGAGGAAGATGTACATGGGGCTCTGGAGTTGGGGATCCAGCCGTGACACCAGGATGATAGAAACGTTTCCCAACATGGCCAGAACATAGGATACAAGGAGGACCACAAAGATAGGGAGTTCTAGCCATGGCCTGTCAGAAACACCCAGAAGGATGAAGTCTTGAGGGTGTTTCCCAAAGAGGCTCTGGTTGTCACTCCTCATGTTGAGGCATCTTCTGGCACCTGTGTTAAGCCAAAAAAAGCTGGGATGAATGACTACTTTAAGAGTTGAAGTGGTTATTTTCTCCATTTCTGCCTTTGCTCTTTCTTACATGGTTTGTGTCCTGTCTGATCCTTCCTTCCTTCCTTCCTTCCTTCCTTCCTTCCTTACTTCCTTACTTCCTTTCTTCCTTCCTTTTTTTGTGGTATTAGGGATTGAATACAGGGGCATTCTACTTCTGAGCTATACTCCCACACCTATTTTATTTTTAAATTTTGAAACAGGGTCTCACTAATTTGTAGAGGGCCTCCTAAGTTGCTGAGGCTGGCTGCAGACTTGTGATCCTCTTGTCTCAGCCTCCCCCTATCTGACCTTTCTTTCCTGTGTAAACACTGGGATGTGCAGGAATTAAATAATAGCATATTATGTCTTCACCTTCCCTCAGACTCATGACCATAACTAAGCTATTTAATCCTTCTAAGTTTCAATTTCTGCATCTATTAAAATGGGGAAAATAACTAGTTTCAATTGCAGAATCTTGGAGATGGCAAAGGGACTTTAAGTGAGTGAAACATACCATACAAATGACAACTTTATTTGAATTTGATCATAGATGTTAGCTCCCTCATCATTAGGCATTTGATTGCCCTATAAACCTACTGATAGAGAATTGTCCATGTTCATTTTTTTTTGGTGGTACTGGGGTTCCTGGAAACCCTTCTACCTCCAGGCTACACTCCTAGACCTATTTTTATACTTTTTTATTTGGAAACAGGGTCTCTTAAGCCAGCATGGCTGGCTTCGAACCTGTGCGATCCTCCTGTCTCCACCTCCCAAGCGCGGGGATTACAAGCATGCACCATCACGCCTGGCTCTCATTTTCATTTTGGCAGTAGCGGGGAGAGAAGGGAGGTGACATCAAGCAGAAAGAAGCAGCTAGGGGCTTTCAACGTGACCATACCCTGTTCATCTGCTAACCTGGCTTCAGCACCACGAGGTGCTCCCTGACTCTCTGGACCTCAGTATTCACTCTCCTCATTTCTGTTTATACACAAGCCTCTCACTCATTTTGACAGTGAAAACAACACGATTCCAGATCTCCAAGGGCCAGGAATAGAGTACCCCTGATGTATGTCACCTCAGTTTCTGGTTTGTTCATGACTCATACTGAGGCCTTGGAGGATAGCATGTCGAGCATGTTAAGAAGGCTCTTGATCAGTGTCAGAAACAGCCTTGGAGTTACTGAATAAAAGAGCAGACTGTTGCCAGAGCTATCATTTATCTCACATTTTGACATTTGAATTCCATGTGCAACTTCTTTGCCAAAAAAGTGTGTCTCTGAATGATGGAAAACTCAGCCAGCTTGATTTCTGGATGCTGTTGGTGTTAGGGCACAGCTGGCTTACCACCTGCTGATCTGTGAGCTTACCTACGCAGGTCCTTTGGTCCCAACCTCCTACTCTCTCCCAAGAACTGTGCTTTCAAGTTGGTGATGGGGATGCTATGCTCCATAAGATTTAGGTATAAAATCTGACGTGGAAGTAATTTATGAAGGCTTAAAATTTAGTTCTTGATTTGGTGTTTTATGCATCGATTACAAAATTAATGGAGATCCATTCAGCTTAGATGATGCAAAAGTACTGTTTGCCAAATTCTTGTAAAACGCTCAGATATTGCATTTCCTCTGGCTATTCTACCAAAAATACTTAAGGGATGCATTTTCCAGAATATTATTACATCTCTAGTAAGCTGAGGATTTCTGTTTTAACACTCTGATGTGTGACAGGGCAAAGTCAGACTAGCAAATTTCTTAAGGACACACATATATATTTTTTGGTGTGGGAGCAGCACTGGGGATGGAACTCTAGGCTTTATGTAAATGTTCTACCCCTGAGCTACATCTCCAGCTGTAAACCCACTTTTTAGATGAAAGGAATCATGATACTTCCATATCTTAGATTTATGCCTCTAAGTTTTCTTCTGAGACCCTCAACGGAATGAAAATGAAAACTCACAGGGATAATGAAGAAATACAGCGATGGAGGAAGCAAGAAAGGTAAATGTACTTCATGTTTATAGATGCAAATAATTAAGCACTCATGAGCCAAGTTACTTTACGTTGCTTTAGCCAACTGCTAAGGTTGGTATTTTCACCCACCTTTTACTGTTAAGCAGAGCAGCTTGAGAGGGCAACTGGACTTCCTTAGGCTAAACCCACAGCAAAGAGCTGAGAAGTCAGGACCAGATGCTGGTGCTTTATTCCTTCCCTTGGGGGGAGAAATGAATCAGTTTAGAATAGCTTCGCTTGTACCTTCAGGTTTTTTCTTCAGCTTCCTCCTACTTTGGTTCACACTAGAGAGCATGGCCACCTTCACCATCCTGCAGGTGCTGGGCTGGTTCACGGCTCCAGGTGAGTCACAGCTCCTTCCTGCCACACCTGGTCTCTGTCTACTTCTATGGCCAGTGGAAGTTTTTATTATAATTATTTTTTATTAGCACTGAGAAGTTGGCAGTGAATGAGTACCACCACCTGTCAGTCTGTTTATTAGCCACGACATATGTGCTATCTGATATTTAAATAACTAGGAAAATTGAACATTTAGTAAAGGTTAAGAATGTTCCCCTTGGGTAGGTCAGAGCAAGGCTGTACATCCATGAGATAAGCTATTTAAACTCCTTCTCCCTCCCTCGTGCTGGTCCACACAGAGAGAGGTTCCCTCTTTATAAGTCATAGAGACCAGAACTCAGCTCTCAAAAGTGTCCAACTGACTGGGCATGGTGGTGCACACTTGTAATCCCCACGCTTGGGAGGCTGAGACAGGAGGATCACACAGGCTCGAAGCCAGCCTCAGCTACTTAGTGAGGCTCTCAGCAACTTAGTGAGACCCTGTTTCTAAATAAAGTATAAAATAGATCTGGATAGATCTGGGAGTATAGCTCGGAAGCAGAAAGCCCCTGATTTCCACCCCCAGTACCACCAAAAAAAAAAAAAAAAAAAAAAAAAAAAAAAAGTGGCCAACTGTCCTTTTATCTGCATGACTTTGTTAAACAATTGCAAAGCTGAAATCATTCAAAATCTTTTCTAATAGAAAACTTAAGAATGTGCTGTATTCTTGGCTAATGGTTTCCAATATGTTAATTTTTACTTTTTGTGAAGCTCATTTTGTCTTTAAAAACAAGAATCTGACTTACACCATGTGCTATTCACAACACGAGTTATAAAATTGATTCATGGAATGCATTACTGACCTTGTTAATAAATCTAAAGGCCAAATAGGCCTTTAAAAAACTTATCTTAGCCGGGCGTAGTGGTATACGCTTGTAATCCCCGCGCTTGGGAGGCTGAGACAGGAGGATCGTGCAGGTTCGAAGCCAGCCTCAGCTGGCTTAAGAGACCCTGTCTCCAAATAAAATATAAAATAGGTCTAGGAGTGTAGCCCAGAGATTGAGGGCCCCTGGGTTCCATTCCCAGTGCCACTAAAAAAACCCCAAAACCCCCCAAAAACAAAACAAAACAAACAAAACAAAACAAAAAAATTCTCTTAAAAAAAAAAAAAAACACCTCCTTGGTGTGAATGTGGAGTCATTACCCCAGGAGTTATTTTTTTTTCTGGTAATATTGGAGGAAGGAGCTGAGATCTGGCAGAGATGACTCTGTGGGACTGAAGGGAGAGGACAGGGACTCACTCTCTTTGGCTTGTGCCGAGACAGGGCAAACCCCCAGTTCCCCCACTACACCCCTCTGAATTTTGGATATTTCAATTTGCTTTTAACATTCAGCTTGATGGTTGCTTTCTCCAGTGACTGGTGCCTTTGTCTTTACTTGCTTTGTTCTGTTCTTGGCCAAGCTTGGCTCAGTGTCTCTTGTGACTGAGCTTGTACTCTGTCATAAGAGGAGGAAGCAGACGATAAGAGGCTGAGGGCCCCAAGTGCTCTGGCAACATCCAGCATCCTGTCAGCAGCGAGCAGCTAGTCTGCACAATAAATAAATATTATTGAGGCAATAAAATTGCTTCATACAGAGCTGCTGTTCGTTGCTGCACCTGTCCGCCAGTCCACACATTCAGCACAGATTGTATTAGTGTTGTCACACCCTACCTGACCTCCACTGCCGGGTGCAGGTTTGTTTGTGAAGAGCTGGGGACTCACTTTGCACCTGTGTAATTCTCTGTCTTCCACAGAGGACTAAGTCTAGGAGTGGAGGGATTATTGCAGCCTGTGGTGGTCTCAGTGGGGAGGGACATTTATGGACAGAGTCACTGGAAACACTCCTAACATCCCAGAAAGAAGCAGCCTGTTTGATCCTATGAGGTTGTAGGGACCTTGTTCTTACCTGAACCTGTCCTTCAGCAGGTGTAGAGAGATTATTCTCAGTTTAGAAGCAGATTCTGCTTTCTCTAGACTTGCTGGGAGACTTGGGGCTTTCTGGGCTTCCCCTGGGCAGCAACTGAGATTCATAAATTTGTACTAACTGGTGCCTGTAGACACATCAATATGGTGGGGTGAGCTTATATAGTGAAGCTTATTTTTGAGGATTAGATATTTAGTCAACCAACCATCCCCATGTCCTTCCTGCTTATTTTTGAATTATCCCTCAGGTAAAACTTGGCCTCATCATATTCACACTTTTCTGGGAGGACTCTGTTTTTTCTCCCTAGACACTGAGAGTAGCGTGTTCTACTCTGGCAGGGACGTTATCCCTGATGTTTTGCCTAATTACCATCTAAGGGGTTATCTGGTAATTGAGGTAGTGTATGAACCTAGAGCACTTGTAATTAGTGGTAGATCCTGGAAAATCAGAAGAGAAATGGACCAGTAATGGAGAATGAAAACTCTCTGTGTGTTTTTAGTTTAACTCTTTAAAGTTGGGAGGGTATCACTGTAGAGTCAGAGTGATGGAATAACTCATAACTTACATAGTGTGTGGGTCAGTTAGAGCATAAACTCCCCAGCTTACTCTAGTTTTACCTGTGGTTTCTTTTTCTTTCTTTCTTTCTTTTCTTTTTTTTTTTGGTGGTACTTGGGGTAGAACCCAGAGGCTTTCTACCTCCGGGCTATGGTCCCAGACCTATTTTTAAAATATTTTATTTGGAAGCAGGGTCTCACTAAGTTGCTTGAGAGCCTGACTCAGTAGCTGAGGCTGGCTTCAAACCTGTGTGATCCTCCTGTCTCAGCCTCCCAAGCGCGGGGATTACACGCCCGGCTTTTACCTGTGGTTTCTTTGACATGAAAGTAATAAGCTTCTATTTTATTATCAACTCTCTTTTGGATTTCATTGGAAGCTGAGCCCAATCCTGACAGAACTTTCAGGAACATTTTGTATTTAAGAAATTATTACTAGGTGCCATGCACTGTGAAAAATGCTGAGAAATAGTATGAATAGCATTATTTGTGCCCTCAGGGAAATATTGGAGCAATGAAAGTGTACCTCAACTTGATTAGGATGGTAATTGTACAATAGCTTATATTTACCCCAACTCATTAAACTGTATACTAAAATGGGTAAATTTGGTTGTGTGTAAATTATATCTGAATAAAGTTGTAAAAACTATTTGGACCCATATGGAGCTGCCAGAATGTTGTAGAAAAAGACATTAAGCAGATCATTGCATGACCATAGAAATATACTTGCGAGACAGAGAAAGACAAGAAAGGACCAAAAAATGCATAGAAGGTTAAACCCCGAGTAGGAGAAGTAGCAGGCAAAGAACAAATCCTTCTGGTTGTGGGGTTCAGTTTGATCATCAATTTTATTGCCTTCTGGGATCTCCACTGGCAAACACTAATCAGGATAAAGCAGTCACAACGCTGGGCGCTGTCTATCTTAAATTCATAAAGATGTTTGCTTTGGCCCAGGACATGTATAAAATCTGTATTTTAGGAATAGTTTTGTTGCCTTTCAGTATCTTCAACCTGCCCTGACATATGACAATATCCATTCCATCCTCAGTAGACAATTCATTGATTGATGTAGCAATGGCCTTATTAGATTCATGGGCAAGGTATTTGTTCAGGGATAAATAAAGATAATCAGATCATAATTAGGTAACATATATGATTTGATCTTTTTGACAGCTACTCTAATCAACTAAATTTTTTTTGCAGGTCTGGGATGGAACCCAGGGGCATTCTACCTCTGAGCTACACCCCAACCCTATTTTTTATTCTTTATTTTGAAAAAGGATCTCACTAAGTTGTGTAGGGCCTCACCAAGTAGCTGAGGCTGTCTGCGAACCGCAATCCTCCTGTCTCAGCCTCCTGAATGCTGGGATTACAAGCATGTGCCACCACGCCCGGCTAATCAACTAAAAATTTTAACAAATACTCAAAGTCCCTCTTTCAGTTCACAAAACTTGATTTTTTTTTTAACTCAATGAAAGCTACATATGGTATGGGCATGGTGGTGCACCTCTGTAATCTCAGAGATTCACTTGGGAGAATGAGATGTGAGGCCGGCCCTCAGCAACTTAGTAGGACTCTGTTTCAAGTGAAAAAAAAAATGAGGTAATATAGCTTAGAGGTTAGTATTCCTTTTGGTTCAATATCTGGTGCCACATACAAAAAAAATCTACACATGGAGTAAAATCATCATTGTACATATATCAATAACTAATTTCAGGTTATATCATATCGATGATTCTGGGTGCTAATCAGTGGCCTTGCATTTTAGATTAACCAAACAGTAAAAATAAAGTGGAGGGAGCCGGGCATGATGGTGCACACTTATAATCCCAGTACTTGGGAGGCTGGGACAGGAGGATTGCACAGAAGCCAGCCTTAGCTACTTAGTGAGGCTCTCAGGAAATTAGTGAGTCAGAGACTCAGGGAAACTCAGAAATTTTGTTTGTTCAGAGGACATAAAAGAGTACTAAGTTGCTGAGGACCTTGCTAATTTGCAGAGTTTAGCCTTGAGCCTACAATCCTCCTACCTAAGCCCCCAAAGTATGAGGATAACAAGGGTGCGCCGCCATGCCCAGGGATCATCTGGATTATCAAGACTTCACTCCACCCTGGGCTTGTAGGAGCCTCCTCCATGCTCTCTTCACATCCTTGTTTCTCAGGGTGTAGATGAGTGGATTGAGCAGTGGGGGAATCACACAGTAGAAAAAGGACATGAACTTAGCCTGGGTAATATTGGATGGAGGCTGGAGGTACATGTACATGGATGGTCCGAAGTACATGATGACAACTATTAGGTGGGAACTGCAGGTGCGGAGCGCCTTGGACCTTCCCTCTGCTGAAGGGAACTTCAGAACAACCCTAGCAATGCAGGTGTAGGAGATGAGCACCAGTAAGGGAGCCCCCAAGGTCAGGGCCAGGTCATTAGCTGTGGTATCAGCACAGGCCAGCTTGATTAAAACAGGCACCTCACAGAAGAAGTGGTCCAGGGTGTGGTGCCCACACAGAGGAAGCTGGAGGGTGAGTGTGGCCTGGATCAGAGAATTGGCCAGGCCCCTGGACCATGATGCAGCTGCCAGCTGCACGCATAACCCATGGGCGCATGATCAGAGTGATCGTAGGGGCTGGCAGATTGCCACGTAGCGATCAATGGCCATCACTGCCAGCAGGGCACATTCACTGCAGCCTGTCCAGTGGAAAAGGTAAGACTGTGTGATGCATCCCAGGAAGCAATGTCTTCTCTGATCTCCAGAGGTTGGCCAGCGCTGTGGCACAATGCTGCAGGTGACACACAGGTCCAACAAAGAGAGGTTGTCCAAGAAGAAGTACATGGGGGTCTGGAGTGTGGGCTCCACCAAGGAGAGAAGGATGATGGAGCCACTGCCCACCAGAGTGATGATGTAGGAGACCAGGACCACTGTGAAGAGGGGCATCTCTAGCCATGGATGCTCTGAGAATCCCAGCAAGACAAATGAGTTGGGGAAACTCAAATTTTCTCCTTCCATGGCATCTGTGTTATTTGTGCCTGGAAGAAAAGGGACAGATGTTGAGTATCAACATTTCAGTAACTTAATGGCAATATCCTCACACCTTCAACAGCAAAATTATATATTTCCCCTATTTTTTTTATGGTACTCGGGTTGGAACCCAGGGGCTTTTCTACTTCAGGGCTTTACTCCCAGACCTATTTTATACTTTATTTGGAAACAGGGTCTCACTAAGTTGCTGAGAGCCTCACTTAGTAGCTGAGACTGGCTTCGAACCTGTATGATCCTCCTGTCTCAGCCTCCCAAGAGCTGGGATTACAAGCATGTGTCACCACGCGCGTCTTATATTTCCCCTAATTTTTATGAGATGTTTTCTCATATAGGTCTGGCTCCGTGACACTGATGGTCCAGTAGGTGACATTGAAGTAGAGAGAACTGGAATATTGTAATGTTGTACTATATTGGTTCATGATAAGGAGTTGTCATAACAACTGCCAGTGTCAGAGTTTTGTGTGTGTTTAATAGATTAATAGTTTTATATTTACTTTTTCTGTTTTACAAAATAAAAGGGTTTAGAAATGCTCACTGCCTTTGTTAGTAAGCAGGGTAATGCAGGCTGAGAGTCAAAGAAGAACTCTTGGGAGAAGCAGGAGTATTCCCTTTGCAGATATTAATATCAGAGTGAGCATCACTAGTTTACAATCTGACCTTTCAGTCACAGTTTGTGGCCTCGGTGTTTAACGACTAGCCCTCTGAAGCTTAGTGAGACCCATTTTCAAAATAAAATAATAAAATGGGGCTGGGGTATAGCTCAGCAGTAGAATGCCCTTGAGTTCCATCCCTAGTACCACAAAAATAGGTAAAAAATAAATAAGTACAGATTAGACTCTGACCCCAGCTTCAGACTTCAGTCATTTGAAGAGTATGAAAGCTAACCAAAGTCATAATATATTTCTCAAATCAGCTTCAGTCTCCCCTAGGTGAAATTCACCAAAAGTGATTTTTGGGTGTGTCAAATTTTCTCTTTTACCTTCTCCCCTTGAAACTTAGATTATACAGTTATCTGTGGATGCCAGCCCCATCAGCTTTATACTTCTTTTTTAAAAAAAATATTATCATTAACTATATATGTTTATCTTTAAAAAATGTGGTTGATTTGCTAGATAAATGTAACATTGCTTTTGAAAATTTGCTTGCTTTCTATACTTCTGGGGAGAATATAAACATTTTGTGGACCTCAATTCAGACAATTTTCTGAAGAAATAGCCTTCCACTTTCACTCTTCGATGGTAGCATTGTATGGGCAAAGAAGGTTTGCTGCCAGACAAGACTGCATGATACGTATTGGTGTCACCACTTGAGATAGCACGATTGTTATGACTGTCACAATTGTATGTTATTTCATGGTGTTCTTTTTTGGGGTGAGAATTGTCTGACAATTTCATCTGAAATTATTGTCAGTAGGCTTACTGTTGGCCCCCAAATCCATAATCTGAAGCTCTCACCCCCAATTTGACTATATTTTGAGATAGGATCTTTAGAAAGTAATTAACTATAATGAGATAAAGGTGGGTTTCTCCAATCTGAGATTGCTTATAAGGTGTGCAATCCCCCCCCTTTCCTTACCAAAACACAATTGACCTTATTTAAGAAAGTTAGTTCTAGCACTATCTGAAAGTTAGTTTCAGCACTATCTTGTCCAGCAACCAAGAATGAGCACCTTGCATTATAACATATGCTTAATTCTTTAGATTTATAGATATTGTAGCACAATATTTTAAATTCACTTGGAAATATTTACAGCCATAGAAAAATTTAAAATATCTGCAGAAGTATTACTAGGTATAAGGGTATCCATGAAATTTTTCAAAAAAAGAAGAGATCCTGGGATTAAATAATCACTAAATTTGGTGATAAATTCTAGAGAACCCTAAAGGAGAATACTAAATGAAGAATGTGTAAGCATTTTGAGAAAGTGTGGTCAGTAGTATCAACTGCAGGTTAAGTCTAACCACACAGGAAAACAACATGATTTGGGGATGAGGCCCGGATGTTGGTTGGTGTGGGCACCATGTATTGGGTGAAATGTCTGGTACAGGGCTGTGAGCACACTGTTCATATCTAGAATAGATCTCTCTGGATCCATGTTGTGTCAGCCAGACACAGTGCCCCTGAGGATTTAGGACAAACAGTGCCAGCACCCTGAGCCTCAGCTTTCTTGCACTAACCTGCAAGAAATGATGTTCACTACTCAGGTCTTGAAGAAGATTCAGTGGACTAACAGATGGTATGGGAACAGAAGGAGTGCTGAAACTATTGATCTCCTCATCCAAAAAAGTATTTGTGAATAATGAAAAACCAAATAAACAGAAATCAGACACAGGACTGAGAGTATACCTCAGTGGTAGAGTGCCTGCCTAACATGTATGATGACCTTGGTTTGATTCCTGGTACTGGAAAAAACTAAATAAAACAAAACAAAACAAAACAGAAGCAATGCTACAGCAACACACCCGATTCAGTGGAGTGAAGTAGGGAGGGAGGGGGCGAGAGAGAAAGAGGGAGAGAGAATATGATTTTATTGCTATGGTCAAAATACTGTTTACTACAGTTCGATATTGGTGCATTGTAACTGTAATGATAGTGAGATTCATAGTGATAACATTTATATATGCACATAACATTGCTTGGTCTGTTTCCTTCCTACTACCTTCCCTTTCCCCTCTCCTCCTCCAACCCCTAGTCCCTTTCCACTACTCCACTGGTATTTTTCCTAATTTTCGTACGTCCCTTTTCTATTACTTTTTCTCTCTCTTCCTCCAGCTTCTGCGTATGAGAGAAAACATGTGACCCTCGATTTTCCGAGCCTGGCTTCTTTCACTTATCCGGTCGTTCTCCAGTTCCATCCATCTGCCCTGTGCCATCTAGTTAGTTTCCAGCTGAGCCTCCATTTCCTCATCTCTAGACCAAGTGTTATCATAATTTATAAGCTATGTAAACTTAATCAAATGGGGGTTAAGTAAATGGTAAACATATATATTAAATATAGAGGACATTGAAACACATAGCGATTGGGAAATCTGCAAAAGAAAATAGGACTCACCAAGATAAAGCCAGAGTTCACCTTCAGGCCCAGACGCCTGACCCTTTTGCTCCACTGTCTCCTAGAAGAGATGCAAGTCTGTGTGAATGTAAAGCTGCAGAGACAGCTAATCCATTTTATGCCACCAGTTACACAATAAAAAAGCTAACACTTACATAGGAATCTCTATCAATGGATTGCTCCAGATAGGGAAAACGTTGTTGGAGAATTGCACAAGTAAATTCTTAAAGTTTTCTGAAATCACACTGATGAAAAAAAAATAGAGAGCACTTGGGGAAGGAGAAAAACTGTGGCATTGGCTTCGCTAATGGAAATACAGGTTATATTCTGAGATTTAAGGAAACTATGCATTCCGCACTGCCAGAATACATCTGATTGTTGCCTGCTTAGGCAATGCTTTAAAATCTGATTTTAAATTGATAGAGTGGAATGTTTGGGGAAGGACTGAGTTGAAATCTGGAGATGTGTTATAGAAGAATCTCTTTGCTGTTGCTGTTATTGGCAGTGATGCTGTTGCATAGAAACCACATCATTCTTTAAATGGGATCACATTTGGAAGACGGGAAAATTGTACTTTGAAATGTTTTTCAGGCAAACTACATATACACTACAGAGAAGTAGATTTTGGATATAGAAAAGTTATATATTTTTCTATTTATTTATTTATTTATTTATTTATTTATTTATTTATTTATTTTTGTGGTACTATGGTGGAGCCCAAGGGCTTCCTACCTTGGGGCTATACTCCCAGTCCTATTTTGTACTTTATTTGGAAACAGGGTCTCACTAAGTTGCTGAGAGCCTCACTAAGTAGCTGAGGCTGGCTTCAAACCTGTGCGATCCTCCTGTCTCAGCCTCCCAAGCGTGGGGATTACAAGCATGCGCCACCATACCCGGCTCACATTTATTTTAACAGTACATAAACTTATGTGTATATATCATGTACAGCATGATGTTTTGAAGCATATATGCACTGTGGCATGGTTAAATCTGTTTACTTATTATCCATTATCTAACAGTGGTTTTTGTGTTGAGAACTTTTAACATTTACTTTCTTCAACTTTTGAAGAATATTATAAATTATCACAAGCTATAGTCCCCACACTGTCCTAGATCTCTTGAACTTATTCTTCCTATCTAATTGTAATATTGTATCCTTTGACCACCACTTCTCAGACTTCCTTGAACCATAACTGCCCAGCCTCTGGTAACCACCACTCTACTCTCTACTTTTATGGTATCAGTTATTTTAGAATCCACATATAAGTGAGAAAATGCAGTACCGATCTCTATCAACTGACTTCAGTTAGAAAGGTTATTACTAAGCTGGGCGTGATGGCGCACGCTTGTAATCCCCGCGCTTGGGAGGCTGAGACAGGAGGATCGCACAGGTTCGAAGCCAGCTCCAGCTACTTAGTGAGGCTCTCAGCAACTTAGTGAGACCCTGTCTCCAAATAAAGTATAAAATAGGTTTGGGAGTATAGCCCAGAGGTAAAAGCCCCTGGGTTCCACCCCTAGTACCATAAAGAAAAAAAAAAAAAGAATGGTTATTACAGAGAAGACAAATGGCTGGGTGTGGTGGCGCATGCTTGTAATCCCAGCATTTGGGAGGCTGAGACTGGAGGATTGCGGTTCTCGGACAGCCTCAGCTACTTAGTGAGACCCTCCGCAACTCAGTGAGACCCTGTTTCAAATTAAAGAATAAAAAATTGGACAGGGGGTGTACCTCGAAGGTTGAATACCTCTGAGTTCCATTCCCAGACCCGCAAAAACAAACAAACAAACAAACAAAAATAAAGAAGACAAATGTAACAAATTCTGGAAGTATATGGGAACCCTTGTATACCATTGTTAAAAACGCAAATTAGCAAAGTCATGAAAATAGTATTTGAGATGCTCAAGAAATTAACCATAGAACTACCATGTTATCTGCAATCATATCACGTTGTGGTTATCCACAGGAAACAAAATCAGTCCATTGAAGAGATGGTTGCATTACCATGGTCATTGAAACACTGTTCACAATAGACCAAAGGTAGAGCTCATGACACTTGGACCAACCATCATTTCCTCTGTGAAATGTTCCACTACTTCCCCTTCTTTGTTTCTGTATCTTACTTTACATTCTTCCACCATTCTATTCTGCCTTGTGAACACTTCAGGAGTTTGATCTAAGTTTCAGTTCTCTTGCCTTCCCAGTGTCTAGTTTTGACATGTAGAGACCCTTTAATAAATTTATAAGTGAATAGCTGTATTTACTTATATTTCTTTCATCTGTCATACAAGTGTCATTCTATGTTTGTCTCCCCAAATTTTACTGAAAACTGTAAACTTGGTTAAAATTTTCATTGTTTAAAGATATTTGTCTGTACCATCATTTAAGATACAAGGTGACAAAGTTTATATTTTTTGTTATATTTTACATAATATCTAGTTCAATGCTTCATGGTCACTGGAGGCTCAATATCTGATGGGATTTTTTCCCCCTGTCTCTCTTGGGGCCTTTTCTTTTTGGTGGTACTGGGGTTCCTGGAAACCCTTCTACCTCCGGGCTACACTCCCAGACCTATTTTTATACTTTTTTATTTGGAAACAGGGTCTCTTAAGCCAGCATGGCTGGCTTTGAACCTGCACTATCCTCCTGTCTCCGCCTCCCAAGCGTGGGGATTACAAGTGTGCACCACCATGCTTGGCATTCTTGGGGCCTTTTGATACTGAATATTTTTGGTCACTGACTTTAAAAATATTCACTTATCAGTCTTTATCTTTTCTTGTACCTGAAAACTACTATGTTGATGGATGAAAGGAGGTCACAATTAGGTTTGAGAAGACTATCTTGCAATGCTCTTATTTTTGTTCCTATGCTTCTACATTAAATAGCCTGCTCTTGCTGGATGAAAGAAGCTCCTTTGCAATTCTTTATGGCATCCATCAGAGGAGAAGGGAGTGTTACATACATTTACCTTGAGGATGAAGAGGCAAGAGGTGCAGAGAGTGAGAAGCTGGCAGTGAGACTGTTGACACCTGGGTCAGAAAGATGCAGGCTCTTTTTGGACTGTCTGGAATTTAATGAAGAGAGGGTTGGAACTGATAAGAATCAAGAATTCAGGAGAGAGAGAGAGAGAGAGAGAGAGAGAGAGAGAGAGAGAGAGAGAGAGAGAGAGAGAGAGAGAAGAGGAAGAGGAGGAGGAAGAAGAAGAAGAAGAAGAAGAAGAAGAAGAAGAAGAAGAAGAAGAAGAAGAAGAAGAAGAAGAAGAAGAAGAAAGGAGAGGAGAGGAGAGGAATTTGATGACATTGGAGAGGCACTCCTGAGGTTTATTCTCTTGGGTCTTCTGAGATCAGAGCTACTGTACACAACTAATTCAGGAGCTAAGTTTGTAAGAAGGAACATTCTAGAGGGATTTATGTTACTTACTTTTTGTTGCTTAGAATAAATTTTCTCTGGGAAATATGACTGAGTGAGCTGAAGGCAATATCTTGAAACAAAATTGTCACACAACAGGATTGAAGTAGAGTCTCTGGCCACACAGTGTCGTTTCCATGGGCAGAGAGATGGGCTAATGTCCATTGCGGAGATTTTTTTTTTTGTTTGAGAATTTCATAGTTAATTACATGTGAGGCAGTATGCTTGAAACAAAGCACATCATTTCTGTAAAAAATTGAGAAGCTCTTTAGCTGCTTAGATTTTTATTTTCTTACCATGGGAAGCAACTGTATGGCAGCTTTATGAAATACTATATTTCACACTATGACTTGAAATGCGCTCTTTCTACACTATAAACTATTACATTGTTCCAGCCTTCCATTGTTGCTAGACTTTAGAGCAGATAAAGCAGTGGTTCTGGGATTGAATGCAGGGTTTAGCATGTGAAAGACAAGGGCTCTACCAATGAGCTACATCCCCAGCCCTACTTTCACTTTATTCTGAGACAGGGACTTGTTAGGTTGCCCAGCCTGGCCCTGAACTTGCCCTGCCTCAGCTTTCTGTGTAGCTAGGCTCCAGGGGTGGGCCACTGCACTTGGCTGTTTTTGAACACCATAAGTAGCTTTTCCAACACCATAGGCAACTAGTAAGTACCTTGTGAAAGCCCAAGTTGGAGACAGAATTGTCATCAATTTTTTTTATTGTTGAGCCTCAGTTTACATCTGAAACATATTTACCAATCTCCTTCCATGCTCACCCTATTTCTTTGAAATGTAACGTATTTTATTTACAAAAGAGGCCATTCAGTTCCCATAACCTGCAAGAACACGCCAGAAGAATATACCTCTAACACTCTCTGGGTCAAATTCGTTGTGTGTAGAGACTGCAGAGGTGTGTCGAGGAGCCTGTGTTTCTAGGGAAGCATCAGTTATGACACCTTTAGAGAGAAGTGAGTGGGAAGGTGGCAAGGGCTACATAGAGGTTGCCTTGGGGAGACAGAAGGAACAAAGGCAGCTGTCAGTGAAATGTGCCATCTTAACAATGGAGTCAGAATCCTGTGACATAAGAATGATTCATTTACTTCTGTGGTTTTGAAGAGTCTGCAGGAGTTGCCATTTGTCTTTGTTGGTTTCCTTAAGTTCAATACTTAGTTTTGTGGTATCACAATTTCACTGTATTCTTGAAATATCATTGTTCCTGAAAACAAGATTTTCATGTTTCAGGAAGAAATGTAAGCTTAGTTCCAGGAATATCAAAATGAGATGAGGTACAAGACTTCACTTTGATTTCAAAATCACCAGGGCACAAAATAATTTGCTGTATATTTTCAACATCATATAGGTCACACTTTTACTTACTTTTATTACTAATAGATGATTGTTTTTCTTTATGGGGTATAGTAGGATGTTTTGTACATTGTGTGTTGACTACCTTAATTGTTTATCATGTTGTGATGAGAGCATTAAGTCTCTCTTCTAAGTTACTTTGAATTACATGAGATTGTATTGGTAATTATATTGATTGGTAACTATAATCACCATTTATCTACAACACCATTCATTTCTTCACTCTGTCTGTGGCTTTGCCCCATTAAATAATATCTCCTCTTCCTCAGCTCTTCCCTTTTTCCTGGCCTCTGGTAACCATTATTCTGCACACTAGTTTTATGAGCTCAGCTTTTTCAGATTCCACATATGGGTTGTTAAATCATGTGATTCGTATTTATCATTCTGTGCCTGGTTTATTTCCTGTATCATTAGGATCTCTAGTTTCATCCATCTTTCTCAAATGACAGAATTTGTCCTTTATATGGACAAATAGTATTCTGTTGTATATACATCTTCTTTATCTATCCATCCATTGATGTACACCTTGGCTGATTCCATATCTTGGCCATGGCGAGTAGTACTGAATTAGACACAGGAGTGAGGTCTTTTTTGATACACTGATTTCATTTCCTTGTTATAAAAGCACAGCACTGAGATGCTGGATTATATAGCATTTATATTTATTACTTTCCTAAATAATCTCCATAATGTTTTCCAAAGTGGTTATCATAACTGACATTCCTCCCCAAAACATACAAAAGCTCCCCTTTCTCCACATCTTTGGCAGTATGTGTCATTTTGTCTTTTTTCTTGTAGTCATTCTGAGTTGAGATTTTATCTCAATGTGATGCTAATTTATATTTTCCTACTAGAGGCATTGTACTACCTGACTTAAAAATACATTACAAAGCTCTAGTAACCAAAATAGCATGGTACTGGCATAAAAATAGACATGTAGACCAATGGAATAGAACAGAAAACCTGGAAACAAACCCACAGATTAAAAGCAAAATGCTTTTCAAGAAAGGTGCAAAAGCACACATATAGGCAAGACATGCTCTTCAATAAATGACCCTGGGAAATTGGATGTTCATATGAGTCACTATGAAAGTAGACTGGTATCCTTCATCATGTATAAAAATCAACTCAAAATGGACTAAAGACTTAATTGTAAAAGAAGAAATTATAATGCTAGCCGGCAAAAGAAGGGAAAACACCAGGAGAGGATATTTTAGACAAGAATATAAATGTACAGGCAGTAAAAGCAAAAATAGAAAAATGAGGCTCCATTAAGTCATAAAACTTCTGCACACCAAAGGAAATAATAGAGTGAGGAGACAATTTACAAAATTGGAGAATAGGCCGGGTGTGGTGGTGCACGCTTGTAATCCCCACGCTTGGGAGGCAGAGACAGGAGGATCACGCAGGTTCGAAGCCAGCCATACTGGCTTAAGAGACCCTGTTTCAAAAAAAAAAAAATATATATATATATATATATATCTGTATTAGGTCTTGGAATGTAGCCTGAAAGTAGAAGGGTTTCCAGGAACCCCAGTACCACACACACACACACAAAAAAAAAAAAAAAAAAAATTGGAGAATAGTATTTTCAAACTAATTATCTCACAAAGTCTTAATATTCATAACATAAGAAACTCAAAAACTCAACAGCAAAAATGTAATAATAATAAACTGATTACAATAGGAAAATGATATGAATAGGCATTTTAAAAATATACTTGTATTGGTGCACTGTAGTCTCACATCATAATGAAATTCAGAGTGATAGGGACATATAAGCACATAGCACTTGTTGAGCTCTCCCCTATCTCCCCTGGTTCCCTTCTACCCTTCCCCTTCCCCATACATGATGGTGAGATTGGCATTGGTAATTTCCCATATTATATATAACATCAGTGGAGGTGCTTCCTTCATTAATTCTCCCTCTCCTCACCACCCTCCTCTAGGTCACCTCCATTACTCCACTGGGATTTCTTCTCCATTATCTAACGTCCCTTTTGTGTCCTGAAAAGAAGATATATAAATTTCCAAGAAAGGCATGAAAACATGCTTAAAATTACTTTGTATTTTTCTTAGATGTTTAGTTGAATAATAATTATTGTATAAATTTTAGTATGCAATGTAATGTTTTGGCATATGTATACATTGAAATTTGAAGTGCTTATGATGACTGAGACTTAAGATATTTATCACCTCACATAGTTACCTTTTTTTTTTTGGTAATCACTATGAGATACACTAGGATATCCAGAACTTATTATAATGCAGAACTAAAACTTAGTTTTCTTTGACTAACCTTTCCCCATTTTCTCTATTCCATGTAATCGGCAATGGCCATCTATGTACTGCTTCCATGATCTGTCTTATTTAGACTCCAAATATATGAGATTATGCAGTATTCATCTTTCTTTGTGAACTTGTTTAACTTAGCATGTCTCCAGGTTCATTCATGAAGTCACAAAAGACAGGATTTCCTTTATTTTTATGACTTAATCATATTTCATTGTCTATATCTTTATGTAACCATTATCTAGTCATCCAGACATTTATGTTGCTTCCATATTTTGGCAATTGCAACTAATCTGCAGTGGCAAAACTGTAAAGATCCCTCTTCAAGATCCTAGTTTTACTTCCTTTGGCTGTGTGCCTAGAGTGGAATTGCAGTGTTCTGAGGAAGCTCTGGTGTGCTACTGTGCAGCAGGGGGACTGTAGATAACAGTAATGTGCTGATGATTTCTACACAGTAGAAGAAAGGATTTTGAAAGTGTTCCCTGAGCTGGGCATGGTGGTGCATACTTGTAATCCCAGCATTTGGGAAGCTAAACAGGAGGACCATGGTTTGTGGACAGCCTCAGCTACTTAGTGAGGCCCTTTGAAACTCAGTGAGAACCTGTTTCAAAATAAAGAATTAAAAAAAAAATAGGGCTGGAGGTATAGCTCAGAGGTAGAATGCCCCTGGGTTTCATTCCCTGTACTGCAAAAAAAAAAAAAAAAAAAAAAAAATTCATGTAAAGAAACGATAAGTGTTTATGGAGATAGATGTGTTCAACTTTATTAAACATACAACACAGCCAAGTATAAAAATGTTTTGTAGTATCCCATTATGTATTTAATTTTGTGTTTTTTATGTCAGGTAAAAATTTGCAAACATCACCACCAACAGCAGTGTCTGGGAATGAGTCCAGAAATCAGTTTTAATAAATTTGGGTAATTCTAATGTCCACTCAAGTTTGGGAACCAGAATACTGGATAATCATGTTTAAATTAACCTTTATTCATTAATAAGTAATTTGTGTATCAAAAAATAAAAATACAAAAGCACCTCGCAGTGGAGATGGCTGCAAATGGATGACTAGAGCTTTCATGTGTTAGTAAGATGCTGCTGTTTTTGGATTTTTTTGTGGACCATGGCCATTTTGCATTTTAAAGAGATTTGCTAGGACAGAGAAAGCATTGGCTTAGGGATGTATAGATTATACTCTTTTAGTTTTCCTGATAATTTTGTTCCATATAATCAAGACTCTTAAGAATTTTTAAAAAGTATTGTGCAGTTAGTTGGGCATGGTGGCACCCACTTGTAATCCCAGTACTTGGGAGGCTGAGACAGGAGGATTGCTCAGGTTTGAAGCCAGCCTCAGCTACTTAGTGAGGTTCTTAGCAACTTAGCGAGACCTGTTTCCAAATAAAATATAAAATAGGTCTGGGAGTATTGCCTGGAGGTAGAAGGCCCCTGGGTTCCATCCTTAGTCACACACACACACACACACACACACACACACACACACACACACACACAGTATTGTGCAAACCCTGGTATATGAGGTTGTTAACACATTGTGTGTTAAGTAATGTTCTCAACAGTCTGAACATCCCATTGGTGTTTCCCTGTGTCATGTCCTTTTATAAATCAAGTTTAATTAGTTTCAATAATTTCTGTCTCAGAAAACCTCTGTCTTTGTCAGGTTCTCTGTATAGTACCCTTTGGAACACTGTTGCCCAATTCTCCATGAAGGATTCTCAGAACTCTGATACTGTTCCCTTCTCTTGGGGTGGGTGGGGGGAGTAGCTTTAACAATATGACAAAGAAGTGGCTTAGAAAGACTTTTTTGTACCCTTTCCCCACAGAATAGCCAATTTCAAAAGTGGAACATGTTATGTTTTTAGAATTTCTGGGAAGAAGTATATTAATTTGCTTTCTTATAGAAATGTAAGAGATGTAACCTGCTCCTGAATCTACTTCGAAGGAGAGAACAGAGTTGACTTGATACCATCATGGGTTCTCTGTTTTGCCCTGGGAAAGGTTAGAGAGAGGTCAGAGGATCGGAGCCAGCACTGCTGTGAAGCAGATACCTCACTGTAAGCAAATATTTGTTCATTTGTAAAAATGCAGTGCTGGTGAGTTAGTCTTTGCGAAGATTCACAGAAAAAGGAAGGCATTACATGGAAGATATTTTCAGTCTGGGTTTTCATAGTACTTGCTTTCAAACAATATTATTTATAGGAAAAAATGGCTATAGGAAACAATTTGCTTTAAGTTAGCGAGTGAACTAAAATCTTTCAATCTTTCTTTCTTATGAGAGATTAAAAAGTGGGCATTCCCTCAAAAGGAGAGTCACTCATGTGTTTCGCAGGGTCTAACACAAATTCATTTGGAGTATTGTGTGCATTGACCTTTAGTTCAAATCTCTGTTCACCCATTGCTCCACATCAGAAATGTCTTAGGCATTTTGGTTCTTATCTTTATTGACAAATATACAAAGAAAGAGGGCTATCTCTGATTTTTAAACTATACAGAGATATATTGAGAAAGTAAGCAGAAGCAGGTAATGCTATCATAAGTAGGTAAGAAATATAATTACATATTGAATGATACCTGTCATAAAATAATTGAAGAAGTAAATTTCTGATGTTGAGTTTGAAATAACTAGTCAAAAAATGATCAAAGTTCTATTCTGAAGGCATTGATAAAAAAGATATAATAAACAGAATGGTAACAGGTGGTTGAGGAAGGAAAGGGGCATGAGATTCTTGAAGACAGAGGAGATTAAAATGATTTGAGTAGGCAATACTTAATTTCTAAAATTTTGTTGGTATCTATTTCAGAGTGTTTTCCAAAATTTTGGGAGGGAAAAATTTTTTTTTTTGAACAAGATTATTTGGAAGTGGTTGTAAGAAGAGACTTGAAAAGAGGATGTTTCTTACCATCCCATAGATGTATGGACCATGTTCATTTTCTCTATGGAGCAGAGAGGGATCAAGAAGAAGCATAGTAGCAAGCCAAGAGTGGTGGCGCACGCTCGTAATCCCAGCGCTTGGGAGGCTGAGACAGGAGGATCACGCAGGTTGGAAGCCAGCCTCAGCTGGTTTAAGAGACCCTGTTTCCAAATAAAATATAAAATAGGTCTGGAAGTGTAGCCCAGAGGTAGAAGGCCCCTGGGTTCCATTCCCAGTACCACCAAAACAACAACAACAACAAAACAAAACAAAACAAAACAACAACAAACCCACAAAAAACATAGTAGCTGTATTGGAGATTTCAGAAGATAGAGTTTTCAAGTTGGAAGAGTTTCTCCAGTCAGTAGAAACTTTCTTCAGGGTGGTTGACATTAGGAGATGAGAACTCTCCTTGGATCCCAGGGAAACTCATTTGGAAAACAATCATGTTATTATAAGTGATGTGTTCGTACAATTATTTTAGGAGACAGGAAAGGGCATCTGGTTTCTCAGGACTTCACTCCACCCTGGGCTGTAGGAGCCTCCTCCATGCTCTCTTCACATCCTTATTTCTCAGGGTGTAGATGAGTGGATTGAGCAGTGGGGGAATCACACAGTAGAAGAAGGACATGAACTTTGCCTGGGAACTATTGGCTGGAGGCTGGAGGTATATGTAGATGCCTGGCCCAAAATACATGATGACAACTATCAAGTGGGAACTGCAGGTGCGGAGCGCCTTGGACCTTCCCTCTGCTGAAGGGAACTTCAAAACAGCCCTAGCAATGAAGGTATAGGAGATGAGCACCAGCAAGGGAGCCACTATTCCAAAAGGAATGGCTCCCAAGGTCAGGGCCAGGTCATTAGCAGTGGTATCAGCACAGGCCAGCTTGATTAAAACAGGCACCTCACAGAAGAAGTGGTCCAGGGTGTGGTGCCCACACAGAGGAAGCTGGAGGATGAGTGTACCCTGGAGCAAAGAATTGGCCAGGCCACTGGACCATGATGCAGCTGCCAGCTGCACGCATACCCACGGGCGCATGATCAGAGTGTACCGAAGGGGCTGGCAGATTGCCACGTAGCGATCAATGGCCATCACTGCCAGCAGGGCACATTCACTGCAGCTTGTCCAGTGGAAGAGGTAAGCCTGCGTGATGCATCCCCAGGAAGCAATGGTCTTCTCTGGTCCCCAGAGGTTGGCCAGCAACTGTGGCACAATGCTGCAGGTGACACACAGGTCCAACAAAGAGAGGTTGTCCAGGAAGAAGTACATGGGGGTCTGGAGTGTGGGCTCCACCAAGGAGAGAAGGATGATGGAGCCATTGCCCACCAGGTTGAAGATGTAGGAGACCAGGACCACTGCAAAGAGGGGCATCTCTAGCCAAGGATGCTCTGAGAATCCCAGCAAGACAAATGAGTTGGGGAAACTCACATTGTCTCCTTCCATGGCATCTGTCATACTTATTCCTGGAAGGAAAGTGGTAGATTATGAGGATAAACATCATATTTTTATTTTTAATAACTCCATGGCACCATTTTCACACCTTCCACTGCATTGATGGGATAATTCAATTAATTTTTGTAAGAGTTTCTCATAATGTTGATCTGGTTCTAAAATACTCTGCCTTAGGAGGTGATACAGAAGTAGAGAGAGTGCTAGAATATTACAGATTTGGTGAGAACTACGTAAAGCACCATCAACTCAAATTTGTATCTCTTTATAAAACAACTCCCCCTTTTTCTTATCTCTCTTTTGCTTGCTTTTTCTCTTCTGTACTACTATTTTTCCTTCCCAGTCCATTAAAAAATTACTTTTGTCATGCACAGAAAAGGGCTTGCAGTAATTTTCATTTAGCACATATCTTTCAGAAAATGTTTTTGAAGGAAACACTGTTTAATGTTTCCTTTCAGTATGGTTCAGTGAAAGATAGTGGGGCCCAGATAGACAGGGCAGTGGCTTGGAGTGCTGTGCAAGCACACAGTGTGAAGAGTTCTTTCTCCTAGGAGGAGGCCATCACATAATATATTTATGTAGTCCTCTCTCCATTTGTTTCCAATTTTTCATTATGATAAAATACTCAAAACATAAAATTTACTTCTTTAGCTCTTTTCAAGTATGCAGTTCTGTAGTATTAAGTATATTCTCATGCTGCACAGCCCATAGTACCATCCATTTCCCGAATCTTTTTATTTTGCAAACTCAAATTGAACCTATTCAAGGGCTAAATAAGTGATGTGTGCATGTACGTCTCTACCATCTTGTACCTCATTAAGATGTGTGACTATAATGCACCAATAACAATTAAAAAATTAAAAAGCACAAAGGAAAAAATGTTTCTTTGTTCTTTCTTTCCCAAGATCCCGGCAACCCTCATTCTACTTTCTGTGTATATGATTTTGACTACTCCTACTTCCTTAGATATTTATTTTTATTTTTTGTATATGATCTTATTAGTGCATTGTAGTCTCATATCATAATGTGAATCATTTTGACGGTGACATACATGCTCACAGCACTTGGTACCCCCTTCCTCACATCCCTATCTCCCCCTTTTCTAATACAGAGTACCCGGATTGATGTTGGTATATTCACATATGTACACATAGTTGGTGGTAGTATTTCCACTGATGAACCTCAGTCTTCCCACTCCCCTTTCCTCAGACAACCTTTCTGGCTTCACTTAGGTTTCTCCTCCATTGTCTGGAGCCCTTCTGGCATCTCAATTACTTCATAGCTTCCACATGTTAGAAAAAAACATATGACCCTTCACTTTCTGTGACTGGCTAATCTCACTTAACATAATGTTCTCCAGGTCCTTCCATTTTCTTGCAAATGACATGATTTTGTTCTTTATTTATTTTCCAAAACTCTACAATCACTTCATCAATTGATGGACACCTGAGTTGCTTCCATAATTTGGCTATTGTGAATTGTGCAACTCTGAATATAGGTATGCATATATTACTGTAGTTCTCTGATTTTGGACCTTTTGGAAAGATATCTAAGAGTTGTGTAGCCCAATTATATGGTGGATTAATTCCCAGCTTTCTGAGGAACTGCCATGCTGATCTCCATAGTGTCTAAACTAGTTTGTAATCCCTCCAACAATGTAGAAGAGTTTCTATTCCCCAAATCCTCACCAACATTTGTTGTTATTTGACTTATTATTATTATTATTTTTTGGTGGTACTGGTGTTCCTAGAAACCCTTTTACCTCAGGGCTATACTCCCAGACCTATTTTTATATTTTTAAAATTTGGAAACAGGGTCTCTTAAGCCAGCCAGGCAGCTTCGAACCTGCACGATCCTCCTGTCTCTGCCTCTCAAGTGTGGGGATTACAAGCGTGCGCCACCACGCCCGGCTGTTAGTTGACTTTTTGATGATTGCTATTCTGATTGGGATTAGATGAACTCTCAGTGAAGTTTTGAGGTACTAGGAATCGAATCAAGAGGCATTCTACCTCCAAGGTACATCCCCAGCCATATATTTTTTATTCTTTTATTTTGAAACAAGGTCTCACTAAGTTTTGAAGGGCCTCACTAAGTACCTGAGGCTGGCTTTGAACTTGCAATCCTCCTGTTTTAGCCTCCCAAGTACTGGGATTACAAGTGTGAGCCAACATAGCCAGCTCTCAGTGTAGTTTTGATTTGCATCTCTCTGATTGCTAATGATGTTGAACATGTTTTATGTATCTATTGGCCATTTGTGTGTCTTCTTTTGTTAAGTGTATTCAATTCAGTTGCCCATTTCTTTTTTCTTTCTTTTTTTTTTTTTGGTGGTACTTGGGTTCCTGGAAACCCTTCTACCACTGGGCTATACTCCCAGACCTATTTTTATACTTTTTATTTGGAAACAGGGTCTTTTAAGCCAGCGCCACTGGCTTTGAACCTGCACCATCCTCCTGTCTCCACCTCCCAACTGCGGGGATTACAAGCATCTGCCACCACGCCCAGCAGTTGCCCATTTCTTGATTGGGTTATTTGATTTTTTTTAGTAGAATGTCTTTTAAGTTCTTTGCATATTCTAGACATACCTCAGATATTTAGAATCATACAGTATTTATAATTTTGTAATTAGCTTATTTTCCTTATTCATGTCTTACAGTTTCATCCATATTGCAGTATGTTGCAATTGTGCACCTTTCAAGAGTGAATAAAACATCTTACATTTGTACCACCTTTTGTTTACACCTTCCTCTGTTAGTTGGTACATAAATGGCTTCCATGCTTTTGCTTTTAGGAATAAAGATGCTAAGCACATGTTGTACCAATTCCTTTTTGCAATACTGTTTTTCATTCTTTCTAGTATAGACTCGAAAGGTACATTTCTGAATCATAAGTTTATTCTATGTGTAAGCTTTTTTTTTTGTACTGGAGATTGAACCCAGAGGTATTCTACCTCTGAGCTATACCCCAGCCTTATTTTATTTTCATTTTGAATCAGGATCTCACTAAGTTGATGAGAGTCTCATTATTTGTTGAGGCTGTTTTTGAACCCGTAATCCTCCAGTTTTAACTTCCCAAGTATTAGGATTATAAGCATTTGTCACCAACAATGTGTAAGCTTTAAAGAACTTCTGTACTAGTGATCTGTTCCATTTTTGTTCCACCATGAGCATGTAAGTGTCCTAGTTCTCTAATATCCTCAGATGCCAGGTCACCCTCAGGCCCACACACCTGGCTCTTTCACTCCATTGCCTCCTAAGAGAAATACAGATCTGTGGGGATGTTTAGTCATCAAAAGAAGGAAATAACCTCATTTGTGGTAACATGGATAAATCTGGAGGCTATTATTTTACATGAAATGTCAGGCAGATAATGACAAATGTTATATTTTTAGGAACTTTCTCTGTGTAAGGACTCAAATGGAAATAATTTGGTTTTAGCAGGGTCATCAGCTTTTGGGAACAGCACAAGAAGAACAATTCTTCATAAAATTCAGGAATGAGTGAACTATTTCACCAGATCCTCTTGTTGCCATAATGTCAGACTTGTTATCTGGCCCTGGGTTGACATTGCTTCCAAAGGTCCCTACCTAATCCATTTTTTATGCTAACCCACATGAGTGATTTCAGAATCTGCAGCTCTCATATTTTTATTCATTATTATAAAGCCCAGAATGACCTACAGACACCCCTGGCTTCTATGTCTTCTCCTACCACCTCATCCTTTGCACTATTTGCACATTTAAAAAGCACACACACACACACACCAGCTGAGTGCCCTTGCACATGCCAGTTTTTTTCTCCCTTCTTCCTTCATTATGTGGTGGAGGCCTGCTTTTCCTGTAATCCCTGGAGTCACCATGTTTTCCTTGTCAAATCTCCATGGCCTTCATTCTTTGTCCTCATTTCTATTTTGTATTCTTCCACCATTACATTTACTCTGTGGCCTTCCCTCCTGCCTTCCGAACATTTTAGTAGTTTAACATATGTTTTCAGTTTCCTTAAACATATTCAAAAATTCATCATTAGTTTAAAATGTTACATATTTATGTACTACTTGTATTTATCTAGTACATTCAATGCATCTATACAATGTATAGTGATGAAATCAGGTTGTTAGAATTTCCATCCTCTGATCTTTAGTTTCCCTTGTCTTTCCTGCCCAAGTGTTGGTTTGTAACAACTATTTAATACATGCACCAATAAATAACTAGATACTGGATTTGCTCATGTAGAAATAGCTGACCTCTTCCCATGGTGTCAACTGAATCCCTTCTTCAGCTATTGCCCAGTTGAATGCTCAGGTTGGGCTGAACTCCCCTACTTCTCTATAGCTCATAGAAGTCATAGCTGTCCCAATTCACTTGCAAATGACCAATCATTACTTTAATACAAACTTCTTTCTCTTTTCTCAAATGTGACCCGACACCACACGTAACTGAAATTTTAGTTTATCTTAAGCCATCAATCTCTAACACAATGTGAGATATGGAATGAAGGGTGTTTTTAACCTGTTTTTCTTTTTTGTTTGTTTCACATATCACCTTGTATAGTTCTGGTGCTTACTAGAGTCTTAGAATGGTGAGGTACCGTCTTGCCACTTGGGATTGCCTCTTCCTTCATCAGCTTCTTCAAGAAACACACACACACACACACACACACACACACACACACACCCCAAACACTCTTTCAATCCTAATCTTTTCTTGAATCTATCATCCACTGTCTATGGTGTAGTTGGAAAGTAATCATAATTCAGTTTGAGAAGACTGTTTTAAAGCGTTCATTTTGGTTTTATGTTTTTTCTCCCATTACCTCTGATAGCCTGCCCTCCTCAGGTAAGTGAATCTCCTTTGCAAACCTTTGTAATATCCACCAGAGGAGAAAGGAGTGTCACACACCTGCTTATGCCTACCCTGGAACTCTCCCTTATTTACCTTGAGGTCAAAGAAGCAAGAAGTGCAGGGAGCAAGGAGCTGATGGAGTGGCACTGGTAAGACCTGGGTCAGCAAGATGCAGCTTCTTTTCTGATGATCTGGGATTTATTGGACAGAATGACAGAGTCACAAGGATCTAGTCAGGACAGAGCATTTGATGATTCGGAGAGTCTTATGAGGTTTGTTTTCTAGGATCTTCTGAGACCTACTGTGTATAGATAATTAATCCAGGGATTAAGTTTGTAAAAAGAATTCTAGAGGGATTTATGTTTCCTGTATATGAAATACCTTAAAATAACCCTTGCCCTGGGGAATGTGGGTTAGCAAACTGAAGGCAAGACCTGAAGACAATAAAATTTTTATACAACACAATCCAGAGAGAGTTTGTGGCCACATCATGTTTTCTGCATGAGCTCCTTCTCAAATAACATCCAGAGAGGCAGGCAGATGTCTACCACAGGGAGTTTTTTTGTGAAGTTTTCATTGTTAAATAGATGTGAGGTAGTATACTTTAAACACAAATACATTCCTTTATTAGAAAATTGAGAAGCTTTTAAGCTGGATAGGTTTCTATTTTCTGGATAAGTTTATGGAAAAATTTATTAAATATTATTTTATTCAATATTTTAAAATATTATTTTATTTAATAATTTATTAAATATTGTATGCCACAATATCCCTTTCTATTGGGTTATATGCATCCCTTATATAATTTGAAAATTAATCTATTATCAAATATATGGGATGCAAATATTTTTATGTATACAATAACTATATATAGCTTGATGTGGTGGTACATGCTTGTAATCTCAGTACTTGAGAGTCTGAGACAGGAGGATCAGAGGTTTGTTGTCAGTTTCAGCTACTTAGTGAGGCCATCTGCAACTTAGTGTATCCTATTTCAAAATAAAGAATAAAAAATAGGGCTGTAGGTATAGCTTGGAGGAAGAATGCCCCTTGGTTAAATCCCCAGTTTTGAAAAAAATGAAAACTATAATTTTGTTAATTGTGTGTATAATCTTAATAATTGGATGCAATCCAACAAGTATGCTTTTGCTAATCCTTCATTCCAAAGTGAAATAATTTTAGAAATTCCCAAAGACTACATGAGAAGTCAACCATGGAAATGAAAAAAAAAAAAAGAACACGTTTGAAACATACTATGGAAGTTAAGCTTCAGCTTTACCTGTTAATCATTTCTAAAATTCATCTGCTATAAAGCCCAGGAATCAGTCACCTGTTCTTCCACACTCTCTCTTCACAGTCTCTTTTCATCCAGCTCATAATAAAAATATTATTTCCCATTTTGAATATGACTAAGAACATTTACTTTTTGGTACAAAATTCACATTGAACACAGGGATAATTATCTTAGAAAGATACCATTTATGGTAGAGAGTAACTAAGAGAACAGACAGAGAGCTTAGGTAGGAAATCCTGAAGGCAGCATCACCCAATTCCCCCCAGGAGAGTTCATCCCTGCTGAGGCTCCAGGACATCTCCATCTCAGCCATCCATGCCTATTAGCCGGCAGTGGTTATCTCTCCTCTTCTCTAACCTCTGTCATTATATTTATTTTAGGATTAGACTCCATACTAGAGAAAGATATCACAGGCATCCATTTTTTCATACTTAATTAAGAAATACAGATTACCTTAGGTGAAATCTAAGTCTTATTAACTTGGTGGATCTGAAAATGACCACATCATATACTCATGGTGTTCAATGAGATTAGTTTTTTAGAAATTGTATATACTATAAGAAAATACCAAGTTATTTTTTCTAAATTCTATCTAACCGGTACTTTACTTTTCATATCCTTATTTCCCCCAAACTTCATCTTCTGGTAACCACAAATGCATTCTGCTTCCATTCTTTAATTGTTTTAGATGCCTTATCAAAGACAAGATATTTGTCTTCCTGTGTTTATTTCACTAAGTACAATTTTTTCCAATTCCATCTGTGTTGTCATTGCACATGAAAAGTTTCTTTGCTTTTTAAGACTGAATAATACTCTATTAAATATATAAATTGTATTATCTTTATCCATTCACTCATTGATGGACACTTTTATCTCTTACCTTGGCTATTGTGAATGGTATTTCAGTGTGTATCTGCACCAATATATCTCTTTGATATAGTAATATAAAATCTCTTAGCATGGTGAATACAGCTAATAGTTGACTAAAGTCTGTTTCAGTGTTACTGAGTGGGTGGATTTTGAATATCCCTATTATGGAAGATATCATGTAAGGAGTATGTGCAGTGATGGATGGGTTAATTGAGTTGATTTGGTTATTCCACAATATATTCATATGCCATGACACTACTATATAACACATTAATATATAGAGCAATAATTTATGAATATAAATTAGAAATTTAAATACATGAAAAATAATATGCCATAGAACTGCATTTCAACTGTCTATTGTGATAAATTTATTATTTTTATTTTATTTTATTTTTTTGCAGTACTGGGGATGGAACCCAGAATTCTACCTCTGAGCTATATCCCCAGTCCTATTTTTTAAAATTCGTTTTTATTTTTTGAAACAGAGTTTCACTGAATTGCAAAGGGCCTCGCTAAGTAGCTGAGGCTGTCCATGAACTGCAATCCTTTGGTCTCTGCCTTCTGAATGCTAGGATTACAAGTGTATGCAACTATGCTAGGCTTGAAGTTTATTTGACTGAAACCAATTTCAGTGCAAACAGGTGTGTACTTTTCTAAATATTTTTAGCAGAGGTGTAAATGAAAATATTCAAGATGACTATCCTGTGGATCTTTCCTCTGATCATTTAATCCCATAAAACTATGACTTGGGAAAGAGTCACTGGGCTCTTGTGCCCTGTATGGTATCTATGCCTATATCATTACTTATCCTACTATAAAAATGTCTAAATCTATGTTTAGTCATGGCTATTTATTTACACTGCTTGGCCCTGGGAAGGATTAGACAGATGAGAGGTTCAGAGCCAGGATCATTGTGAACCAGATGCCTTTTGAGCAAAGCATTGGTTTTATTTCTCAGATGTTGATGTGGAGACTTGATCTCTGCTCCAATTGGAAAAGAGGCATTCAAGGCCTCAGAAGCTTGAGTGGAGTGTTACATAAAGTCTGCTTTTAACTAACATAGTGGTTAGAGGGTAAAGTGGCCTCAGAAATGTTTTTTTTTAAATTTTTATTTTTTTTATTTTTTAATTTTTTAAAAATTATTTTTATTGGTGCATTGTAATCATACATCACATTGGAATACAAGACTTGAGAGGATATACAAGCACACATCATCCAATTAGCCCTCATTCAGTCCCCATCCCACTCCCTCCCCCTCCCTCCATCCCATGCTTGTTTGGTGATTAACTTTGGTACATATGTTTATGTACCTCCTGCTTTTTAAAGAGGCTCCATCCTCCCCTATTCCATACCCTCTGATTGGTCACCTTCATTGATTCACTATAGGGCCCTTTCTATAGCTCAACCACTTTCTGTTGCCCCTTTCCTCCTAGTTATTGCTGATTAGGGGAAGCATCTGGTTTTAATTTTCTGCGATATTTCTTTGTGCATGCTGCGTTGCAAATACTGATCCCACTCTTGACGGCCCCAGTTGTGGCCTAGCTACCCGGTGGACTGATCCAGACCTCGCTGGCTCCAGCAGTGGCCTTGCCTCATGGGAGGCCCTGATTCTGGTCTCGCTGGCCCCGACACTGGCCTAACCCCTCAGCTGGCTCCGATCCCAGCCTCAGAGGCCCCAGCGCTGGCCTTCCTCATGGCAGGCTCCAATGCTAGCTGATGGCCCTGGCATCGGCCTAACCCATCGGCAGGCTCCGATCCAGGCCTCGGAGGCCCAGTAGCGGCCTTGCTTCATGGAAGGCTCCGATGCCGGCCGCTGGCCCCAGCACTGGCTTAACCCCTCGGCAGGTTCCGATCCCAGCCTCTGAGACCCTGGCACTGGCCTTGCCTTGTGGCAGGCTCTGATCCCGGCCTCGCTGGCTCCAGCGCTGGCCTAACCCCTCGGCAGGCTCCAATCCCAGCCTCGGAGGCCTCAATAATAGCCTTGCCTCATGGAAGGCTCCGATGCCGGCCGCTGGTCCCGGCACTGGCCTAACCCCTTGGCAGACTCCAATCCCAGCCTCGGAGGCCCCGGCACTGGCCTTGCCTCACGGCAGGCTCCAATACAGGCCGCTGGTCCCGGCACCGGCCTAACCCCTTGGCAGGCTCCGATCCCAGCCTCGGAGGTCCCGGCACCGGCCTTGTCTCATGGCAGGCTCCAATGCCAGCCTTGCTAGCTCCAGCACCGGCCTAACCCCTCGGCAGGCTCTGATCCCGGCCTCGGAGGCCTCAATAGTGGCCTTGCCTCACAGAAGGCTCCGGTGCTGGCCGCTGGCCCCAGCACTGGCCTAACCCCTCAGCAGGCTCTGATCCCAGCCTTGGAGGCCCCAGCACCGGCCTTGCCTCATGGCAGGCTCTGATCCTGGCCTCGCTGGCCCCAGCACCGGCCTGACCCCTCGGCAGGCTCCGCTCAGAAATGATTTTACTCCAGGTGCCTATTGAACAAAAATCTTCCCATTTTCTTTGTTATGTGAGATCAAAAGTAAATATCACTCAAAAGAAGGTAAAGCCAGCTGGGTGTGGTGGTGCACGCTTGCAATCCCAGCATTCAGGAGGCTGAGACTTGAGGGTTGTGGTTTGCGGACAGCCTCAGCTGCTTAGTGAGGCCCTCTGCAACTCAGTGAGACCCGGTTTCATAATAAAGAATAAAAAGTATAGGGTAGGGGGCATAGCTCGGAGGTTGAATGCCCCTGGGTTCCATCCCCAGACCCGCAAAAAAAAAAAAAAAAAAAAGAAGGTAAACTTAGGCAATTAGAAATTTATGTTAACTTTATTTATAATTTATTTTTTATTAACATGAATAAATATACCTATCTTTTTGTGGCACTAGGGGTGGAACCCAGGGGCTTTCTACCTCCAGGATATACTCCCAGGGCTTTTTTTATACTTGGAAACAGGGTCTCACTTAGTTGCTGAGGCTGACTTCAAACCCATGTGATTCTCCTGTCTCAGCCTCCCAAGCACTGGGATTACAAGTGTGCGCCAGCATGCCTGGCTGAATAAATATACCTATTAATGGAGTCCAGGGTGACATTTCAACATACCACATGTATTGACTGAGTCAGAATACTTAATCATTCCTCTACCTATACCTTTCTTTATGTTTTGGGCCTTTGAGCTCCTTTGTTCCAGAGCTTCAAAATACATGTAGCAGGGTTTTGTGAGCAGGTATCTCAATACACGGTGAAACAAAAGTAAAAATTCCTTCCAACTAATTGTGTTTTAATACATCTTGCAAAATTGCTTTATCCACCCTACCCAATCACCCAAACTCTAGCACTATTTTACATTCAGATCAACTTTTTTTTTTAAAAAACCTCATTTCAATTAAGAGAGAATAGAGTCTACTATATATTGCTAAATAAACAAAACAAAAACTGATTCTAATTGTTAAAAACATTAATTGACATGCAGAAATTAAATAGATGCAGATGACATATAATTGAATATGACAAGTCAAGTCATATTCAATGTTGAGAGAAGTAATTTATTTATGGTGAGATAGAAATGATTATCGCCACAAGTAAAGATCAAATGTGGATGGTAAGGACATTGAGAATATGCTAATATGTAGAGTGACATATGATTGAGGAGAAAATCCACATAGTATTCTCAGAGACCAAAGTGGTTAAAATGGCCTGAATAGTTGGTGAGATATATCTATTGTAACTGCTGAAAAACTCTTGTTGAGATCCACTTAAATTTTTTCAGCAAATTTCTTTGGAGGCCATCAGGGATAGAAAAGTTATCGTAGGAAAAGACTGGAAAAGATAATGTCTATACTCTTTTATGGATGTATGGACCTTACTGTTCATTTTAACTCTGGAAAGCAAGCTATTAGAAAAGGGGAAAGAAAAAGCACAATGACGCTATGTAAGCTTGCAGCACATAAAGCTTTCATTTGCAAGGAGTTTCTCCAGTCATCAAGGTGGTTGGCAGTGGGGAATGGGAACTCGCTCCTTGGATCCCAAGGACACTCATGCAGGTAACAATCATGCGAGTATAAGCAATGTGTGCTCACAATTGTTTCAGGAGACAGGAGAGGCCATCTGGGTTCTCAGGACTTCACTCCACCCTGGGCTGTAGGAGCCTCCTCCATGCTTTCTTCACATCCTTGTTTCTCAGAGTGTAGATGAGTGGATTGAGCAGTGGGGTGACCACACAGTAGAAGAAGGACATTAATTTAGCCTGGGTACTTTTTTCTGGAGGCTGGATGTACATATAGATGGCTGGCCCAAAATACATGATCACGACCATCAAGTGGGAACTGCAGGTGCGGAGTGCCTTGGACCTTCCCTCTGCTGAAGGAAATTTCAGAACAGCCGTAGCAATCCAGGTGTATGAGATGAGCACCAGCAAGGGAGCCACTATTGCAAAAGGAATTGCTCCTAAGGTCAGGACCAGGTCATTAGCTGTGGTATCAGCACAGGCCAGCTTGATTAAAACAGGCACCTCACAGAAGAAGTGGTCCAGGGTGTGGTGCCCACACAGAGGAAGCTGGAGGGTGAGTGTGGCCTGGAGCAGAGAATTGGCTAGGCCACTGGACCAGGATGCAGCTGCCAGCTGCACACATACCCATGGGCGCATGATTAGAGAGTACCGAAGGGGCTGGCAGATTGCCACGTAGCGATCAATGGCCATCACTGCCAGCAGGGCACATTCACTGCAGCCTGTCCAGTGGAAGAGGTAAGCCTGTGTGATGCATCCCCAGGAAGCAATGGTCTTCTCTGGTCCCCAGAGGTTGACCAGCAACTGTGGCACAATGGTGCAGGCGACACATAGGTCCAACAAAGAGAGGTTGTCCAGGAAGAAGTACATTGGGGTCTGGAGTGTGGGCTCCACCAAGGAGAGAAGGATGATGGAGCCATTGCCCACCAGGGTGAAGATGTAGGAGACCAGGACCACTGCAAAGAGGGGCATCTCCAGCCAAGGATGCTCTGAGAATCCCAGCAAGACAAATGAGTTGGGGAAACTCACATTGTCTCCTTCCATCACATGTGTCTTATTTATGACTGGAAGGAAAGAGGTAAATGAGGAGAAACAGGAATTTTGACTTTCATTGTCAACATTTTCACACCTTCTACTGCATTGGTGGGATAATTGAACTAATTTTGTGAGACGTTCTCACCATATGCACCTGACTCTAAGTCTGTCCTAGTAGATGACACTGAAGTAGATAGATATGCAATATCAAAGATTTCATGTGAAATTTAACATAGAACCCAGTCAGCTCAAATATGTCTTTGTTTATGTGAAAAAAACTCTTCATTATCTTTCTCTTTTTTCTCTCTGTCACTCCACTATCCTTTCTGTGCCATACTCCATTAAAAAATTATTGCTGTCTTGTCATAAATACAGGGGCTTGCTGAACTTTGATTTGACACATTTTTTTGCTCCTTGTTTTCTAATTTTAAAGAGATGAAGAACACTGAAGGTCCAATAGATAGGCAAATGGTGGAGAGTGAGTGCAGCCATCAAAGTCTTTATCTTTCTGTCATGATGAGGACATCAAATGGCTTTATTTTGAGTAATCCTCTCTCCCTTGTTTTTTCTTTCTAACTTTTATGGTAAATATAGAAAACATAAAATTTACTATCATAACCTTTTTTTTTTGTGGTACTAGGGATTGAACCAAGGACATTCTACTTCTGGCATATAACCTCAGCCCTTTCTACTTTTTTTTTTATGTTGAAACAGGGTCTTGCTAAATTGCTGAGGCTGGTCTTGAACCTGAAGTCCTCTTGTCTCAGCCTCACTGGGATTATAAGTGTTTGCTACCATGCCCAGCTACTTTAACAATTTTTTTTTGTGGTACTGGGAATTAAACCCAGGAGCATTATACTTCCAAGCTACACCTACAGCCCTGTTTTTTATTCTTTATTTTGAAACAAGGTCTCACTAGGTTGTACAGGGCCTCACTAGGTAGCTGAGGCTGGCTGTGAATGTGTGATTCTCCTCCCAAGCACTGGAATTACAAGCATGAGCTACCACAACCCAACTACATTAACCATTTAAAAGTATGCTTTTCTGTGGTTTTAAGTACATCCACAATGTTTTCACAATCCTCATCATTATTCATTTCCAGAATCTTCTCATCTTGTACACTCAAAATGTATCTATTCAATAATGTCTCCCTGTTCTTTCCTGCCTCTGTACTATGGCAATACTCACTGATTTTCTAAATGTCTCATATAATTAGAATCATGTATTAGTTGTATTGTGATTAGCTTACTTTCTGAGGTAATGTTTTGCAAATTTCCGTATTGCAAGGTATGTCACAGTTTTCTACCTCTGGAGGCAGAATAATATAGCATTGTACCTGAGTACCACATTGTTCATTCCTTCATGTATCAATTGACACAAAGTGCTTCTATGGTTCTGCTCCTGTTCTTAATTCTGCAATGTACATAGTGCACAGACTCTTCTTCAGGATCCTATTTCCACTGAGTATGAATTCTATGGGGGTGTTTCTGGATCTAAAGGTCGTTCTGTGTTTAATTCTTTGAGGAAACTACTTCCTCACTTGTGAAGCTGCTCTGCCATTTCATTTCCACCGGCAGAGTATGAGTGTTCAGATTTTTCCATTTCTGTTTTGCATTCTTACGCCATTATAGTCACTCTGATTTCCCTTCTGTCTTCTAAACATTTTAAGTTTGACCTTTGTTTGGGTTTCTTTAAAAAGGATTTAAAATTCATCGTTAGCTTTAAATGTTATGTATTTATGTGGTACTATGTAATGATTTGATGCCCTTCTGTCTTCTAAACATTTGACATTTGTTTAGGTTTCTTTAAAAATGATTTAAAATTCATCATTAGCTTTAAGTATTATGAATTTATGTGGTACTGTGTAAAGATTTGATGCATATATATTATATGTAGTGATGATATATAAAAATATAAAATGATAAAATCAGGTTGTTAGCATTTCCATCCTCTGATCTTTAGTTTCCCTTCCCTTTCCGTAACAAGTGTTGGCCTGTCACAGCTGTTGGATACATGCATGCACAAATAGCTAGATACAGGAGTGACTCACATTGGAATATCTCTTCTTCCACTGTGTCAACTGAATCCTTCTCAGCTATTGCCCATGTAAATAATCATGTTAGACTGGCCTCCTCTACATTGCAGAGAAGTCATATCTGCTCAATTTACTTGGAAAGGACAATCATTTCACTTGCTATACAATCTTCTTTCTCTTTTCTCCAATGCTACCCAACATTCTATGCTTAACTGAAATTTTAGTTTATTTTAATCTGTTTGTCTCTAATATCATGTAAGATATGGAATAAAGAGATTTTTTAATCTGTTTTCTTTCTGATTTCATGTATCTCTTGGTATAGTATTTGGTGCATACTAGAGGCTCTGTGTGTGGTGGGATGTGTATTGTTTCACTCACTACTTGGGATTCTTTTTTTTTTTTTTGCCGTTTGTCTTTTCCTTCATTATAATCTTTGAGAAATCTGTATCTATTTTTATCTTTATCTATCTCTATATGTTTTTCAATCCCAATCTTTCTTTGAATATAAAATCTAGTGTAGTTGGGGAAATGGTCATAAATCTATATCTTTATCTTTATAAATGTTTTTCAATCCCAATCTTTCTTTGAATCTAAAATCTAATGTGTAGTTGGAGAAATGGTCATAATTCAGTTTGAGAACATGATCTCGGAATGGTTTTATTTTAGTTCCTGAGTTTTTACTTCCCATCATCTCCAATAGCCCACCCTCATGGGTAAGTGAATCTCTTTTGCAATCCTTCCTGGCATCCACTATAGGAGAAAGGAGTGTCACACACCTGCTGGAGCCTTCCCACCTTTCCACTCATTTACCTTGAGGTCAAAGAAGCAAAAGGTGTTGAGAATGAGGAGCCAGCAGTGGTACTGTTCAGACCTGGGTCAGAAAGATGCAACTTCTTTTCAGATGGTCTGGGATTTAGTGCACAGGGTAGTAGAGTAACCAGAATCCATCTAGGAGAGCCAATTTGTTGATTGGGAGGGTCTTCTGAGGTTTGTTCTCTAGGATCCTCTGAGACCTGAGTGACTACATATAGATAATTAATTCAGGAGTTAAGTTTGTACAAGAGGGATTTATATTATTTGTATTTGAAATACTTTGGAAAAATCTTTGCCCTGGGGAATATGGGTCAGTAAGCTGAAGGCAAAACTGTGAGACAATAAAATTGTTATACAACACAATTGAAACAGAGTCTCTAGCCAACTTTTTAAATTAATTTTTTTATTGATGCATTGTATTGACACATCATAATGGGGTAAAAAACTTGTGTAGGCATACATGCACACATCCCCCAGCCAGCCCCCACCCAGTCCCCACCTCCCTCCCTCCCCATCCCTCCCTCCCATGCTTGTTTTAGTGGTTGACTTCGATATGAATAAGTACATCATGCACTTTAAAGCATTTCCCTCTCCCCACCTCCCATCCCCACGGTTAGGTTGTCTTATTTGCTCCTCTATAGGATCTCTAGCCAACTTAAAAAAATTTTTAATGAGCTTCTTATTAAAGCAGATGTAGAGGGGAAAATTGGTGTCCATCATAGGGAAGTTTTGTTTAAATTTCACTGTTTCCCATTTGAGTACCAACCAAACTCACCTTTTCTTTGCTTCTTATGTTAGGTGTGATTGGGCTTTTTCAGCATGATATAAATTAAATGTAGACAATTTCATTGTAAATCACATGTGAAACACCCACCCTTCAACCCTGACACTGCTCCCAGGAGCCTGGGCCACCATGCTGAGGCTTTTGTCTATTTAATAATAGCCATTCTAAGAGGCTCCCAGTGATTTCTCAAAGTAGTTCTGACTTATATTTTTTGATAGTGTTGTTGAGCACCTGTTCATTTATTTGCTTGCCATTTGCACGTCTATTTTTGAGAAATACCCAGAGTCTTTGTGTTTTTAATCTATTTATGTTTTCCTATTGAGGTTTTTTTTTTTTTTTTGATGGTACTGGGGTTCCTGGAAGCCCTTCTACCTCCGGGCTACACTCCCAGACCTATCTTTACATTTTCATTTTGGAAACAGGGTCTCCTAAGCCAGCGCGTGCAGCTGGCTTTGAACCTGTGCGATCCTCCTGTCTCCGCCTCCCAAGCGCGGGGATTATAAGCGTGCTCCACCACACCCGGCTCCTATTGAGTTTTTAAAAATATATGTTTCTTGGTGCATTATAGTCTAACATCATAAAGTATATCAAGTTGAGAGTGACACATATGCACACAACACTTGGTGGGCTTCCTTCCTGTGTATTTTGTGTGCAAATATGTCCCTTTTGCCAGTTGTTTGCCTTATTACCCAGTTGGTTGTTTTCTTTGATGCACAGAATCAATACTTTGTTAAAATCCCACTTGTCTATTTTTGCTCTTGTTGCTTGTGCTTTAGAGCACATTTAATCACATATAAAATCATTACCAAAATTAATGTTAGGATAATTTTTTCTTAGGCTTTCTTCTAATAGATATACATGAACAAATTCCATGTTTAAGTCTTTATTTCAGTTTTAGTTTTTTTGTGTGAGATGTGAGATAAAAATCCAAATTTATTATTTTGCATGTGGCTATATAATTTTTTTAACACCATTTATTGAGAGATTATCATCATTATGTGTTGTTGGTAACTTGTTGATGAGCCATTGAGTGCAGATGAGTGGAATTATTTTGGGGATATTCTCTCATTTTTTATCTTCTATTCTTTTCATCTTATTCTGCTCATATGTTTTTTTATGGAAACATCAGTTTTTGACTATTCTTGCTTTTTTATAATATATTTCAAAATCAGGTAGTATGATGTCTCTAGCTTTGTTGTACTTGCTAAGCATCTTTTGGCTCCTCAGGGTATTCTGTGGTTCCATATCAATTTTAGGATTGTGTTTCTCTTTCTGTAAAAGATAACAGAATTTTAGGCTGGGCGTGGTGGCGCACGCTTGTAATCACCGCGCTTGGGAGGCTGAGACAGGAGGATCGCACAGGTTCAAAGCCAGCCTCAGCTACTTAGTGAGGCTCTCAGCAACTTAGTGAGACCCTGTTTCCAAATAAAATATAAAATAGGTCAGTAAGTATAGCCTGGAGGTAGAAAGCCTCTGGGTTCCACCACCAGTACCACCAGAAACAACAACAACAATAACAGAACAGAATTTTATAGGAATTGTCTTGAATATGTATATCTTGTTAGATGATATTAACATTTTAACAAAGTTAATTCTTTCAATCTAGAAATATGAGATGTTTTCTACTTATCAGCATCTTTAATTTTCTTTATCTCAAGATAATCAAGATAATCAATGTCACTGTAAGGTTAACATTTTTAAAACCCCATTATGTAGAAAGTGATTCATAAGTATTTTATACAATAATTTTCATAGCAATTTAATTTATATCAGCCCCAAGTAGGAAGCAATTCACAGTAAAAGTAAAAAACATAATGTATTCATACTGTAAGTACTATACACAAAGAAAATGAATAAAAGCAGTGTTGTCTACAACAATCTATAAATAAAAATAAATTTACTGTATAATTTCACTTTTATTAAGTTAAACTGAAAGGAAAATTAATCAGTAGTGTCATGGAGCAGATAGGGTTGACCCTTGTGGACTTATAAGGGTCATTTGTAGCATGAAAAACCGTAGTCAAATCTACTATCTTGAGTTTCCGGGAAGATGGCGACCGAGAAAAGCGGGGCTTAAGAGCCCTGCTAACAACCAATCTCCATTACCACAAAACCAGCGCCTTTCATAGCCAGAAAACACCATCACCAGAAAAACAAAAAAACCACCAGGCTCCAGAGAGAAAGCGGACTGAGAACAGAGCTCAGGGCCACAGAGGAGACACACGCGCCCGAGGACGCGGCAGCAGGGCCATACTGCCGGCGGCAGCGGCGAACTCATCGGACGGCTACAGCAAGCCAAGGTGAGCCGCTGCGGAACAGCCAGGCAGGATCTTTCGGCGCAGAGAGGATTTAAAGCTCCCAGTGGCTGAGCTCAGCACACGCTGCAGGGATTCAGAGTGGAAATCAAAACCAAAGAAGAAAAAATACGCCAGCCTCATGGCCGAGGGTGTGGCTGCGGCGCCATATTGCCACCGGCAGCGGCAGCAGCAGTGAATTCACCGAATCCAGTACAGCTACATCTGCGTACTCAAGAACAGTGAGTCAAATTGCGGGCCACAGAGGAGAAATCCCAGTACTGTACCTCACTGTACCCAGAGAGGGAGTGGTGGTGGCAGAGATATCACACCATAGGAGAACGTGCAACCTGGCACCCCTCCCCATAGTTTAAAGCAGCCTCTATCGACTCCCTGGGTCGGAGACTCTGTAATAAAACCCAGTAAAGGAGTAGTGGGGTCTGAGATACTAGTGACTCGAGATCCAGAACACCTTAAGTGAAGTCATAGTGACCCAAGGGAAGAACCCAGAGAAGGCACAAGCATCCGAAATCATGGGAAAGAGGAATAATACTGGAGCAATGAATACCGCCCACAACCCCACAACATCAGAACCCAATAAAACAGAAAATCAGAGATTTCTAGAAGATCAAATCAGGAAAATAACTGTAGAAATAATAGAGGTGCTTCGAAAAGAACTCAGAGAGAGCCAAAAAGAGATAAAGGATGCAATTAATGAAGTAAAGGCCTCAATTCAAAGCACAAACAACCGATTAGAACACATGGAGAACAGAATCTTGCTCTTAGAAAATGAGCAATCCAAAAATGAACGCATAGTTTCTAATCTAGAAAAAAATATCCGACAGCAGGAATCTGACATTGAAGAAATATGGGCCCATCTTAAGAGAGCTAACCTAAGAATAATTGGAATAGAGGAGGGAAAAGAAAGTGAAACCAAAGGGATCAACAATCTCTTCAAGGAAGTAATAGCAGAAAATTTTCCAAACATAGAGCAAGAGGTTGATACACAGGTCCAGGAAACTTATAGAACTCCCTTTAGACAGGATCGGAGAAGAGGATCCCCACGCCACATAATTGTCAAAATGACCAATGTGGAAGCCAAGCAGAGAATCTTAAAGGCAACAAAAACAAAGGGCCAAGTGACATTCAGAGGCAAACCAATTAGAATCACTCCAGACTTCCCAAACCAAGTCATGAGAGCCAGAAGGGCTTGGAGTAACATATTCCAAACTCTGAAAGAAAACAACTTCCAGCCAAAAATTTCCTATCCAGCAAAACTTTCTATCAAATTAGATGGAGAAATAAGAAGCTTCCATGACAAACAGAAGCTGAAGGAATTTATGTCTTCAAAACCAGTACTAGAGAAAATACTCAAAGAGATTAACTACAAAGAAGAAATAGGTAACACTCACCAGAACCAGAGAAACAAGATTTTCCATCCAACAGACAACTAAGATTGGTTATCTGTGGAGATTCATTATTTATGTTAGGCTTTTACCTATCTCTAAATTGTATTGTTTGCCTTTATTGTTGTTAATTTTTAGGATTTCTAGTTGGGATATTAATATACCTTCAGATATAGCACTTGGAAATATTTTATCCAATTCTATTAGTAACTTTTAACTCTGTTTACATTGTCTTTGGATATACAATATATTTTTTTATTTTTTAGGGAGTTTGTATATTCTTCTGTTGCCTGTGCCATTGAAATCATATCCAAGAAATCACTGCCAATTTCAATGTTGTGAGGTTTTATGACCCGGATTTTCTCCTAAAAGTTTATAGTCTTAAGATTTATATTAGATCTTTTATCTATTTTGAGTTAATACTTGTATGTGGGATTAGGTAAGGGTCCAATTTTATTCTTTTCCATGTAATTATTATTTTTCAACAATATTTAGTTAAAAGATTATTATTTCCACCACCAAATGTTCATGGAAACCTTGTCAAAAATAACTTGACAATATAGGGAAGAATTTAGCTCTAGGCTTGTATTTAACTCCAATGGTTTATATATCTGCCTTTAGAACAGTACTACACTGTTTCAATTATTGTAGCTTAATATGGTTTGAAATCAGAAAATATATATCTGCTAGCTTTGTTCTTCTTCAAGATCGTTTTGTTATCTAGAATTCATATTCCATATTAGGATAGATTTTTTTCTGAAAAATAAATATATAAATATATGATAGTTTCACCAAAAAAACAGAAAAAAATATGCTCTGGTAAGAAAGAAAGCAAAAAGAAATATTGAAATGTTATCTTTAAATCATCAAAAGCTTGGCATCAGACAAATGAAACTGTTATGTGAGATTATCATTTTTAATTTTGGATATTGCTATAATACTAGATGTCAACCACTAAGCCAAGCATGGGAGGGAGGGATGGGGAGAGAATGGGGTGGGGATTGGGTGGGGACTGACTGGGCAATGTGTGCATGTATGTCTACAAAAGTTTGTATCCCACTATGATGTATGAATACAGTACACCAATAAAATAAAATTTAAAAATAAATAAAATAAATAAAAAAATAAAAATAAATAAAAAAAATATTATTTTACTTTGAAAAAAAAATCTACTATCTTCCACTTTGATTAGTATCAGTTCCATTTTACCTAATTTAATGGAAAGAAGATGAGGAAAGATGATTTGAGAGAGCTGGTTCTAGTTTTTGCAGTCATTAGCTACTAGCTATTCAGTCTAGAGCAAGTATCAGTGTAAGGTTTAATTTTTCTCATATGAAAAATTAGAAGTTAAAATTACCTTTTTCAAAATGCATGCAAGATTGTATTTTTAAATCAGAATATGAACAGCTAGGATCAAAGAAAATATGATATATCCTATCTTCTGCTACTTTCAAAAGATTCCTATTTTGACTTAATACAAGTAGTAGCATCAATGTTGGTCTAAATGGTTAAATAATATTTGCAATAAAATTATTTTTGGAAGTTGTATGAAAAGCTGACTTTTTAATGAGGTGTTTTTGTCTGCAAGGTACCCTGTAGGAAGTGAGACTAGACAACTTGGACCACTGGGTAGATACATACAGCCATGTGAAAGAGGGTTTTTGATCTTTGTGCATCTACCCAGGGGCCTAAATTGTCTAGTCTCACTTTATTTATTTATTTATTTATTTATTTATTTATTTATTTATTTATTTTTTGTGGTACTGGGGGTGGAACCCAGGAGTTTTTCTACTGCCAGGCTATATTCCAAGACCTATTTTATATTTTATTTCAAAACAGGATCTCACTAAGTTTCTGAGAGCCTCACTAAGTAGCTGAGGCTGGCTTTGAACCTGTGCAATCCTCCTGTCTCAGCCTCCCAAGCCCTGAGATTACGAGCATGTGCTATCACGCCCAGCTTAGTCTCACTTCTTACAGGGTACAAGTAGTGGCCTAACACTAGCTTCTTGGTGTGGCACTATCTGTGTAGGAGGAAAATACATGTTGCATAGGAATAGAGAGAGGAAATAAGGTTCCTTTGACTTCTCAATGTCACAATGACAGTCGAGAGTATTCTGTATCTGTATTCCCCCCTAACCTTTTCTCTCTCACATAAGAGGGTTTGGATTTAACTCTTTGGGGCTACTTGCCTATTATACTTTCATAATTTTAACTTTGAGTCCAGGACCAATTGAAGAAATTGATATACTTCTGTTTTTACATAAAGCTCAGGAATCAATTCTCTCTTCTAGGAAACATGAGCTATGTGTTTGGAAACTCCCAATGCTACCTCCCTGGTGAGCTGTGTTTATATGTGGGAACTGGGCCAATATCTAGATTCTCTGAGGTCTTAGCTCTGTAAACAAATGGAGCCATTTTCCCTCAGGTCCCAAGACTATTCCAAATTCCCAAAGTGACCTAGGTATTAAAGTTGGTCTCCTGTCCACTTAGTATGAATCAATAAAATGGCATTGTAATCTATGAGCTCTTAGGTTAAAGGGAAGCCCCAAGCATACTTCCTTTTATCTCTGAGACCAGTCTTCCATTTTCTTAACTGCAGGGACCCTGAATATATGGTTGTGAGACAGCATATGCTGGTCTGGAATGTGGCACCAGGCCACATCACCCACTTAACTACAGAGAAGATGCCATTATGGCCATTTCTTTCCACAGATAATCGTATCTCCTCTAAATTCTGCTACTTAAAGTTTCATTGGGTCAGAATATATTTTTGTGCTCAATTTCCTGTTGGTTTTTAGTGAAATTTCTTTCGGAAGACCCAGAAACTAAAAGGGACTCAAGCTAGCTGTCTTGTCCCTGAGAAAACTTCTGGTTGATCTTTGGAATTGAAGTAAGGAGTGCTGACAGAATTTTAGGTCTTCTACTGTCTGAGAAGAAGAAGGGTGAGAATGTGGAAAGGAGCTTTGTTGTGGCAATGGGCCATATCTGTATTAGTCTCTTGTGCATATACAATTATCTTTGTAGTATTTTCTATTAGGGTTTATATTAGGTAGGGCATTAGAGTAAGGGTTTCTCAATACTGACTTGCAATTAGGAATTCCATTTTGGAAGGATGATACTTCATCAAATTCAGAAGTTAACAGAGTAGACCAAATTGTACAAAGAAAATTCAGAGTATATTGGAAGTGATTTTTATCCTTTGTGCTTCCCATTCCTACATGAGCCAGTCTGGAGGCATCTTGAATCTAGATGCACACACGACAAACCACTCCTTTCACTTTTTCAAATGAAAAGATAGCTGATGGAAACAGGAGTCCTCTGTGTTGTTTCGTTTGAGTGTAGTCAAAAATTGAGCATTGCTGAGCTTCTCTGGCAGTTTTGAGAATAACCACAAGCTTTTCTCTGGAAACTGCTCAGAATGATGGACTATATTGTTAGGCTTGTATGTGCAGCTTAGTGGGGGTGGGGTACAGTAGCAAATGATCAACCTTAAACAACCACAGCCTAAAAGGGCGAGAAATAGATAGCAAAAGGAAAGAATGCAGAGTGAGTGGAACTTTGAGTTAATGGCTGTGTCTGGCATGCGGTCCTTGCTTTAATATAAAGATGTCATGTGCAGGACCAGGTGTGGTGGCTCATGCTTGTAATCCCCACGCTTGGGAGGCAGAGATAGGAGGATCGCGCAGGTTCAAAGCCAGCCGCGCTGGCTTAAGGGACCCTGTTTCCAAAAAATAAAAATGTATAAAATAGGTCTGGGAGTGTAGCCCAGAGGTAAAAGGGTTTCCAGGAACCCCAGTACCACCACACACACACACACACACACACACACACACACACACACACACACACACAAAATTTCATGTGCACATTGGCTGTTTGTGTGACTGCTCTATCAGGGAGGCCACTTGTCTCTACTGTGAAGACTCTAATGCCTGGCCTGGGTACCTTGCAGTGCTGCAGCAAGGATGGCCTGAAACTGGGTGGAAAACCTCTGCAAAAAGTTTAATGTTTTGTTAAACATGAAAAGGGTGATTATTATTTAGAATGTTCTGTATACCTGAAATATCAATAGAGAGAAATATAACTCTATGACTTGCTATTACTAAAGCCCACTCAGTAAGCATAGAAATAATTTGGCTTGTTATCCATGAGTTGGTGTGGTTTGGGCATAAGCTTTGATTAGATACTCAGTCAAACTTTTAGGTCAAAGGAGTTTCCAAAACTGGTTTGTTTATAAAAGTTTGTGGTAACTAAAATCTAATCGTATTTGGACACTTAAAAAACTCCATCCCTTGAAATTTTATGATTCTTAGTTCAAGACATAAGCAAAAGTACATGAGAAAGTAGGATGCATTGATTCATAGTTGAATGCCTGATAGCGATACAGAGGAGAACCTATAGGTAGATTCAGCATCTTGGGCTGAGATTATAAAGCATTTAAAAAATAGCTTTGAAAAGATGATAATAAGGTAAGTTTGCAATTTTGGCTGATAAGTCAGGCCCTAAGTAATATCCATTGCTGAACAATTTATGTCATTTTCAATTAGCTTGTTATTATCACTCCTGGGGTCTCTTAAACTTGGATGAAAATTCATGATGGATCTGTGAATACAGAAGTACCAGATGTTCTTCAAAACCAACACAAGTAAAATGTGTGTGTGTGTGTGTGTGTGTGTGTTTTCCTTGTAATAATCAGGCAGCTCTGAAGGTCTCCCCATTCTTTGGCATTGCTGATAGTTCCTCTTTATACCCTTTCATGGCCTTGGCTGAGAATCCAGTGTCTGCATTACTGAACTGAAAGTTACAGAATTCCCCACTGCAGTTTTCAGCTGGGTGGAGTTCATAACAACTCTACTGTCAGGACCCACAGGTGGTGCTAGAGGCCACATGTCCTTCAGGTACTCTCACGGCTACTACTTTCTTCTTAAATGTTACCGGATGTCTTTGGCTATCATTGTGGTGGACACAGTCTTGATAAGACACTGGCGCCATAAGGCTGACTGTCTACTGTAGCCCTTGGCTAGACTGTTGCAGCCATGAACAGCTCCAAGTGATCAGAGTGGTCCCCAGTGTTGCCAGTCACTAGGCATGTGAGGTCTGAGTGAGGACTTGGAGAGAGCTATCTTCCTTTCCATCTTGCTTGAGAAAAGCGGATACACCCACAGACAAGCTGGGCTGCAGACCTATCTCTTAGAGAGGCAGAATCAAGTCTGTAATTTCACTCCTTTTGTAAGATTAAAAAAAAATACCGTGTTCTGTCTTCCTAAACTACTTGCCATTAAGGAGTTGCCTGATGTGTGCTGTGAACTCATGGATTGTCCTGGTGTCATACATCAATTAAGGCCCTCATGCCTTTGCACATCTGCTTCCTCTTCTTGAAACATTTTGCTCAGTCTGACATATGTTAAGTTCTTGTTATGTGAAACACAAACAAAAAATAACTCTCAGAGCAACAGTCTCCTTTGCTATAATTTTTTTTTCTACAGGGTTCTCCCTGATAGATTGGAAATAATTTGCACAACACTAAGCCTTTCAACAAATCTTCTTTAAACTGAGTTTTTAGCCACTTATCCCCCACCCACGTTGTCATTATTTGTGTACATTATTCACCAAGGAGAAAAACTCTAGAATGAATTTATTCTTTATTCTTCAGGGGAATCAGGTATACTGCTTTGCATAGAGTTGGCATCAATAAGTATTTTTTTTCTTAAGTCAAGAAAGGGAAAATGACTCTTAATTTCACAGTCTCATAAATACAAATTGGAGAGTACTGGCTTCAGTCTTTATATATTTTCTTACCCATATCTTGTGCTGTTTCTCCTTAACAGCTGGTGAAAATTATGGGAAGGGACAATGTCAGCCACCCACAGGCATTCATCTTGGTGGGCTTTTCTGATCGGCCTCGACTGGAGATAATCCTCTTTGCTTTCATCTTGGTGTTCTACATCCTAACCCTGGTGGGAAACACTGCCATCATCCTGCTGTCGATCATGGATGCCAGGCTCCACACACCCATGTACTTCTTTCTTGGCAATCTGTCTTTTTTGGACCTCTGCTTTACAACAAGCATCGTCCCTCAGCTACTGTGGAATCTTTGGGGCCCAGATAAGACCATCACCTACCATGGCTGTGTGGCTCAACTCTACATCTATATGGTGTTGGGCTCAACAGAGTGTGTCCTGCTGGCTGTCATGTCTTATGACCGCTATGTGGCCGTCTGTCGGCCTCTGCACTATGCAATCATCATGCACTCACGCCTCTGCCTGCAGCTGGTCAGTGTGGCCTGGTGCTGTGGCTTCCTAAACTCTTTTGTCATGTGTCCTCAGACGATGCAACTCTCCCGGTGTGGGCGGTGCAGGGTGGACCACTTTCTCTGTGAAATGCCTGCTCTTATTGCCATGTCCTGTGAAGATACCATGCTGGTAGAAGCCTTTGCCTTTGCTCTGGGGGTTGCCCTTCTCCTTGTGCCCCTCTCCCTGATCCTCATCTCCTATGGCATGATTGGTGCCGCTGTGTTGAGGATCAAGTCAGCAGCAGGGCGCAAGAAGGCTTTCAACACCTGCTCTTCTCACCTGGCAGTGGTCTCCCTCTTCTATGGGACCATCATCTACATGTACTTGCAGCCGGCCAACAGCTACTCACAAGACCAAGGCAAATTCCTCACTCTCTTCTACACTGTTGTCACTCCCAGCATCAACCCACTCATCTACACTTTGAGGAACAAGGATGTAAGAGGGGCAGTAAAGAAGCTCCTGGGGTGGGAGAAAGGGGCTGGGGAAGCTTAATGAAGGGAATGCTGGAGTGATACAGGTTGGGATGGTGTCCCTCATCCCAAATACTTGGGACCTCAGGTGTTTTGAACTTCAGATATATATATTTTTTTGGTGAGGGGGGATTTTGGAATCTCTGTAATATGCAATTAAATATCTTGTGGAGGAGTTCCAAGTCTAAATATTAAATAAATTTATATTTCACATATACCTTAAACACATATTCTGAAAGTAACTTTATACAGTATTTTAGTGCACCTATATTTGGACTACAATCCACCTCATGAAGTCAGATGTGGAGTTTTCTACTTGTGGTGTCATATCAGTGCTCACAGTTTTGAATCTTATAGTATTTTGGATTTTCAGATCAGGGATGTTCAACCTGTATAGTGGATTTGCTCCAGTTACATTCTTTGTTATGTCTGTAGTCATCTGAAGAACGAATACTGAGAGAGTAGAGTGGACACAAGTGTACAGAGACCTTTGGGTCTGACCCCAGTCTGGGCCTTCTGGATATGGAGTGGCTTCCTCTTGTTCACAGGTGCCAGCTTTGGGTTAGCTGTTCTACCTTGCAGTTTCCTCATTTTGTGATTTATCCACAACTACAGGGACCTGAAGAACTCTTTCGGGCTGCCAACAATACTGACATATTCTGCAGACTATGTCATCAAAAAGTGAGCAACATGACTTTTTCCCAGAGCTCTGTTATTTACGAGAGAGGTGGGGTTTTAGAATGTACGCCACTAACATAAGTAAAATAACAGCACAGTGTCCTAGACCTGGGATGTTTCTCCATGAGTGGAGAGTGTTCTTTAAGTTGTTTTCTGAAAAGGAAGGATTTGCTCCATCATTTGCGATGCTGCTTGAATAGCTAAAGTATTTCTAGGAAGGATAACTAGAATTAGGAGTGCAAGTCTTTGTAAAGAACAGAGCAAATGACATTTAGGTAGAATGATGACTTTGGTTTCCTTATCAGGTTACTTTAGATAGCTATAAATATTTTGCTTCAAAAAAAGCTGTTTTATATTCAGGTTAATGACCTCCCCCACCAAAAATAACTCTGATGGCTGATCTCAGAAAATCAGTGCATCTCAGAATTGGAAGCTGAAGCATTTTCAAAACTTGATTCTTTTCCATGTAAGTATTATTTTTCAACAATATTTAGTTAAAAGATTATTATTTCCACCACCAAATGTTCATGGAAACCTTGTCAAAAATAACTTGACAATATAGGGAAGAATTTAGCTCTAGGCTTTTATTTAACTCCAATGGTTTATATATATCTGCCTTTAGAATAGTACTACACTGTTTCAATTATTGTAGCTTTATATGGTTTGAAATCAGAAAATATATATCTTCTAGCTTTGTTCTTTTTCAAGATCGTTTTGGGTATCTAGAGTCCATATTCCATATTAGGATAGATTTTTTTATGAAAAATAAATATATAAATATATGATAGTTTTACCTAAAAAATAGAAAAAAATATTCTCTGGTAAGAAAAAGCAAAAAGAAATATTGAAATGTTATCTTTAAGTTATCAAAAGCTTGGTATCAGACAAATGAAACTGTTATGTGAAATTATCATTTTTAATTTTGGATAAACTGCTATAATACTAGATGTCAACCACTAAGCCAAGCATGGGAAGGAGGGATGGGGAGGGAATGGGGTGGGGATCGGGTGGGGGCTGACTGGGCGATGTGTGCATGTATGTCTACAAAAGTTTGTATCCCACTATGATGTATGAATACAGTGCACCAATAAAATAAATAAATAAATAAATAAATAAATTAAAAAAAAGAAACCTTAAGATACAAATTTTCAAACATTCCCCAACTTCTTGAATAAAAATGTCAGGTATGCATCTAGGTACCACTGTTCACTGGTGATTGATTTGAAAACCATTGTTTAAGGGATAATGAAAATTCAATTCCTGTGCTCACCCAGGAATCTACTTGCCATGTCCTGAACGTGTGACCACATGAATGGTATCTGTGGATACCATTTCCCAAGTTTTTTTTTTATACTTTCACCTAAAACCTTCTATATCCATGATAATTATGTGACAAATTTTTGATAGATTCAGTTTAATAAGTACTTTTTAAACACACTGTATACTTTGGATTTCTAAGAAAATCAAAGAAAACAACATGGCTATAAAATGCCTGCCTGCTCATACTTCCTAGTATGCACTGTGCTCAGATCCTTGTTGTGCATTCCAGAATTGGCACTGTGTCAGTGGACAGTGCCCAAGCAACAAAATCTTAGTATTAGATATAGTCAACAGAGAATGGTGTCAGGAATTGGCTGACTCATAGGCAAACTGGCTAGCAACTTCTGAGCTTTAGTTTGACAAACTTGGTTCAACTGATTTATCCTTAGAGACTTGTAAAACTGACTCAAAATAATACCCCTCAAATCTCATCATTTGAAAAGAAATTGGAATAAAGAAATAATCTAATAATTGGAGAGCAATAATACTTTTATATTATTGTCAAAATATATATTAGTTATTAGTTTAATAACCATAACTACAGTATTGTAATATTGCTTATGGTTTTGTTATGTTATTAATAATAATATTATTTTATTATACTGAAGGAATAAAGTGAAGAAGAGAAGGGATGGGATAGTGAGAAAATATCTGGCCAGAAAATTAAGCTAGAATGCTGAGCACAGTGACACATACCTGTAATCCTAGTACTTGGGAGGCTGAGACAAAGGATCACAGGTACAAGAACAACCTTAGCAACCTAGCAAGACCCTGTTTCAAAACCAAGTATAAAATAGGGCTGAGGGTACAGCTTGGAGGTAGAATGTCCCTGAGTTCCATCCCTAGTACCATAAAAAATATTGAGCTATAACATGAAGTTGCATAATCCTTAAACCTTGAAAAATGTATGGGAGAAGAACAGATTATAATAGTTTATAAAAACAAGTATTTCTGCATCAAAGACAGTTTCATCATGGCAGAGAGGTGAACAGAATTAAGATTAACTATAAATGGTCTTAAATCCTGAATAGAAAGGTTTCAGGTGAAAAGGACAGTAAATGCTCACTGGCAGAGTATTTACTTGGGGAAAGAAGATACGCCACATATCAGAATTTGCACTGGGAGAACAGAGCTCAGGGCCACAGAGGAGACACACGCGCCCGAGGATGCGGCAGCAGCGCCATACTGCCGGCGGCAGCGGCGAACTCAACGGACGGCTACAGCAAGCCAGGAGAGCCGCTGCGGAACAGCCAGGCGGGATCTTTCGGCGCAGACAGCATTTAAAGCTACCAGTGGCTGAGCTCAGCACACGCTGCAGGGATTCAGAGTGGAAATCAAAACCAGAGAAGAAAAAATACGCCAGCCTCACGGCCGAGGGCGTGGCAGAGGCGCCATATTGCCACCGGCGGCGGCAGCAGCAGTGAATTCACCGAGTCCAGTACAGCTACATCTACGTACTCAAGAACAGTGAGTCAAATTGCGGGCCACAGAGGAGAAATCCCAGTATTGGGCCTCCTGGGACTTGACCCAGTGAGGGAGTGGTGGTGGCAGAGATATCACACCATAGGAGAATGTGCAACCTGGCACCCCCCATAGTTTAAAGCAGCCTCTATCGACTCCCTGGGTCGGAGACTCTGTGATACAACCCAGTAAAGGAGTAGTGGGGTCTGAGATAATACAGACTCGAGATCCAGAGCACCTTAAGTGAAGCCATAGTGACCCAAGGGAAGAACCCAGAGAAGGCACAAACCTCCGAAATCATGGGAAAGAGGAATAACACTGGAGCAATGAATGTGCACAACCCCACAACATCAGAACCTGATAAAACAGAAAATCAGAGATTTCTAGAAGATCAAATCAGGAAAATAACTGTAGAAATAATAGAGGTGCTTCGAAAAGAACTCAGAGAGAGCCAAAAAGAGATAAAGGATGCAATTAATGAAGTAAAGGCCTCAATTCAAAGCACAAACAACCGATTAGACCACATGGAGAACAGAATCTCGCTCTTAGAAAATGAGCAATCCAAAAATGAACGCATAGTTTCTAATCTAGAAAAAAATATCCAACAGCAGGAATCTGACATTGAAGAAATATGGGCCCATCTTAAGAGAGCTAACCTAAGAATAATTGGAATAGAGGAGGGAAAAGAAAGTGATACCAAAGGGATCAACAATCTCTTCAAGGAAGTAATAGCAGAAAATTTTCCAAATATAGAGCAAGAGGTTGATACACAGATCCAGGAAACTTATAGAACTCCCTTTAGACAGGATCGGAGAAGAGGATCCCCACGCCATATAATTGTCAAAATGACCAATGTGGAAGCCAAGCAGAGAATCTTAAAGGCAACAAAAACAAAGGGCCAAGTGACATTCAGAGGCAAACCGATTAGAATCACTCCAGACTTCCCAAACCAAGTCATGAGAGCCAGAAGGGCTTGGAGTAACATATTCCAAACTCTGAAAGAAAACAACTTCCAGCCAAAAATTTCCTATCCAGCAAAACTTTCTATCAAATTAGATGGAGAAATAAGAAGCTTCCATGACAAACAGAAAGTGAAGGAATTTATGTCTTCAAAACCAGCGCTAGAGAAAATACTCAAAGAGATTAACTACAAAGAAGAAATAGGTAACACTCACCAGAACCAGAGAAATAAGAGTTTCCATCCAACAGACAACTAAGATTGGTTATCTGTGGAGAATCATTATTTATGTTAGTCTTTTACCTATCTCTAAGTTGTATTGTTTGCCTTTATTGTTGTTAATTTTTAGGATTTCTAGTTGGAATATTAATATACCTTCAGATATAGCATTTGGAAATATTTTATCCAATTCTATTAGTAACTTTTAACTCTGTTTACATTGTCTTTGGATATACAATATTTTCTTTTATTTTTTAGGGAGTTTGTATATTCTTCTGTTGCCTGTGCCATTGAAATCATATCCAAGAAATCACTGCCAATTTCAATGTTGTGAGGTTTTATGACCCAGATTTTCTCCTAAAAGTTTATAGTCTTAAGATTTATATTTAGGTCTTTTATCTATTTTGAGTTAATACTTGTATATGGGATTAGGTAAAGGTCCAATTTTATTCTTTTCCATGTAATTATTATTTTTCAACAATATTTAGTTAAAAGATTATTATTTCCACCACCAAATGTTCGTGGAAACCTTGTCCAAAATAACTTGACAATATAGGGAAGAATTTAGCTCTAGGCTTGTATTTAACTCCAATGGTCTATATATCTGCCTTTAGAACAGTACTACACTGTTTCAATTATTGTAGCTTTATATGGTTTGAAATCAGAAAATATATATCTGCTAGCTTTGTTCTTTTTCAAGATCGTTTTGGGTATCTAGAATTCATATTCCATATTAGGATAGATTTTTTTCTGAAAAATAAATATATAAATATATGATAGATTCACCTAAAAAAACAGAAAAAAAATATGCTCTAGTAAGAAAGAAAGCAAAAAGAAATATTGAAATGCTATCTTTAAATCATCAAACGCTTGGTATCAGACAAATGAAACTGTTATGTGAGATTATCATTTTTAATTTTGGATAAATTGCTATAATACTAGATGTCAACCACTAAACCAAGAATGGGAAGGAGGGATGGGGAGGGAATGGGGTGGGGATCGGGTGGGGGCTGACTGGGCGATGTGTGCATGTATGTCTACAAAAGTTTGTATCCCACTATGATGTATGAATACAGTGCACCAATAAAATAAAATTAAAAAAAAAACAAAGAATTTGCACTGGATGTGCTATGATCCTAAGAGCCTGGCAAACTGTACCAGAATGGCAATGTACTACATACTAATGAGAGAAAACAATATTTGCATTATACCATTCCTTCTTGCTTCTGACCAATAGATTGTAACCTTTTTGGGGAGCTACATGGGGAAGCAAAATGACCAGAAAGTGGCTTGTTCAGTGTGTAAAATGAATAATGGGGATTTGATATCAATCTCCATGAATATTTAATGACATTCATTTCTGCTAATAAATAATACCTAATCTTGTCTAGTGTTTATTATATGCTGGGTACTCTTGTAAACATTTTGCCTTACATTGGTCCTTTGGATTCTAAAATCACTTTGAAGAGAGATGAAGGTACAGAGAAGCTGTGTAACTCAGCACACAGCTTATCAATGCTGGAGCCAGCTGTGATTCCAGTGTGTCTGGAATTCATTCTATTCTTTGAACCCTGGCACACACCATGTTCTGTTCACAGTTGACTTAACAAACAATATATGTGACCCAAATTTAAGCTAGGTAGCAACCTTTGGCAGATGTGATATAGTTTAAAAACTGAGTTGAACTGGATCAATGTGATAATTTTGTCTTGGATAACTAAGTTTATTCAAGCTCAAATGTGATGGCCCCAGGGAGAAAAACACAAATTCTAATTGCCCAGAATAAGTACTTCTAAAATGCTGTTTAAGTGTGTGAGGTGTGTGTGTGTGTGTGTGTGTGTGTGTGTGTGTGTGTGTGTGTGTGATGATGCTGGGGATTAAACCCAGGGGCATTCCACCTTTGAACTACACTAACAGTCTTTATTATTTTTATTATTTGTGGTACTAGGGATGAAACCCAGGGGCATTGTACCTCCAAGCTACAGCCCCAGCTCTATTTTTTAGTCTTTTTATTTTTTTGAAACAGGGTTTCACTGAGTTGCAAAGGGCCTTGCTAAGTAGCTAAGGCTGCCTGCGAACCGCTATCCTCTGGTCTCAGCCTCCCAAATGCTGGGTCTTATTATGTTTTTACTTTGAAACAGGGTCTCTAGGTTGCTGAAGATCTTGCTAAGTTGCTAAGGTTGCCTTGAACCTGTTATCTTCCTGTCTCAACTTCCCAAGTACTGAGATTACAGGAACGCACCACCACATCCAGCTTTGTTAATTTTTTATATAGATTGAAAACAGAATAAAGAGGTTATGGCAAACCCCTTGTTACAATTGCATTGGTCAAAGAGAATAGCCCAGGATGTGGGTTTGGGATGGTCATTTATGTTGTTCTCACCAGGAAATAACTGTACTAAGAAGAAAAAGGCTTTTACTGTGGTTATTTATTATTTTTATGAATCCAGGGAGTCATCATAAAGCTACATACCAAGTCAGAGTTATCCAGGTGGCTATTGTCTCATGTTTCCCGAGGAATAAGGACTAAGGGATTTTGTGACATTTAAAATTGTCTTTCTGCTGGGTGTGGTGGCGCATGCTTGTAATCCCCGTGCTTGGGAGGCAGAGACAGGAGGATCCCTCAGCTGGCTTAAGAGACCCTGTTTCCAAATAAAAATATAAAATAGGTCTGGGAGTGTAGCCCTGAGGTAGAAGGGCTTCCAGGAACCCCAGCACCATAAAAAAAAAATCGTCTTTCATAAGCTGGGCGTGGTGGCCCATGCCTGTAATTCCAGTACTGGGGAGGCTGAGACAGGAGGATCACAGGTTCAAGGCCACCCTCAGCAATGTAAGGTCCTTTGCAACTTAGTGAGACTGTTTCCAAATTTAAAAAATAAAATATAATAAAATAAAATAAAACAAAATAAAATAAAATAGGGCTTGGGATGTAGCTCAGAGGTAGAGTGTCCCTGGGTTCAGTCCTCAGCATGGAAAAAAGTCCCTTTTCACTACCTTGAATTCCTGTGAGATTATTGTTTCATTTTTATAGTAATATTCATCAAAGTTTCAAGAGTTGATATTTTCTTTTTTAACTTAAAAAATTGGAACAACTTTCTATACTGAAGAAATACTAAATGGCCAGTAATTCTTAGAAATTCTGACTGTTGGGCTAGGGAAGAATCTCAGTGGTGCAAGTTAGCAAGTTTTGAAAACAACAATCACTCCCCCCCCAAAAAAAAAATAAAACAGAAAAAGTTTTCTTGGAAGCTGCCTCTTTCAGGTGATTTTTTACCCCAGTAATGCATTATTTTATATTTTAACATTTAGAGGGAAGTTTTTCCTCCATCTCTTTTGAAATAATGGGTGGCATGAGGTAATGCACCCTAGGTACCACTTGTCTTAGTTATGATAAAGACTTCTAGAGATAATACACAAATTCAGCAAAATAGCTGGATGCAAAATCAACTTATAAAAGTCAATAGCTATTCTATATACCAACCAAAAGTCCACTGAAAAAGAAATCTGAAAAATAATTTTATTCATAATAGTCCCAAAGAAATAAAAAACTTAGAATTAATCTAACCAAGGAGATAAAAACCTTGTATAATGAAAGGTATAGAATACTAAAGAAAGAAATTGAAAAAAACTTAGAAGATGAAAAGACCTCCCATGTTCTTGGATAGGCAAAATTAACATTGTCAAAAGGTCACTACCAAAATGGCAGTGGAAAACTGGATATTCATATGTAGAATGAAATTAGACCCCTGTCTTTCACCCTGTACAAAAGTCCACTAAGAATGGACAAAAGACCTAGAAATTAAACCAGAAACTTTGCAATTACTAGGAGAAAACATAAGAGTAACTCTCTAACAGAAAGGCTCTGGTAGAGACTTCCTCAATAAGATCTGTAAATCTCAGGAAATATAAATGAGAATCGATAGATGGCATGGCCTCAAATTAAAAAACCTGTGCAGCAAGGGAAACCATCAAGATAGGGATGAAATCTTTGCCAGCTACTCCTCTGATAGAGAACTAATACCTAGAATATACAAAGAACTATAAAAAACCTTAACATCAAAACAAACAATCCACTCAGGTAAAAATGGGCTATTGAAATGAATAGTCACTTCTCAAAAGATCAAATGGCCAAAAAAATGTAAAAATCACGTTTAACATCATTAGCAGTCAAGGGGATGCAAATCACAACTACTGAGATTCTACACCACTCTAGTTAAAATGGCAATTATCAAGAATGCATAAAATAATAAATTATGGTGAGAAAGTGAGGAAATAGGAACTCTTACACACTTCAGTTAAATGAGGAGAGAAACCACTAGAACAGTGGAAGAAGATTAGGGGGGGGAGAAGAAAAAAACAAGGCTTGAGGAAGGGAACAGTTCAAATAAGGTTATGTCCATACATGAAGATATCACTATTAATCTCACTAACATGTATGGGAAAGGGAGGAATAGAAACAGGGTGGGATTAGGAGGGAAATTCACCAAGGGATATGTTCATATATGTTTTTATCACTTTGAATGTAATGTATAATTACAATGCACTAATAAAAGTGTTTTAAAAATGTGTCCCTCACAATAGATTCCACAGCAGGTTCTACTCAAAGGCACAACATACTTTAAATCCTCTAGCTTGAGTTATACTAAATAATAGAATCGCTATAGATTATATTATAGCTAAACAGGAAGTAGTCTATGTGGTTGCTAAAATTTTCTGTTACATATGGATGAATAACCTAGTATTGTGGAGACTCAGTCATGAAAGTGAAGGAATCACCAATAAAGTATATATAAAAAGTTAAGGAACCAACATGCAAGACTTCCCTATTTTCCTCATCTGTTACAATATTTATTATTTATTGTCTTTGATAGTAGCCATATTATCATGACTTTAATTGTATTTCTCTTATTATCAGTGATTTTGAATACTTTAATATACTTGGCCATTTTATGGATTATCTGGAGAAATACCTATATCCAGAAGTATTCATTTAGATCCTGTGTCTATTTTTAAGTCAAATTGTTTTCAAGCTACTGCATTTTTTTTGGGGGGGGAGGCAAAGGGTGTTTTTCATACATTCTGAATCTTAACCCCTCATCAGATGTGTGGTTGGCAAATATATTCTTGCATTGTTTAGGTTGTCTTTTCACTCTCTTGGTTGTTTTCTGTGCCATGCAGAAACTCTTTAGTTTGATGTAATTTGACTTATTTTTACATTTTTTTGCCTGTTCTTTTGGATTATACACAGAAAGTTGTCACCCAGATTAATATCCTGGAGCTTTATCCTGTGCTTCCTTCTGGTAGTTTTACAGTATCAGGTCATAATTAAGTTTTTATTGTTTCCTAAGTTATGCAGTTAAGAAAGGACATCACTTCTTTGTGGCTCAACATGAGAAAACCAGTGCAGGCTGGGTGATGCCAGGGGGCCAGGGCCTGATTCTGCTGGCCAAGGCATGGCCTTGTCCTAGCACTGCAGGCCGGTGCAGAGTGGAAGAGGGGAAAGAACGTGCTGTTCACACTGCCCTTATGTCTCTGTCTTTGCATTGCACTGTGTTCTACTGGCCTGTGCCTTCACATTTCTTCCATGAAGATGAAATCCCATATTAATCTTTCCCTCCAGACTTGTGAATAAAAATATCTTGGAACTGTTCCCTGCAACTTAATTTTTAGGAGTGAAAGTTTAGTTGGTGCTTGCCATGCAGGAACACAACCCAAGCCCGAGGTCCTTGTTTCAATAGGCACTAGATTAGGTCATGGCCACAGCTTACACTTGGACAAATCTGAAGGTTTCTTCATGGCTTGTGATAAGTGTGACAACACTGGCATCTGTTCTTTCTTCTCTGGTTAACTATGTTTCATCAATACATACTAGCTTGGCTGTTTTCACTGAACCCACCAATCTCCCTGAAACTGTTGGATCCTTTCATAAGAAAGTAAACCTTTTTACCTCTAAGCAGAGTCCTCTGCCACTCTCATATGAACTTACTTTTGGGAAGGTGGAGAACACAGTATTTCAAGTACACACTGCAGTAATTGAGCACAGGGCTGATGGATCTGTTTTCATGCTGTTGGAGGGAAAAGAATCCAATTTCAGGGGATTTGATCATGAGGCAATGCTTGGCCACATGGAGATTTGCAGGGATGAAGTCACACTTCATTTTAATATAATAAGTAATTTAATGATAAACTCCTTGTAGGTAGAGACAATATAATTTTTAACTATTTTTATGCTACAATGCTTGGCAGGATGATGAGTGCAATAATAGCTCTTTGCAAAATATATTGGTTTTATAAAAAAAGTAAAACTTGATCTCCATTCCTGTTAAGAATTTTAAAATGCTGCATTAATATTTATTATAAATACACACAAATGGTACTACATCTAATGTCCTAAAACTCTGGATTTGATAAAATAATTCAAGGAATTAAAAATGATTAAAATAATTTACATTTTAGTCATTTGCATTTGACTCGTTTTCCTCTTCACTCAGCACGTATATTGTGTTAGGATAATGGAGACACAAGCATAAAAGATGATGCTGATGTGCTCTGTGGAAAGAACAGGGTGGGTACATAACTTGGTTTTTGAGGTTTAGGTTTTCTGCAGGAGACAATGACTCTCTTGGGGTCTTGAATGAATAAGTTGGAAAGTGAAAGAATGAGAGGAAGATGATACCCCTGAAGAACAGGAAAGAGGTGCTGGCAAAGTGGTGTCAGAGAGCACTGTGAGCCCAGTGTTTGATGCGTTTGGATACAGACTCAGGTGGGGGGTGGCCGTGGTAGGCAGTGAGACACAGGAAGAGCGAGGCTACCAAATGCCCTCATTAATGCCACACCGAGAACCTGGATTTTAACTTATCCAACATGGAGAGGAAGGATGCATTTAGGACAGAGAGAGCATGGTACAATTTAGGCAGATCATTTGCTGCAACTCAAAGTATGACTTAGATGAAAGAAAGAAAAGCATTTTAATAACTCAAGGAAGAAATTACACAAGTTAATTAAAATGAGAGTTGAAGTAAAGATTAGGAATTGGATTTGGGAGACATTAAAGAAGTAGAATAATCAAGACTGGGGACTTGATTGGTAGTAAAAAAAATGAGGAAGAGGAGGAAGAGATTAACTTAGACTTAGGCCCTGGAGTCTAATGTGCTTTTCTGGACACTGAAGTAACAAGTTGGAAGAGTGACTGAAGAGTTCAGGTTTAATCATGTTAGCTGGCAATTAGCACAGTTTTCTTTTAAATTAGAAGGATCTCAAGAATCATTATTTTAAGTCTAGGTGGCAAATACTGTGAAAATAATGACCTCAGATTTGCTGCATCCTTTGAGACAGAAGCTCTCTGGCACAGAAGGCCTCATTAAGCTTTTGTTAACTGCTTGGAACTGAGCCATTAAAAAGTTTGCTGTGCCTGTCCCAGGGTTGGGCCCCTGAGGCAACAGCTTCTTGGGGGAGGGTCTTTATTGTTAGCCCCACCTGAGTGAGTGCTGAGGCCTGCCTGGGTGATGATGCTCCCGTGAGAGGTTCCTGTAACAAGCCCGTGTGTGCAAGCTCTGTGCAAAGACAGCATGGTCCCCTGGGGCTCCCCACTTGTCTGACTTAATTCCATCTCTGAGCAGAAAATATCAGACTCATAATTGGTCTAAATTCCAACATGAATGAATTGAGTCAGCATACCACCCCACGTAAATCAACTTTATTTTAATTACTGGGGTTATTTGACTAAATTGATAATGCTACTCCTTTACTTTTGTCATTGGAACTAAAATTATATAAACAATCAAAACACTGCCTCCTTAGTCCCATCCAGATGAAACAAAGAGAGAACGAAGTCAGTTCAGGCTAACGGATGTTCCCCTTGAATCTTCTAGGTCTATAATTCTTGTCATTCACAGCCTGATGGTCTTGACAGTGTTGTATTCCAGAAGGAAAAATGAACTCAAGTCTAGTATTTTGCTAGACAATTTTCTAAATAAGAGCAAAGAGTCCATATGTATATACAAATTAAAATTATATGTAAAAGCAGGTATTTCTTTGGAATGTTATATATTATATTCAAAACTTTATCATAAAGTGAAACTGTAGAACTTTTTGGTGAGCAGTTTTTTTTTTAATTTTATGGATTGTGTAGTCACCACTAAGATGAGGACATAGAGCAGTTCCACCATCCCAAAATACTCCCTGAACTATCTTTTTATTAAGACAGTGCTCCCACCCTAAACTCTGAGTCATTGAGTGTCTGTGTTCATCTCTACAGTTTCATTATTTGGACACTGATATTTATTTATTTTTTAATTTATTTTTATTGGTGCATTGTAATCATACATCACATTGGAATATAAGACTTGAGAGGATATACAAGCACACATCATCCAATTAGCTGTCATCCAGCCCCCATCCCATTCCCTCTCCCTCCCTGTATCCCATGCTTGTTTGGTGATTAACTTTGATACATATGTTTATGTACCTCCTGCTTTTTAAAGAGGCTCCATCCTCCCCTATTCCATACCCTCTGATTGGTCACCTTAGTTGCTTCACTATAGGGCCCTTTCTATAGCTCGACCATTTCCTGTTGCCCGTTTCCTCCTACTTATTGCTGATTAGGGGAAGCATCTGGTTTTAATTTTCTGTGATATTTCTCTGTGCATGCCGTGTTGCAAATACCGATCCCACTCTTGACGGCCCCAGTTGTGGCCTGGCTACCCGGTGGACTGATCCAGACCTCGCTGGTTCAAGCAGCAGCCTTGCCTTATGGGAGGCCCCGGTTCTGGTCTCGCTGGCCCCGACACTGGCCTAACCCCTCGGCAGGCTCCGATCCAGGCCTCGGAGGCCTCAGTAGCGGCCTTGCCTCACGGAAGGCTCCAATGCCGGCTGTTGGCCCCAGCACCAGCCTAACCCCTCGGCAGGCTCCGATCCCAGCCTCAGAGGCCTCAATAGCGGCTTTGCCTGGACACTGATATTTAAATGTAATCATAAACTTCCATGATTGACTTTAAAATTGCCTTATAAGGTCAGTAGAATGCATGTGCAATTTATTCAAGTGGCTGTATCAGTCAGTAGCTCATTTATTAAATATTGGATGAGTAGAATTCCATTGTGTGGATGACCTCAGTTTGCTCATCTTTTTGCTGGTTAGTGGATATTTGGGTTGTTTCCAGTTTGAGATAATTTTAACTAGAATGTCTATAAACATTTGAATACAAGATTTCCTGGAAACAAAGTTTTATTTCTTTAGGAGTGGGATTATAGGGTCACGGCACAAGTCTATGCTCATCAAAAAATGGCACACTGTTTTTGAGAGTGGTGGCCACTTTGCACTCCCATAGCAGTGTGAGGTCCTGCTGCTCTGTAGCCTTCTTAGCACTTGCTATTTTCCCTGTGAGCTGATAGCTGAACTGATTGGTGTGTGGTAGCACTGCATCATGGTTTAATTCCTTAATGTTTAATGATAGATGCTGAATATCTTTTTCTGTGTTTGTCACTGCCATGCCTTTTTTTTTTAAATTCTCTGTTCAAATCTTTGTGTGTTTAAAAACTTGTCTCTTTCCTTTTCTTCCTGTAGAGTTTTGAGTGTTCTTCAGCAATTATAGAAATAATTTAATGGATGAATATATGAACTGAAAATATTTTACACCAGCCTTTACCATGGCTTCTAATTTTTCTTAACAGTATCTTTCAACAAAATTTCTTAATTTGAGTTAAGTCCAATTTGTCCAATTTTTCTATTACAGATTGGCTTTTAGAATTCACACTAAGAACTCCTTGCCAAACTACATGCCCCCCTATTTTTCTTTTCTATTAAAAGTATGATTTTATATTTAATATTTATTTTCTATGATCCACTTTTAGTTATTTTTTGTAGAAGGTATGAAGTTCAGTTGGAAGATTTTTTTTTTCAGTACTGGGGATGGAACCCAGGGGAATTCTACCTCTGAGCTATACCCCCAGCCCTATTTTTATTCTTTATTTTGAAACAGGGTCTCACTGAGTTGCAAAGAGCCTCACTAAGTAGCTAAGGCTGGCTTCAAACCTGTGCAATCCTTCTGTCTCAGTCTCCCAAATGCTGGGATTACAATCATGTGCCACCACGCCTGGCTTAGCTGAAAGATTTTTAAAATTGCTTTTATATGTTGTTGGACTTTTTGTGCTATGTATGGTTTTGAAGGGGATTTTTTTTTTTTTTTTTTTTTTGCGGGTCTGGGGATGGAACCCAGAGGCATTTGACCTCTGAGCTCCACCCCCTGCCCAATTTTTTATTCTTTATTTTGAAACCGGGTCTCACTGAGTTGTAGAGGGCCTCACTAAGTAGCTGAGGCTGTCCGCGAACCGCGATCCTCCAGTCTCAGCCTCCCAAATGCTGGGGTTACAAGCGTGCGCCACCATGCCCGGCTTGAAGGGGATTTTTAAAAAAATCTATGTTAATGAGAAATTTTGTTTGAAGTGTTCTTTTTTTGTTCTTTATTGGGTTTTCACATCTGAGTAATGCTTACTTCATTAAATGAGTCAGAATGTATTTGTTCTATTCTATTCTATAAAATCTTACATAGAATTGGTATCATTTCTCCTTTATTTGGTAAAAATTTCCAGTGAAATAATTTGGGTTTGAAGACTGTTTAAGGGTTTTAAACTAAGAATTAAATTTTTTAATATTTATAGGACTGTATAGGCATGTGTTTCATCTTGGATGAATTTTGGTGTTTTGTGGACTTTGAGAAATTGGTGTATTTATCTAAATTTTAGAATGTATGTGTGTTGCACAGTTATTTATAGTAATCTCTTGTCTTTTTAATGTCTATGTGGTCTGAATTGACGTGTTAGAAATAAATTTGGACAGACTCTATCTGGACAGATCATTTATCCATCTATCTGGACAGACTCCAAAGCCATCCCTGTCCAAGATGACTACCTAGTAAAGACTGTGCCTGTAAAGAGGCTGGACTTGGGCAAGGGCTGGGAATCTTCCTGGATGTTACTTAGGCTCTCAAAGCAGACATTTACTAAGATGGGAACATGTGCAGCTGGGAACCTGAAACTTGCCTTGGATAACAGCCCCTTTCTGATCACACATCCTTCTTCTGACCTCCAGGACATCTGACTCTGTGCTCAGCACCCAGAGGAAACTCAGACTGGCAGAAGGATCCAAACCTGGGTCTGGCCTCTCCAAGGGCTCTCCCAGAGCCATTCCTCTAAATAGGAGAAACTGCCCCTTAGAAAGACCCAACTCTTTGCATGGTCCAGTCAAGGAACTGAGCTGAATCAGGTGATCTCTAAACTGTTCTGAGGACTGCACCCCACCTCTTCCTGACTCACAACACAGTGGGCTTCCCAGGACTTCATTATTCTCCTATGGGTGTCTTGGCCAGACCAAGACAGGCTGATGGCACTTAATTTTCCCATCGATCTTTCTGAAAGCGGTAATCAGCATCTGAAACCAGCCCCGCCCTGACTTGTGAAAGAAGGACACAAAACAGCAAAATATCAGTGATGTTGAGATTCATGAAAAACAGAAATTTGTTAAGAACCATCTCTGGCAGGCAAAATATTGAGGACAAACAGTCTCTGGAGTTTTTCCCAGTTGGAGGTAAAGGGTGCCTGGTTTGCAATGTGAGCATCTCCCTCAGGTAGCTGTGGGAGACCCTGCTGGGTTGATGTTCATCTTGTGCTATCAGGATTTATAGAGCTTAGGGTCCTCTTGCAGTCCATGTGACTGCAGGGAAATTTATAATAGACTCAGTGACTGAAATGAATATATAGGATACTCTTGTTGATTGGTCACTCTGCTGTGTAGTAGATCTCCAAGCCAATTCCTCCTGTTCATTTGACACTTGGTTCCCTTTAACCAACCACTCCTCCTTTCCTCCCTGTACCATCTCCAGTCCCAGGCTCTGATCACTGTTATCCTACTGTCTAAGAGGATCAAGATCCTGTGGTGACAGACAGCCACAAATGTGTATAATAAGGATTTATGAACTGCAAATGACATAAGAGCTCATGTAATATAAAATACTGGACTGTTTCACCTAAAAAAATAAAAAGATAAATTTACATGACATTGTAAGAAAAGATCCATGTTCCAAAGAGGCTCAGCAAGGCAATTTTGCTGTTTACATAAAGGGATCCTGCCACCAGAAAAGTCAGATGTGCAAGTTTGCAAACAGCAAAACTGCTGGATCTTTTATTTCTCATACAAGGCTTCTGTGCTGTACTGCTATTGGTGTACAGCTGCACAATCTTTATGCTCTTGAGTGTAGCTGCAAAATCTTTATACTATTGGCTGGAGGGGATCCTGGGGGAGGGGATGGCACTTGCAATTTCCAGGAAATGCTGACTTTACAAAAGAATGTAAGTGCACACAAGGTTACAGAACTGAGGTTTTATAAAATGGAGCTTAAGTCAAACTATTCCTTTGATAGAAAAAATAATTATAGTTGTTTGTGTTTTTAATGATGGACATTCTAATTGGGGTTGAGTGAAATCCCAGGGAAGTTTTGATTTGCATGTCTCTGATTGCTAATGATGTTGAACATTTTTTCACACATTTATTGACCACTTGTATTTCTTCTTTTGTGAAGTGTCTATTTAGTTCACTTGCAAATTTTTTGATTGGTTAGTTGTTTTCTTAGCTGTAAGTTTCTCGAGTTCTCTGTATATTCTAGATATTAGTTCTTTATCAGAGGAATAGCAGGCAAAAATCTCCCATTATAGCCTGGCATGGTGGCTCATGCTTGTAATCCCAGCATTTGGGAGGCCGAGACAAGAGGATCATGGTTTGAGGACAGCCTCAGATACTTAGTGATGCTCTTTGCAACTCAGTGAAACTCTGTTTCAAAATAAAGAATAAAAAATAGGGCTGGAGGTGTTGCTCTGAGGTAGAAAGCCCCTGGGTTCAAACTCCAAACCCCAGTACCACAAAAAACAAAAAACAAAAAACTCCTACTATTCTTTCACTCTCTGTTGAAGTTCTTGATAGTTTTCTTTATTATTCAGATGCTCTTCAGTTTAATGCAATCTCATGAATTGGACCTCCTTTTAATTTCTTGTGCCTTTGGGTCTTGTTGAAAAATTTTATCTGTTCTTATGTGTTGAAATGTTTGACCTGTGCCCTCTTCAAGGTCTCTGGTCTCATTTCCAGGTTTTGATCCATCTTGAATCAACTCTTGTGCAGGGTGAGAAAGTGGAGTTTATTGCCATTTTTCTACACATGGTTAACCAGTTTTGACAACACCATTTGTTGAAGAGGGTATCTTTTTTTCAGTGTATGTTTTTGGCCTCCTTGTCAAATGTCAAATGGCTTAAAGTGTGTAGATTTGTTTCTGAGTCTTCTCTTCTGCAATACAAAGGAGAAAACTAAGATAAATAAAGAAGGCAATCTAACTGAGGAAGATGGGAGGGAGAAAAAAGGAAGCACCCTAATGTGCATGATGTGTATTCACAAACATATCAAAGTCAGTCACTAAGCTGAACACAAGAAGAAGGGGGAATGGAGTGGGAATTGGGGAAGGGATAAATGATTGATGTGTGCATGTATGCCTCTACCATCCTGTACCTCACAATTATGTATGATTACAATGCACCAATAAATTTAAAAAAAAGAAAAATGTATTATATTCTTACAGATATCTCCACTTTCATTCCTGATATCAAGAATTTCTGTCCTCTCTTTTTTCTCTTTTTTTCACATTTTTTTTTATTGGTGCGATGTGTTCATACATCATAATGGTATAAAGAAAATACTTTTGTAGACATACATGTACACATTGTCCAGTCAGCCCCTACCTGATCCCCACCCCGTTCCCTCCCCACCCCTCCTTCCCATGCTTGGCTTAATGGTTGACATCTAGTTTTATAGCAGTTTATCCAGTATTAACAATGATAATCTCATATAACAGTTTCATTTGTCTGATACCAAGTTTTTGATGACTTAAAGATAACATTTCAATATTTCTTTTTGCTTTCTTTCTTACCAGAGAGTATTTTTTTCTTTTTTTTAGGTGAAACTATCATACATTTATTTATTTATTTTTCAGAAAAAATCTATTCTGATATGAAATATGGACTCTAGATACCCAAAACAATATCAAAGAAGAACAAAGCTAGAAGATGTATATTTTCTGATTTCAAATCATATAAAGCTACAATAATTGAAACAGTGTAGTACTGTTCTAAAGGCAGATATATAAACCATTGGAGTTAAATAAAAGTGTAGAGATAAATTCTTCCATATATTGTCAAGTTATTTTTGACAAGGTTTCCATGAATATTTGGTGGAGGAAATAATAATCTTTTAACTAAATATTGTTGAAAAATAATAATTACATGAAAAATAATAAAATTGGACCCTTATCTAACACATATACATAACTCAAAATAGATAAAAGACCTAAATATAAATCCTAAGACTATAAACTTTTAGCAGAAAATCTGGGTCATAAAAACCTCACAACATTGAAATTGGCAGTGATTTATTGGATATGATTTCAATGGCACAGGCAACAAAAGGGTAAATAAACTCCCTAAAAAATAAAAAAATATTGTATATCTAAAGACAATATAAACAGAGTTAAATTTACTGATAGAATGGGATAAAATATTTCCAAATGCTATATCTGAAGGTATATTAATATCCTAACTAGAAATCCTAAAAATTAGCAACAATAAAAGCAAACAATACAATTTAGAGATAGGTAAAAGACTAACATAAATAATGAATCTTCACAGATAACCAATCTTAGTTGTCTGTTGGATGGAAAATCTTGTTTCTCTGGTTCTGGTGTGTGTTACCTATTTCTTCTTTGTAGTTAATCTCTTTGAGTATTTTCTCTAGCGCTGGTTTTGAAGACATAAATTCCTTCAGTTTCTGTTTGTCATGAAAGTTTCTTATTTCTCCATCTAATTTGATAGAAAGTTTTGCTGGGTAGGAAATTTTTGGCTGGAAGTTGTTTTCTTTCAGAGTTTGGAATATGTTACTCCAAGCCCTTCTAGCTCTCATGACTTGGTTTGGGAAGTCTGGAGTGATTCGAATTGGTTTGCCTCTGAATGTCACTTGGCTCTTTGTTTTTGTTGCCTTTAAGATTCTCTGCTTGGCTTCCACATTGGCATTTTGACAATTATGTGGCATGGGGATCCTCTTCTCTGATCCTGTCTAAAGGGAGTTCTATAAGTTTCCTGGACCTGTGTATTGACCTCTTGCACTACATTTGGAAAATTTTCTGCTATACTTCCTTGAAGAGATTGTTGATCCCTTTGGTTTCACCTTCTTTTCCCTCTTCTATTCTGATTATTCTTAGGTTAGCTCTCTTAAAATGGACCCATATTTCTTCAATGTCAGATTCCTGCTGCTGGATTTTTTTTTCTAAATTAGAAACTATGCGTTCATTTTTTGAATGATCATCTTCTACGAGCGAGATTCTATTCTCCATGTGGTCTAATCGGTTGTTTGTACTTTGAATTGAGGCCTTTACTTCATTCATTGCATCCTTTATCTCTCTTTGGCTCTCTCTGAATTCTTTTAGAAATACCTCTATTATTTCTATAGTCATTTTCCTGATTTGATCTTCTAGAAATCTCTGAATTTCTGTTTTATCAGGTTCTGATGTTGTGGGGTTGTGGGCATTCATTGCTCCATTGTTATTCCTCTTTCCCATGATTCTGGAAGTTTGTGCCTTCTCTGGGTTCTTTCCTTGGTCACTACGACTTCACTTAAGGTGCTGTGTATCTCGAGTCTGTGGTATCTCAGTTACCACTACTCCTTTACTAGGTTGTATCACAGAGTCTCAGACCCTGGGAGTCAATTGAGGCTGCTTTAGACCATGGGGGTTGCCAGGTTGGGCGTTCTCCTATGGTGTGATATCTCTGCCACTGCCACTCCCCCACTGGGTCAAGTCCCTGGGAGTACAGTACTGGGATTTCTCCTCTAGGGGCCACAATTTGACTCACTGTTGTTGAGTGCGCAGATGGAGATGTCGTGGACTCGGTGAATTCGCTGCTGCTGCCGCCGGTAGCATTGTGGCGCCATTACCACGCCCTCGGCTGTGAGGCTGGCATATTTTTTTTTTTCTGTTTTTGAGCTCTGCTCTGAGTCCCTGCAGGGTGTGCTGAGCCCAGCCTCTGGGAGCTTTAGATGTTCCCTGCGCCGAGAAATCTGCCGAATTCCTCCTGGCTGATCCGCAGCGGCTCACCTCGGCTCGCTGTCTGCCGCTCCTCTCTGGAGCCTGGTGGGCTGTTGAGTGCGTTGGTCTGGTGCCGTCTGGTGAGATCGCTGCTGCCGCTGGTAGTAAGGCGCTGCTGCTGTGTCCTCGGGCGTGAGGCCGGCGTATCTCCTCTCTGGTTCTGAGCTCCATTATGACTTCCCTTCCTCTCTGGAGCCTGGTGCTGCAAGGGAAAATGGCGCCCACCGCTTCGCGCCACAGTTCCGGTTGCAGCACTGTGGTCTGGTTTCTTTCTGGTGTCTCGTTTTTCCAGCCCTCTTTTTCTCTGTCCTTTGAAATTACATTTTTTGTTTCTCTGCTGATGGTGTTTTCTGGCTATGAAAGGCGCTGATTTTGTGGTAATAGAGATTGGTTGTTAGCGGGCTCGTAAGCCCAGCTTTTCTTCGTTGCCATCTTCTTCTTTTATTTTTTAAAACTTTAAAAATTTTTAATTATTTTGTGATGCTGGGGATTGAACCCAGGGACATTCTACCTCTGAGGTACAACCCCAGCTCTATTTTTTTTTTTTTATTCTTTTATTGAAACAGAGTCTCACTGAGTTCCAAAGGGCCTCACTAGGTAGCAGCTGAGGCTGTCCATAAACTGCAATTCTCCTGTCTCAGCCTCTCAAATGCTGGGATTAGAAGCATGTGCCACTATGCCCAGCCTCTTCTTTTTCTTTGCCAATCTTATTTGATGTTTATCAATTTTATTGGTAGCCAGATTTTCTTAGTTTTTATAAATTTTTCTTTTGTTGTTCATTAATTAAAAAAATTTATTGTTGCATTGTAGTGATACATCTTAATGGAACACAGGATGGTAGAGACATACAAGCACACATCACCCAATTAGCTCTTGTTCATTAATTTTTGTTTATTTTCTTCTACTTGCTTAAGGTTTATTTCCTCCTATTTTTCTAGTTTTCCTAATGTGAATTTATTTGTGCTTTTCTCTGGCACAAAAATAACTTGAAATTTCTTTCTTGATAATCCTTATATCTCCAGGGAGGAAAAGGAGATCTATGGATCTGGGCAATTCAAGAGTATGAACAAAGCCAGGTGTGGTGGCACACGCTTGTAATTCCAGCACTTGGGAGGCTGAGACTGGAGGATCACACAGGTTCGCAGCCAGCCTCAGCTACTTAGTGAGGCTCTCAGCTACTCAGTGAGACTCTGTTTCCAAATAAAGTGTAAAATAGGTCTGGGAGTATAGCCTGGAGTTAGAAAAGCCTCTAGGTTCTACCCCCAGTACCACACACACAAAAAATTAAAATAAAGAATAAAAAAAATAGGGCAGGGGGTGTATCTTGGGGGTCAAATGCCCCTGGGTTCCATCCCTACACCCACAGGAAAAAAAAAGTATGAAAAACATATACTCTTAGGAATAAATCTCTGGGGCTGAATTGTCGGGGCCCACTCGGCTGGACCGAGATGGCACCCAGGCTTGTTGCCAGCGTGGACTCAAGATGGCGCCTAGGCTTGCAGCCAAGTCATGAGACTCACAAGATGGACATCTCCTTGAGCATGCACAGTGTGCCATGCTACGTGCCTGCAGAATGATCAGTGATGCAGCACCTCGTGCTACCACCAGCCTGCCTATGAGAGAGTCAGAAATGTGCATGCCCTAGCTGTGGAAAGCTTGGGGTTGGTAGGGAATAGAGGGAGGGATTATGATGCTGATATATATTGTGCTTGCTATACGCAGTGACAGACATATTCGGAGATATATTAGGAGACATATTGAGACATATTAAGGATCCATTAAAGAAGAATTCATGTTTCAGCTGAAGAGGTGTCTGTGTCATTCTCTAAGCCCCTGCGGGTTGGAGTCTTAGGGGACGATACTGAATACTAATTTTTTTTAAATAACTGAAAGCTTTAAAATTCCCTCCAGATCACTATGTGAAGGTAATACTTGGATGAGTAGGGGATGAGGGTTAATGACTCTCCATGTTAGGGAACAAGGGGAAGGATGACATTTTCTCAGGGCAGTAGAAGCTATGGCCTGAACCAGAGAGAATGTTATGTACAAAAAGCCTCACATCTTGCACAACCAAATGCCTTGGGGCTGTTGGACAAGACTGCTCTAGTCACCCAGTCAGATGACTGGACCATATCTTTAATTATTAAGAGCTCAGAGTACACAGAGCTCTTACAAAAGGACAACCATGAAACCAGAACATTCAGGAGTGGAACATATAGCTACATGTACGAAAGCTACACAATGGCTATCTAAGCTCATTACAAAACGAAGTCTGCCAGTTTCTATGTGATCTTGTAAGTTTGATAGAAAAATTGCTTTTTTTTTCTTATAATTTCCCCCTCTTCTATTATACACTTTCATTATTTTTTTTTTAATTCTGTTAACATGAGCTGACTTCCTCAATCTGGGTTTGCAAGTAGAAAAAGGTTATGGTATGGGGCAGAGGCTATTTAGTAATGGCTATCTCGATAAGTCTCTGCATTAATCCTTATATGCAAGGGATTATACATCATCTTACCAAACTCCATTCTAATAGCAATGATAAGAGATGTTAAGACACATGTCATTATTCACTTCCATTTATTGAAACTTTGTTCCATTATACTCATGAAGGGCTCATCTTTTCTTGAATTTTCAGAAAATTCTTTCTCTAGGATTCTTTTTTTTTTTTTTTTTTTTTTTTTGAAACAGGGTCTCACTAGGTTGCAGAAGGCCTTACTAAGAAGTAACTGAGGCTGTCCATGAACTGAGATCCTCCGGTCTCAGCCTCCCAAATGCTGGGATTACAAGCATGAGCCACCATGCCCAGCTTATTAGGATTCTTAATTATTGTAGAGCTAATCTATTTTCCCATGTCATCTGGTTAGTAGCATTTAATTATTTAGCTATTCCTTCTGTAACATCTTTGGTACAGTTGACAAATGCCTTGGGGCTGACAAATCTCTACTGATAATAATGTAAATAATTAATCCACTCTATATTTTAAAAACAAAGAGCATAGAATAAAATTTAGCATATTGACTACTAATAACCTGTCCATTAGTACTAATAATTTGCTTATTATAAGGCATATCTACAACTATTTGTCTTTTATATGTTTGGTAGAGGTATTTGTAAATCAAGCACTTTGTTTCTCCTTTAGGTGTATGGTGATCCTGGACCTGCAAAAACTCAAGAGGGAATGCTGGGTGTGGTGGTGTACGTTTGTAATCCCCGTGCTTGGGAGGCTGAGACAGGAGGATCGCGCAGGTTCGAAGCCAGCTTCAGCTGGCTTAAGAGATCCGGTTTCTAAATAGAATATAAAATAGCTCTGGGAGTGTAGCATGGAGGTAGAAGGCCCCTGGGTTTCAACTCCAGTACCACCAAAAAAAAAACAACAACAAAAAAACCCTATGTAAAAATTGTAGGCCGGGCATGGTGGCGCACACTTGTAATCCCCGCGCTTGGGAGGCAGACAAGAGGATCGTGCAGGTTTGAAGCCAGCTATGCTGGCTTAAGAGACCCTGTTTCCAAATAAAAATATAAAATAGGTCTGGGAGTATAGCCTGGAGGTAGAAGGGCTTCCAGGAACCCCAGTACCATAAAAAAAACCCAAAAAACCCCCAAAACCCCAAGAGGGACGTGTTTAGCTTTATAGCATTTTATAAAGACTAAATTTTGGACATTAGTACCACATTATTTTTTTAGTGAGCCTAAAAGCAGAAGTACCATTATAAATTATAATGTAGACTATAAGGGGAGCCAAAGTCATAAGGTATCTAGTTAAATTACATTGGTGGTCTTTTTAAAATGAATTTATGAGTATGGCTTTTTATACCTCAGGGTAGAATGCTTATTTTTTTATTATACTTTTCTGCTGGACATTCAAGACCAAGTAATGCCGAGATTACTTGCTTCTCCTCAGCATCTGTGTGATGGTCTCCCACGCAGTTAATTGGCTGGTTCTCAATGTGAGCGAAAGCCCTGAGAGAAAGTGTTGTCTCTGGCCAAAGTACTCCCCCACTCTTAGATATTCTTTCATAACTATTATTCTTTTGGTAATGATTCTTTTAACTTTCCACACGAATTGCTCTGGTGATGTAAGATCAGGACTGTGAGAGAAACTGAGTCCGTGGAAAATAAACTTTCTGGTAATTTGTCTAAGCCTCTAAATGTCCTCGGCTTTGCTCAAATGGTAATAAAATCTAGTTAGAATATGGCAACATTCCAGTCACAGTAATTACAAATGCAGATTTCCCCTCTATCTCTGACCTTCATCCTAATCATTAACTTACAATAATAGCCCAAAAAGGGAGGCAACCTGGTGCCTCTGTTTACCCCTCTCCTTGTGATCCTTCCTAGATACAGAGAAGATAAACTTTGGGTGTGACATCAAAGCAACCTATTTTATGAGCAGCTAATACTGCCCAATACAATAGAGCTGAAGGCTAGGAAGATTCTTGACCTTTACACCCAGTATGAGCACTGCCCGAGACAGGGAGGCGCCATGTGGCTAAGAAATGAATATGCCAGAACAAAGGATAGATATAATAAACGTGTAAGTGTGAAAGAAAGGAAATATGGTGAGAATAAGAAAGGATTTTTGTATGAAGAAGAGCTTATCCTAAGATTGTCCCAAATGGGAAAGAGAGAATCAGGATATTGCAAAGGGTCTGTGATAGGAATATGGATTATTTATAAGATGAATAGGCTTCTAATAAGCCTATCGGTTGAGGAAAAGTGTTCAGCAGCTAGAGAAGTACATCTGACAACTAAATCTAAAAACTTCATTATATTTTAAGTATCCATATCCGGCATTCAAGAAATAACTGTTATGAGCTTGCTTAAGCTTTCAGACTTTAGAAGGTAATGCAGATGAAACCTGGGAGACTTCCATCGCATCCCCCTGGATCGCCATATCTCCCCATGCCTGCCATATGGACTATGCCCTAGAGATGGAAAGTTCCAAAAAAGTTAAAGAAGATTCCATGAGAGGCCTATTCTCCAAGCCCTGGGCATGCCTGTGTCTTCTGGAATTTGCCCTTTGGAACTGCCTGTCTGCAAGGGCAGCTGGATCTGCCGCAAGATCCGGAGCTAATCTCTTGAATGCCGGACTAGTTTTTTTTTACTTTGTTTACATGTCATTCACTATTGTTTCGCAGTGATTGCACTCCTTTCTTTTTTCTACTATTAATCTCACTGGTGAAGGATATAAATTTTTCAGGGTTCTTGTAATAAAGTGTCAATTGCTCAAGAAGCTTTTGTCCATGTCAAATTCTTTCCCAAAGCACCGTGAATAGGAACTTAAAGGAATTTATTTCATAAAAGGGAAAGAATCGCTGCAGATAAGTGGCTGCAGAACGGCACCCAAATCCATGCCCATCTTTCTGAGATAAATCGATCTCGAGTGGACTTCAGCGGCCATCCCCATTGAGTCAGTCTGCCGCAAAGTAAGTAGCCCTATGTTGGGCAAAGAAAGTTTTGTAAAATTATTTTGTTGTTTAGGTTAGTCTAGCTTCCTTAGAGTTACTCTTAGGGACTTTATGAGATTTTTCCTATACTGATTATGGCATCTTTCAGGATGCGTCATGGTCTTGCTGACCATTTGGCTTTCCTTGAAGCATAGGAGACATTGCCTTCTCTGATGACTCTTCCTTTTTCAGAATATGTACTGGTGGCTCCCAGTCTTTGGAGCTTTTATTATTCCATTTATTTATTTATTTATTTTTGTGGAACTGGGGTTCCTGGAAGCCCTTCTACCTCTGGACTACACTCCCAGACTTATTTTTTATATTTTTCTTTGGAAACAGGGTCTCTTAAACCAGCGCAGCTGGCTTTGAACCTGTGCAATCTTCCTGTCTCTGCATCCCAAGCACGGGGATTACAAGCATGAGCCAAAATGCCTGGTGCTTATTCCTGTTACAGAAGATAAGATGGATTACCAGAATTTCAGGGTCTTAAAAAAGTGCCATCATCCCTGGATCCTATTTGACCTTGGAGGGCAAGAAACATATTTTTCATTGTTTTCTCCTTAGCTTTATTATTTCCTGATTATTTTCCAAGTTTCAGTTGTTGAACATATAATATTCCAGTTTCACTAAATCTTGTTAATGAATAGGGGTCAATATATAACCTATCTGTTTTGCTGGTAATGGCTATCATCTCAAAACACTGATTAGGTTATTTTTCCAGAAGTTGTATATCTGTAATGTTAATAGACAACAATTGCAAATATATAGAAAATACAAATCAGAACTAATAGAGACAAAACAAATTTATTTTTTAAAATAGCTTTGGCAATATTTGATGATATAAACAAAATTTCATTTAAATTTGACTTGCTTATATATATATTATTAATATCCAATTTTTAATCAGAGTGACACAGTTTAGAATGCCTAGTGTTTGAGCTCCTCTAATCATTTTTGCTTAAATATGGTCACAATACATTTTAGGAACACACAAACAAAAACATAAAAAAGTCTATCACTATTAACAATTTTTTTGTGGCACTAGGGATTGAACCCAGAGGCATTCTACCTCTGAGCTAACCCTCCAGCCTAATTTTATTTCTTATTTGAAAACAGGTCTCACTAAGTTGTGGAGGGCCTCGCTGTTGAGGCTGCCTTCAAACCTGCAACCCTCCTGTTTCAGTCTCTCAAGTACTAGGATTACAAGTGTGTACCACCACACCTAGTTAACACTTTTTTTAGAGGACACTAACTTGGTAACCTGTTCTTTTAAGCTTTGTATTTTAGAGTATACTTAGTAAACACAAATATACTTAACTTATAAATAAGTCAGTAATAACATCACTGTTACATGTATATTAACTTAATCTTTACTATTAGAGTAAATTTTAAAGTTCACTGCTTAGTAAGATAGCTATAATTACAACTTTATGTAGATCAACATCATTGACAAAATATCAAAGAATAGCTCTAGATATTTTACAAGTTTATACAGCAGTATTAATGATCAGAAATAAGCTTATAATCTGATGGGCAATTGCATCTCTCTTATATAATAGTAAAACATTTATTCAGTCAAAACAAACATGCAAATGGTCTTAAATGATGAATTTTCGAATGATACTAAACATATAGATAGAAATTTTAATGACTTTATTAAGCATTTTAATGATTAAAGTTTAGATACAATGCACATTGCAAAAAGATAATTTATTGATTACCTTACATGTGTATAAAACATACAACCTATATAACTAACTTTATAGCTTTTATGATACATCAATAAGCTTCAAGTATTTAGCCCTCATATGTATACATATCTATAATCACAGATATATAAGGATTCAAATATGCTATAGTAACTCAAAGTAATAGTTAATTTATTTTGAGTTTAGTGCCATAAAACACATTCAAGCCCTGACTCTGCTAAGATGCAGTGACCAAAGGTCTAACCACGATGGTAAACTTAAGAGGCTATTTTTATTTTTGTGCTACTGGAGATTGAACCCAGGGGCATTCTATCTCTGAGCTACACCCCAGCCCTATTTTTTATTCTTTACTATGATAAAGGGTCTCATTAAGTTGCAAATGGCCTCACTGCAAACCTGTGATCCTCCTGTCTCAGCCTCCCAAGTACTGGGATTATAAGGTGCACCACCACAGCCAGTTTGAGATTATCTTGATAAAAATGCAAAATCTTCATCTAAGCTATTTCTTTGTAAATTGTTACCTAGAGCAAAACAAAAATAAAAAGCCCAAAAAGAAATCTCCCAGAACCCCCACAAAAACAAACCAAAACTAAACCCCAAAACCCTATCATTTTAAAGAAAACACAGAAAATTGCTTTAATAATTTTTTGGCTAGTGTTTGTAAAATTTTATCAAGAACAGACCAATATCTTAAGAAAACATAATTGCTTTAAACATACAATCAAGGTATAAATGTGACTTTTAGAAAACTCTTTAAACAATTTCTCTTAATTATAATCAGCCCTACAGATATAAAATATATTTTATATGTCTTATTCTTTACAAATTATTTGCAACTTCCTCAAACCCTCTGATTTACTTAACCCTCTGATTTTTTGTTCTGATCTTTCTTTTCTTTCCTCTATGGGATAATTCAGTAATTTAGAACAAAAATATTGCCATACAAAATCCCTTTTTACCTAAAAGCATTTTTCTCTTTCTTTTAACTTTTTTTTTTTGTGAGGTACTGGGGATTTAACCCAGGGACATTCTATCATCAAGCTACACCTCCATCTCTATTTTTATATTAAATCTATTAAATATACTAAATATATTAAATATATTAAACCTAATAAATAATATTGAATCTAAATTAAATTCAATTTATATTAAAATTTTTATTGGTACATTGTAGTCATACATCTTAATAGGGTACAAGATGGGAATGAAGTGGGAAGTGGGGAAGGCCTATTTTTATTCTTTATTTTGAAACAGAGTCTCACTAAGTTGCAGAGGGCCTCACTAAATAGCTGAGCCTTACTGTGAACCTGTTATTCTCTGGTCTCAGCCTCTCAAGTACTTGGATTACAAGCATGCACTAGCATGCCCAGCTCCACTTTTATTTTAACTATGACTGAACCCATGGAACATGATGGACTCAGGGAAGTTGCAAGATTGCCCCAAATCAGCAGGCATTGCTACTGGGTTCACTTATGGTGTTTCTGAGACCCAGCACCTCCTTGGTCTCTGTTTCATCTTCCACATTCTGGTAGCTCATGAAGATCATCATTGTGATCAGGGGCTCCAGGATGAACTGGATGCCTGATGATCCTAATATGCTTCCCCTGGGCTGTGCCTGAACTCTGGTGATCTCCTATCAGAAGTATGTGTTTCAGACAGCTTTCTCCACAGCTCACTGTATCTCTGCCCTGGCAGTGAACCCTGTCTCACCCAGAGTGACCTCATTGGATTTATGGATGAACTCTACCTTGGAGGATTTCACCAGGTAGAATCCCATTCTCAGTGGTACCATCCATGCCATAAGCCCCTGCCTTTATCGTTGGATTGCCCTTCAGCCATTTTACTTTCTTAAACAACATCATCTTTCTGACCCCAATTTTACACATGCTTTTCTGACTAAACTGCAGAAAGTCTCTCTGCTTTACTTATTCTCCAAATTCAGTGTGTAATTTGCTGAATGCTTACATCAATATCCATAATGCAGTTTGAATACTTTTGTTTTGAGATTTTTTCTATGTCTTTAATCAGACCATCCTTATAAACCAAATAATCTTAATCATCTAACCTAGTAAAAATAAATTTTAATAACATCTTTTACTTCTACTTTACCAAACTTAGATAAACTTATTTATTAAAGATTTACAAGTCAGGTGAACTAAAAGGTATTTGGGTCCATTTTTTAAAAAATTTATGAGTGCTCATTTATCTATAATTAATACATCTAATCCTCATCTGGCCCGAACTTCTGCCAAAAGACAGCGAGTCATAATATGGTCTTTTAGGTTCAGATGAAATAATAATATTTAATCATCCTTTGTTTCTTTTTGCCATAAGTCCCTGATCATTCCCCTTCCAGTTTTGCCTCTCACAGGAAAACTAGAATCTTGGGAGCCCACTAGGCATCTTCCCATGCCTCTTAAGTCACCCCCACACAGCCCCCTGAGATAGCCTGACCACCAAAGAAATACTTTGCCGCTCCCCATAGCATTTCTTACATTGGTTCATGAATAAAGTTATCTGGTCAGCTGCAGTGTTTGCTTAGACTTTTACCTTTGTTGCTGAGAGATTTTTACTGCTGGGTCTCAGCCAATTAGGAATCTGCCAAGTTTTCCCAAGCTCTCAGGGGCTACCACAGCAAGGTAGTAGGACGAGTGCCTCTGAGTTGGGAGCCTGTGGCACCTGAATGATGGGATTTCCAAAATGCCCCCAATTGTTTGAAACAGATTTTCAGGAAGCTGCAAATAAAAACTCATGAAGCTAAAAAACTCATCAAGGAAATTTACTTTTGTACAGAAGGGTGCAAGCACACCGGATGGGCAGTCTGCTTAGCCTTTTATCCCTTAACATAAAGGTGAAGAGCACTATGCTGTTCCTTATTGGCTGGTATATGGCTTTTATAATGTACTCCAGTTGGCTAGTTTTCACTGGGCAAATTTTACAAAAGAATAAACATGAAACCAGTACAACTGGGAGTGGACATATAGACACATGTATGAAAATTGCAAAATGGATGCCTGCCAGTTTCTGTGTGATCTTGTAACTTCAATAGAATAGATCGGTTTTTTTTTCTTACATTTGTAATAGATACTGTGTTTTATTCCTGTCTAAACTTGCAGTTCACAATGTGAGGTTGGCACAAAGAAGTAATAGTATGATTTTTGCAGATAATTTATAATAATTGAAGGATAGAAATGCAATGTGGAAATGAAATAGCTGATCTATTAATTGAATCTGATGTTTCACAAATTTTAGAAGATTTTAATCTAGTAGCAGAGAAAGTGGCTCAAAGTTGTAGATCCTGACAAAAATATAGAGTTTTATGTTATTTTATTTCTGAAAATACCAATAAAAGCTTTTTTAAAACAGGTTTTATAGTTTTAGAGGTATTTTTAGTGAAATTTATTGGATAGATTTGAGTTCTATTGAGGAAAAAGTTGTAGCTTCCATCCTGTTATGGGTAAACATCATTACTTAATGCCTTGTCCTGCAAATCTTAGAGAATCAGCAGGCAAGGCAGACTAGTTAAAATACACGTATGGTGCAACGAACTGTGTTCCTGCTAAGGTGACAAAACAACTCATGCAATTTTCTAATGATAGCATGAGTGTCACCTTCTCTGAGTAGATGTGTCAAACCAGGGGGATGAGTGGTCTGAGCAGCCCAAGTTGAAGATGGCTCTGTTCCTTGTTGATAATGTAATTTTTGATAATGTAATTTTGCTTTCTATTGATCACAGGCAACTTGATCCTCATCTTCCTCTCGTAGTAAAACCTCAATTGTACATTGTATATAGTCCTTCCCCAGCAGGATGTCCCTCCCTGGCTTCAGCTATACAACACAGTAGCACCTCTAGTTGCTGCTCAGCCTCTGGGTTCCACAAAACTCCACCAATATATTGAGGTGTGCATCCAGCTCTTGGCCTTTCTGTTCATGGGGCATTAAATGTATTCTCCTCTGTGTTATGGGGCATGGCTGCTTTGTGGCTATCTGCAAGCAGCTCTATATGGCCACATGCATCTCCAGCTGTGCTTGCTGCTGTCACCCTGCCTGGCTCAGTAGTTTGCCAGTTCTGTGTGATGTCTTCAGTGATGATATCCCTGGCACAGTGTGGTCACTGCCCCATCCATCACATCATGTCTGAAACATCGACCACTATCTGCATTTCTTGCAGGGACACTGGGTGGATTGAGGGCTTGACTGGCTTCTGGTTGTCCCTATCCTCCTTGATGGTAGTCTCCTATGGCTGTGCTACAATGCTGAAGGTTCAGTTTGCAGCCTGGATACACCAGGCCTTCAACACCTGCTCCAGTGCATGGTGCAGCATCCTCATCCACATGGATATTCAGCTGGGGCAAGCTCCTTACCCTCACCTATTGCTTGGTCACCCTACTCTGAGTATCCTCATCTACATGCTGAGAAGCAAAGACCTGAGGGGCCATGTGGGAGGTTCTGGGAGAGACATCAGCCTGCTGATTCTAGGAGGGCTCTGATGGAGCCTGGCCCCACTCACCCTGGGATTCCTCGTCTGTCCCAGGACAATGGCGAGGCACAGTGGCTATGAAGTGACGAGGTATAGATGAAGTAGGGGCTTCTCTCTTTCAGCGGCTCCAGACTCAATAATTAGTACTGTCACTTGTAGGTGATGGGCCCTTCATGTCCTTTACATATATGGATTTAATTACAACGGATCATCTGCATACAGAAAGAGAGCTTTTGCTTCCCTTTGCTCACCGTGGTTTTAGGGGAGATAACGATTTCTTTGCAGCAAACTTGTGACTCTGACTCATGTGAAATGCAATGACATCTGGTCAAATGCAAGGGGTGTGTGTGTGTGTGTGTGTGTGTGTGTGTGTGTGTGTGTGTAGGGGTATTTTGGAGTACATTTATCTCTTCCTATATTCCCTTTTTTTCTGAGTTTTCCAGATCTCTGGGGAGATAAATTGCCACGTTCTTAGTCCTGCTTCCTCTTGCCCTACACAGGTTATTTGTAACTACTTTACTCAGATCACTGTTTCCTTCAAATTTCACACCATGTCCTTTATGTATTGTGAAATCAATTTGACAAATTCAGCAGGCATTTCAAAGTGAGCGATGACAGGATGACATGGAAGAGAAAATTTCACACAGGAAGGGGTGTGTCAGTTGTGGTTTTTTTCATGTCAGATGTGTTTCTATCTCCTTCTCTTTTCTGTACTCCAGGGCTGGGGACCCTAGGCAAGTGCTATGACTCTGAGGTGCACACCCAGCCCAACAGCGTCACTTAGAAACCATATGAAAGCGTGAAAGTCACCATCTTAGAGGTTTTCTTTTGGAACAGGCTTCCAGGCAATCAGTACCTCTGTACTACAGAAGAACTTAGGCTGTGAGTCTAAGGAGTGCCATGGTGATGTGGTCCACATGGACAGCAGAGTGTGGGGAGTGAGGCAAGGGGTTCCAGGAGAACTGAAAAGATGAGGATGGGACAGTGATATGATGGTAATGCTCATCACGATGAAAATAAACTTGTCTATTTTCCTTTTTTTTTTGCAGTATTCGAGATGGAACCCAGGGACATTCTACCTACTAGTTATACCCTATCCCTATTTTTTTTATTCTTTATTTTGAAACAGAGTCTCACTAAATTTCAGAGGACCTCACTAAGTAGCTGAGGCTGGCCACAAACCTGGGATCTGCCTGTCTCAGCCTCCCAAGTACTGGGATTACAAGTGTGCACCACCACGCCCAGTTCCTTTTGACAATTCTAAAGTAGGATTGTTTTAAGATTTAATGACATGTCATAGCTTACATTTTTTTCTTGAAAGTTATAATAAAAAGTAAAGTGAGAATCTTTAGTTGTATTTCTATAAAAAACTTAACACATTTTAATGGGACATTCAATAGGTTCCAGTGTGATGTCTCCATACTTGTATTAAATGTGCACCAAAAAATTCAACCTCCCTTCTTCCACCCTCTCTGGACCCCTTCCTATCCCCAGTCATCACTATTTTACTTTCATGTCCACTTTTTTTTCTCACTTTCACATAGGAAAGAACATGCACTACTTGTTTTTATATGTCTAGTTTCTTTCACCTCCACGTAATGTCTTCCAGTGCCATCTATTTTTCTATAATACATAATTTTGTACTTTTTATGGCTGAATAAAGTTCCATTGTGTACATGTGTCATATATTTTGGTATTCATGTGTTGATGAATTACCTAGGCCAATTCCATATCTTGCCTATTGTGAATAGTATTACAATAAACATGGCACATAGATATCTCTTCTGTGTGCTTATTTCTATTTTTTGAGAAGTTATCAGGAATGATATAGGTGGATTATATGGCAGTTCTATTTTAAGCTTATTGAGGAACCTCTAAACTGTTCTAGTTTGTATTCTTGCTAACAGTGTGTAAGAGTCTCTTTTTCTCCATATCCCCACTGGCATTTGTTTATTTTTTAAAAGTTAATGGCAATTATAGTTTGTTTCACACATTTTTCTTAAAATTTACAGTAAAAACTGAGACTCTCTGCTTATGTTTTAAAAATGAATATGATTTCAACTGAATAAATGAAATAAAATAAACAAATAAATATGCTATCATGCAATTGAATTGATATTCTTCAGATAAACACACACACACACACACATATATATATATATATATATATATATATATATATATATATATATATGAAATTTTGAATATGGTAAGGGCATAATTTCTAGCTAATAATGAAAATGTAAATAATGGGAAAATTGTTTGGGGACTGTTGACTAAACATTTGAAAAATGTTTTATAACACATCTTTCTTTCTCCCCTACCCCAACACAATGTAGATGAAATTGATTAAAAACCTAAACAAAAAGTAGAATAAGATAAAAAATATAAACATAATCTTGGTGATAGGAGGCCATTTCTAAGCATAACTTCAAACATATATTTATGCCATGCCCTCCTTTCTCCTAATAGTCTAACAGTATAAAACCTGACATTCATCTGTAAGACTCTTATTCCTGATACCTGTGTTCCTGCATTTGTCTGTTCTTTCTCTCAACATTTGAGGACCACCAGACCTCCCCTTGGAAGCCTTCATGCCAGGTCCACCTGGGGCTCTCTCCACATCTACACCACTTGATTCCTTGGCTCTATCCTTAGGAAGAGTTTGACCCGCTAAAAAAAACAATAATATTAATAAAAAAGTATTCAGGAAGCCCTGAAGCATTTGAAATCAACTCTTGGGTTGACACAGGAGCCTTCTCATATTCACATTCTGCTAACTGGGCTTCAGTTTCTTTGTTTACAAAATGGAGTTGATGATGGTCTCTAACTTACAGATTTATTGTGAAAATTAGATCAGGAGAGTCAGACATTGCATAGGAATGTTCCTGGTGATACTACACATGCAGCCTGTCAGGTATCTTGTTCTTCTCATTAGGAGACAAAACCAAAGACTATGTACTTACCATGGCAATCTTTACATGTGAATAAGTAAACATAAGGGAATTGGGTAATAGAGAATATGCAAAAAGAATTAATGTTTTCATGTAATCGGAATGAAATTTGTTTTGATAAATTTTTAATGATATTTTTATATTTACAATACATATATCCATATATGAATTTTTCATTTTCATTTTCTGTGTATCAACAGAGAATTTACTTTCATTAGAAATGTAGCTTTTAGCAGTTGAAATGTAGGAGTTAACAGTTTCTAGGCTGTACTCTTACCAATAATATATTTTCATGTTTATCCAAATCTCCCAATATTTATTTGCTGGTATTAATCAGATGAGCAATCTGTGAGATTAATGTAACATTTAAGAATGTGCTTAATTCTAAAGGGGAGGGTAATTTTCTGGAGATGGCATTTTGTGAAAAAAAATAGTGCCACTGAATGGATAGCTACTGCAAATAGATGATTTTGTGGTTACTTCATCTGTGTTATAATAAATGAACATAAACACTATCTTTCTGATCAGAATTTTGTCATCTATAAATGGTTGATATTATCAACTTTATAACACTGTTTGAGCTCTAAGTCAACAAGACAATGACTACTCTGTGAACTTGATTTATGTCTTAGTGCAGCATGTGTGCTAATTTTTACAACATTCAGAAATAGATTTCCCTTTAAAAATAATGAAAGTTTGCTTGGATATGTGAAAAAAGTAAACAAATGTGTTACTGAGCAATTAAAAACTTCCTCTGTGTCCTGAAAACAGGTCTAGAGTTGAATTGGGAATTTAATACAGTAGTTCAGTGTTATAGCTAAGTAGTGTAGCACATTATTGATGAAGCCACTGATTTATTAATTTAACTCAAAGTTCTACTCTTAAAGTTCTTTTGCATCTTTAGATTCCTTCTCCTAAAGTAAGAGGGATGTTTTTGCTCTTAACACTTTTGATGCCAAATGTGTGGGTTTCCCCACACCAACAATAAGTTTTCAAACCATGTCTCTTAAGATTCAGTTCAATTCTGACTTTAGCCGCCTGCATTGAATGTGCACTACACAGAACTCAGGCCCATGGAAGATCCTCAGGGCAGACGTCACCCCAGGCCCCAGGTTGCTCTGTTGCTAATCAGGGGCTCCTGTTAGGGTGGAGAGTTTGCTGGAAATTCTCACAAAGCTCAGAAAGGTACTTTACTTATGTTTACTCATTATGATAAAGAATATTAAAGAGAATACAAATAGAAAACTAGATAAAGAGGACATGGGGTGAGGTCTGGAAAGGTCCTGTTCAATGTCCCTTTGAGGTATGGGATGTTCCATCTCCTGGTACAGGAATGTGTCAAAAAACCCAGAGGTCTCTCAACCCCTCACTGAGAAAGCAAACTCAACCCCCAGATTATCTCTATTCTCTTAAAGTTTGGGGTGGGACTATAAGTTCAAATCCTCTAATCTATGGTTGGCTTCTCTGGTGACAAGCCCCCTCAGGGCTTGCCAAGAGTCACCTTATTAGGATAAACTCAGGTGTGGTTAACAGGAACTTGTAAAGAACAACAAAAGACACTCCTATTACCCTGACCATTCAGGCTATCATAAGCGGCTATAGGAATTCTATGTCAGGAACTGAGACAAATACCAACCATGTATTTTTTATTATACCACAAAGAGTTATAGATAAAATTGTAAGCACATCTATGGATCTAGGCTTACATCTCTGTTTAAACCTTTAGTAGCTCTGTAATCACCTATCTTTATAAGATTATCAATATCTATTTTGCATAGTTATTACAAATATTGGGAAAAATGGAAAATACTTTAATAGATTATGCACCCTTAATCAGAGATATATTATTGCTACAGCATATCTTGCAGATCTTGAGAAAGCTTGATCAGGGGATCCGCAACGGCATAGATCCCCCATGAAGATTGTCTAGCATTCCTTTCTTCATAAAATTATTTTAGGATTATTTGGATTAATATGTATAATTGGAATTTTATGTATAAACATTATAACTTAAACTAATGGGCAGTGGCTTGTGAAAGACTCAGGCAGCAAAGATTTTTTCCCAAGGATAAAGATATTGGGCGAAACATTAAGTTCAAACTGACCTTAGTTTGAGCCATTGTATAAGATTAAGTTTGAGTCAGCCTTGTGAAGTGAGACAAAGCCTACTATGATTATTTAAATGTCTGGCACCCTTGCCCTAAACTCTATAGAAAATAATAACTTTTACTGTCCTTGGTGATCCTGCTTGCATGGCTATGCCCTTGCTTTTCTGCCAAAAAAGAAAATATAAAAGTTGTAACAGATACTGAATAAAGATGGAGAAGGTTGAATCGAATTCATGTGGTCATTCTTCTTTCATCGACCTCGGCTTCCCCTCATCAACACACGAACCTCGACTCTGCTAGGGCTGGACCCTGGCATATTATAAACAATTAGCAAACCAATATAATAGCATAGATATATACTACACACATATATGATAATATAAACAAAAGATGATATACAGAGCATATGTGTATATAACAATACACTGTACTAACAACTTAGCAAATGAATTTGATAAGTAATGAAAATTAAAACATTTTTTCTTCATTTTGGTCTGAAAACAGTGCATGAACACTCATTTCAGATTTCTACCTACCTTGAGCTTGATTTATAGTGGAATAGAAATGGCATTCCAAATATCTTGCCCTTCAAAATAAATTTTGAGATGCCGAAACTCATTCTTCTTCCTCAGAAATGACCAGAGTCTTTAAATTTGCCCCTTTTCCCCATGAGGTCACAGCAATTCTGGAACACAGCGTGTCTGAGAGCATTCTTCACATCCTTGTTCCTCAGCGTGTAGATCAGTGGGTTCAGCATGGGGGTGACCACAGTGTAGAAGAGTGCGACGAACTTGCCCTGCTCATGGGAGTTGCTCTTGGCTGGCTGCAGGTACATGAAGATGATGCTCCCGTAAAACAAGGACACGACTGCCACATGGGAAGAGCAGGTGCTGAATGCCTTTCTCTGCCCTTCTGCTGACTTCATCTTCAGCACAGCCTGGGCAATGTGCCCATATGAGACTAGGATGAGACCTAGAGGCAGGACAACGAAGATGAAACTGGCCACGTACATCTCCACCTCATTGAGGCTGGTGTCCACACAAGCCAGTTGCATGATAAGGGGCATCTCACAGAAGAAGTGGTCAATGCGATTGTTGCCACACAGTGGCAGGAGCATGGTGAGTGTGGAGCCCACCATGCTGGTGGTCAGGCCCCCCAGCCAGGAGGCGAATGCCAACCCAAGGCACAGCTGTGGGTGCATGACGACCGTGTAGTGTAGTGGCCTGCAGATGGCAGCATAGCGGTCATAGGACATGACAGCCAGGAGGACACACTCAGTGGCCCCCAGCCAGTGAGAGATGTAGAATTGCACCACACATCCTCCATAGCTGATGGTTTTCTGGGGTCCCCAGAGGTTGGCTAGGAGTTGTGGGACGATGCTTGTGGTGAAGCTGATGTCCAGAAATGACAGGTTGGCCAGAAAAAAGTACATGGGTGTGTGCAGACGTACATCTATACGGGAGACCAGAATAATGGCAGCATTGCCCAAGATCGACACCACATAAAAACCCAGGGCAGCCACGAAGAGGACTGGTTCCAGTGCAGGTCGTGTGGAGAAGCCCAGGAGCACAAACACATCTGGAGAACTCCTGTTGTTTATTTCCATCATCACCTGCAACAGTGGCTGGGGCAAGGAGACCACCTGTGGGTAGGGGCAAGGGGCACAAAGTTAGCACACCAGTGATTACCATGAAAAACAGACTGGATGCTCAGGTGCTCTCAAAGGCTCTGCTATGGTGATTTAGCAATGTGTGATAAAGGATTAGGGAGCATACACAGCACCGAGAGAAAAGGACACTCACGCATGACTCTTTGAACTGATTTAAATTGAAATATCACTTGTACTAGCACCCTGGATTCACTAAGTGTGTACTGATGAAGGACTAGTTGGGTAGAGGGTGGTGTTTTTGTGATGAACCACTTGCACAGGCATTAAAACTGTACCCTCTCAAATCACAGAATCTTGATTTTGCTTCACCATCAAATATATTCAGATTTTTATCACTTCTGGTACTATCCTCCTGGCCCATTCTGCCATCATTTATTCCTAAACTTGTCCTAATATTCTAACTTCCTTCCTCTGTGTTCCTCTTCCAAGTATTCTCAACAGAATATTACATTAAGATGTAATATGACCCTATTGCTCTGCTCTCAGTGTCCCAGTGTCTTGGTGCAAGGTTTGTGGTCACTGTTTCCCATAATTGCAGTGCTTTGCTCCCAATATAGTCACACACTCACCTTCTCACTTCCTTCCAAAGCTGCTTTTTAACCTGTGCTCTTCCTCACTGTGTTATATAATATCAATAACACCCCCTTACATTTCTTGATTTATTTCTACTCATAGTACTTACCATATTACAACAAATACATTACTTATCTAGTGTTGAGAGCATTGTTAGTCACCTGCTTTGAGGTCACCTCGGTCTGGCTTAGGAGGGGCACAAAACCCAAGTGGGCTTTGTTTCTACCAGACAAGTTTCCAAGAAACAAATGGGACTGATAACCAGAGACCATGACAGATAAGTTAAGACCCTGACAGTTTTCTTGTTTACCCTTTCCTTCCCTGATTCATCTGTGACTACCTTAGTGTTATTCGCTAACTCACCCCATGATTTCTTTGTTATTTCTTGTGATTAATAATATCTTATAATGTTTTGGTTCTAACCCTCAATAAAAGCAGGATGGTAGTGAAAGGATGGGAGAAGTAGAGACATCTCTCCCCTCTTCATCCTCTCCAGCTGCCATCTTGACTCCTTTGTCATTCACGTGAGAGACTACTTCTCGTCAATCAATCAACATCAACACCATCCACTACAATTGATATTATGCTATTTCCCGTCTCACATCACTAGATTATTATTTCATGGAGACAGAATCCTCTATGCATTCTGTTTACTCTGAGTTCCCCGTGACTAGCCTGGTGTCTGATACACAGGAGGCACTCAGTCAATATCCACAGCTGCACAGTTAGGAACACACTGAAGCAGTCTTTAGAATGGCTTGGAGTCTGGGTTCATGTAGGTTTGACATAGGCTAGCAATCTGGTTGAAGGGCACTCAGCATAGCCTCACAGTCATGTTGGCAGGAAAAAACTTGGAACAGCCAGTGGCCTGTAGGGGGCCCAGACCATGCTTTGCTCTCACACAGATGGAATAAAGCAAATGGTGACTGGCAGGGACAAGGTAAGAAGTTAGAGGATCATGTTGAGGAAACTGGAAAAACTGTCTTTGCCAGATGCCCCTCAAAACCTTTGGGGGATCTTCTTTGCAAAAGTGTTGTACCCTGTATTTTAAAGAGAAGAACCAATTTATTGTAGAGTTTACTGAAGTGTGGGGGACAGTATGCTCTAACTTTAATTGCCAGCTCTCTTAAAGTCTGAGTATTAAGACTTGCTTGTCCCTGTAAGTGGAAGTTCATGTACATTCAGTGTTCCAAAATACATTTTTACATTATACATTAAACACATCAGACATAGTGGAATCAGGAAGTAGATCTTCTAGAAGTTGGGAGTAGAATAGTGGTTACCAGAGGCTGTGGAGAAGATGGGGGAAGCAGGAGGGGAAATCTAGATCAATGGCTACAATGTTCTTGTTTGATAAGAAGACTAAGATCTGGTGTTAAATGGCACAGAAGGATAATATAACTAACAATAAGGCATTATATATTTCAAAATAGATGACAGAAATTTGAATGTATTCACTCATAAGGAAATAATAAAAATTTTAGGCAATGGATATGGTAATTACCCTGAGTTAATCTCTACCCAATGTACACAAAAATTGAAAGATCACAGGGTACCTTATAAATATGTACAACTATTATGGATTATGAATCAGTGCAAACATTTTTAATTAAACAAAAATACATGTTTCCCTTTAACTGTGCATGTGTTGGTCTTTTGTTTTCATTTCTACATAGAAATTGGGCTCAGAGAATTCTAGCATTTACCCAAAATGGAGAAAATTGGCTCCAAGAGAAGGGGCCAGTGAGATAACTCATGCGATAGTAGTTCAATAGAACTAGAGAAGAGAGACCTTTCTGATGATTTGACCTGTTCATAGGAATATTAAGTGGCATTCTCAAAGCCCAGAGCTGTTCAGTGGTACAGGAGCTACACCCAAGGTGCCCACATTCTTAGTACAGTAGCCTTCTCAGCAAAGGGAGATATTTGCTCACCCACAAAGATGCAACAAACTCAACAAAAACTCACCCTTCAGCACTTCACCCTCTTCCAAGTTCTGTGCCATTTACCACAGAGATGGCATTTTGACAGATACAGAAATGTCAGGGGTTCAATTTTATCTGAAGTAACCATGCAGTCACAAACTACCCGCATGTGGCAACCTGCTGAAATACCAAAGGCCACAGGAAGAGAAAATCAGGTCAGTGGGTCAGTGTTTATCAGCATTAACTGATTTGCCAGATTCCTGTTTAATTACCATGTTTAATTCCTGTTTAATTACCATGAAAAACAAGCAGACCCAAGGATGTCACTTACTGATCTTGAGCTAGCAGCAGCATCTCTATTTATGTAGTATGAAAATGTAGTTGGAAAGTAGGCAATACTTTAAGGATTAATAATACTCATTATTTCAGCACATGTAGCATTAAAAATAAATCAGCTAAGGAATTTTAAAGCTTCTCAAATGTTGGAAATCTCCAAGTCAGTGGCAGGAGATATGCTGTTTTCTGTTCAGCACATGTCTAAAAGACACATTCTTAAGTCTTTAAATGAGAATGCTTTTGAACTAGAAAAAACATTTGACTTTTCCTGAGAATAGCTGAGGAGTGAGGATGGCCGACAGTGTTTCCAGAATGGGAAATATAGAATGACCCTCAAGGAAAAAGTGTTATACAAAGCCCTTAGGGTTGAAAGAAATTTGTTTTCTCCCCTGGAGAATTCAAGAGGGAGACAGAAGATGATGTGGTATGTCAGGGGAGTGGCACTGAGAGAAAAGAAGCTTTGGGGATTTTTTTTTTCCCTATTGGATAATTATAATTTCATTGTAAGGTATACACAGAATTGTTTCCTTTGATCAATACAAGATTATTTGATTTGCATATTGTCAAACATTACCTACAGAGAGCAAGAATTAAGTATCCTCACGCAAGGATTTATTGTGTAGTGGGGGAGATGATCTGAAATATTTGCTGCTAGAGACTGTTTTAATCCAATTATTATTGGTATGCACCTTAGTGATGAGTTAGCGTTTTCTTAATAGAATAAATTTATTTTTATTGTACTTAAATGCACAGGACATAAGTTTATCATTGTAACTACTTTAAAGTATACAAGTCAGTGGAATTAAGTAAACTTAAAATATTGTATAACCATTATCTAGTTCCAGAACTTTTTCTTGACCCCCAAATTGAAAACCTATGCCCAGTAGGCAGTCCTTTCACAAACTCTCATCAGCTTCTGATAACCAGTAACCTACTTTCTATTTCTATGGATCTGCCTATTTTAGATGGTTTGCATAAATTAAATCACAAAATATGTGGCTTTTATGTCTGGTTTCTTTCACTTAGTATAAAGTTTTCAAGGTTTATTTGTGTTGTTTTCTGTCCAAGTATTTTGTTCTCTCTTATAGCTGAATAATATTTTATTCTATAAGTCTACTACCTTTTGCTTGTTCATCTGTTGATGACATTTGTTAGACATTTGAGTTGTTGCCATTTGGAGGCTGCTGTGAATGCAGCTACTAGAAATATTTAACCATATGTAGGAAAATGGACATAAACCCCACTTTTTCACACAGTACAAGAATCAATTCAAGATGAATCAAAGACTTGAAAATCAGACCAGAGACCCTGGAGCTCCCTGAAGAGGGCTTAGGTTCAACACTTCAACACATAAGCATAGGTAACAATTTTCTCAACAAGACCCCAAAGGCACAAGAAATTAAAATAAAAGTCAATACATGGTATTACATTAAACTGAAGAGGTTCTGTACAGCAAAAGAAGCTATCAAGAACATCAACAGAGAGCCAAGAGAATGGGAGAACATTTTTGCCAACTATTCCTCCGATAGAGGACTAATATCTAGAATATACAGAGAACTCAAGAAATTCACTGCTAAGAAAAATAAACAAATAACCCAATCAAAAAATGGGCAAATGAACTAAATAGATATTTCACAAAAGAAGAAATTCAAATGGCCTTTTTACTTTTGAGACAAGGTCTTGCTAAATTTCTAAGGATGGCGTCAAACTTGTGATCCTCCTTTCTCAGCTTCTACCTAGGATTATAGGCATGTGACACTGAGCCTGGATCTTTTCTTTTTCTGGTCATTGCAGTGGGTTTGGAGTTGATAATTTGCCTTTCCTTGGAAAAATATCTGATCAAGTCCTTCAACCACTTTTTACTTGACTTGCCTTTTTGTTATTGAAATGTAAGAGTTCTTTCTATGTTTTTTTTTTTTTTTTTGGTGTGTGTGTGTGTTACTGGGGGTGGAACCCAGGGGCTTTTTTACCTCCGGTCTATACTCTCAGACCTATTTTATACTTTATTTGGAAACAGGGTCTCACTAAGTTGCTGAGAGCTTCACTTAGTAGCTGAGGCTGGCTTTGAACCTGTGTGATCCTCCTGTCTCAGCCTCCCAAGCGCTGGTATTACAAGCATGTGCCACCATGCCCAGCTTTCTTTCTATGTTTTGAATACCTTATGAGAAACGTGATTTGCAAATATTTTCTTTTACTATTTTGATAATATCCTTTGGTGGACAAAAGTTTCTAATTTTCTTGAAATTTAATGTATCTGTTTCTTGTATTGCTTGCATTAAAATTATCTTCTAAGTTCATGAGAATGACATGTAGATAAATAAAAAAGAATTGAGGAGTACAGGATTATAACCAAACACCTATGCTATTTGATTTTTGACAAAGTGTCAGTGGAGAAAGTGTAATTTGTTCAACAAATAGTTCTGAGACAACTGGAAATATAATGAAATTAGACCTTCTACCTTACTACTACCACAAAATTAACTTAAACAACAGCAAAGATGCAAATGCAAGAGCTAAAAACTATAAAACTCTTAAAATAAAACATAGTAGCAAATACTCATCTCCATAGTGGTTGTTCTAACTTACATTTCCATGCATATATGTGCATATGTATAAACACATCAAATTGCACGTTAATGGTATTTTTTGCATGTATAGTACACTTCAGTAAATATGGAGAAAAAGAAAGTGGTCTTTAAAAACATCTGTAGTGATATGAAAAAACATATGCAAAGGTTAATTTCTATAATGGGAAAATATGAACTAGTGGGTATGTACATGTGTGCACAGAATGGACATCAAAATTCACAATGGAATGTGAAAGTTCCCAATATGTAGAAATGATTAATGTTTGAGGTGACAAAGGTGCTGATTACCCTGGTTTGACCACTGTACATTGTACACCTGAATTAAATTATCATACTCTTCCCCATAAAGATATACAAATACAATATCTCAATAAAAATTGAATGAAAATATTTTATGGAATTAATTTTGGATACTAGGATTCTGGAATTTTTACAATGTTTTTATTTTTTCTTGTTTATTCTTTTTAGTTTTTTCCACACCCAGCAGATAATAGCTTAATAAATCAAAGACATATTTTGAAGACTTCCAGGAAGATGGCGACCAAGAAAAGCGGGGCTTAAGAGCCCCGCTAACAACCAATCTCCATTACCACAAAATCAGCGCCTTTCATAGCCAGAAAACACCATCACCAGAGAAACAAAAAAATCACCAGGCTCCAGAGAGAAAGTGGACTGAGAACAGAGCTCAGAGCCACAGAGGAGATAGGACGCGGCAGCAGTGCCATACTGCCGGCGGCAGTGGCGAATTCACTGGATGGCCACAGGAAGCCGAGGTGAGCCGCTGCGGAACAGCCAGGTGGGATCTGTCGGCGCAGGGACCATCTAAAGCTCCCAGTGGCTGAGCTCAGCACACGCTGCAGGGACTCAGAGTGGAACTCAAAACCAGAGAAGAAAAAATACACCAGCCTCACGGCCGAGGGCGTGGCAGAGGCGCCATATTGCCACCGGCGGCAGCAGCAGTGAATTCACCGAGCCCAGTACAGCTACATTTGCGAACTCAAGAACAGTGAATCAAATTGCGGGCCCCAGAGGAGAAATCCCAGTACTGCACTCCCTGGGACTTGACCCAGTGGGGGAGTGGCGGTGGCAGAGATATCAAACCATAGGAGAACGTGCAACCTGGCACCCCCCATAGTCTAAAGCAGCCTCTATCGACTCCCTGGGTTGGAGAATCTGTGATACAACCCAGTAAAGGAGTAGTAGGGTCTGAGATACCACAGACTCGAGATCCAGAGCACCTTAAGCGAAGTCATAGTGACCCAAGGGAAAAACCCAGAGAAGACACAAACTTCTGAAATCATGGGAAAGAGGAATAACACTGGAGCAATGAATGCCCACAACCCCACAACATCAGAACCCGATAAAACTGAAAATCAGAGATTTCTAGAAGATCAAATCAGGAAAATAACTGTAGAAATAATAGAGGTGCTTCGAAAAGAACTCAGAGAGAGCCAAAAAGAGATAAAGGATGCAATTAATGAAGTAAAGGCCTCAATTCAAAGCACAAACAACCGATTAGACCACATGGAGAACAGAATCTCGCTCCTAGAAGATGATCATTCCAAAAATGAACACATAGTTTCTAATCTACAAAAAAAAAAAAAATCCAGCAGCAGGAATCTGACATTGAAGAAATATGGGCCCATTTTAAGAGAGCTAACCTAAGAATAATTGGAATAGAGGAGGGAAAAGAAAGTGAAACCAAAGGGATCAACAATCTCTTCAAGGAAGTAATAGCAGAAAATTTTCCAAACATAGAGCAAGAGGTCGATACACAGATCCAGGAAACTTATAGAACTCCCTTTAGACAAGATCGGAGAAGAGGATCCCAACGCCACATAATTGTCAAAATGACCAATGTGGAAGCCAAGCAGAGAATCTTAAAGGCAACAAAAACAAAGGACCAAGTGACATTCAGAGGCAAACCGATTAGAATCACTCCAGACTTCCCAAACCAAGTCATGAGAGCCAGAAGGGCTTGGAGTAACATATTCCAAACTCTGAAAGAAAACAACTTCCAGCCAAAAATTTCCTACCCAGCAAAACTTTCTATCAAATTAGATGGGGAAATAAGAAGCTTCCACGACAAACAGAAACTGAAGGAATTTATGTCTTCAAAACCAGCGCTAGAGAAAATACTCAAAGAGATTAACTACAAAGAAGAAATAGGTAACACACACCAGAACCAGAGAAACAAGATTTTCCATCCAACAGACAACTAAGATTGGTTATCTGTGGAGATTCATTATTTATGTTAGTCTTTTACCTATCTCTAAATTGTATTGTTTGCCTTTATTGTTGTTAATTTTTAGGATGTCTAGTTGGAATATTAATACACCTTCAGATATGCATTTGGAAATATTTTGTCCCATTCTATTAGTAACTGTCAACTCTGTTTACACTGTCTTTGGATATACAATATATTTTTTTATTTTTTTAGGGAGTTTGTATACTCTTCTGTTGCCTGTGCCATAGAAATCATATCCAAGAAATCACTGCCAATTTCAATGTTGTGAGGTTTTATGACCCAGATTTTCTTCTAAATGTTTATAGTCTTAAGATTTATATTTAGGTCTTTTATCTATTTTGAGTTAATATTTGTATATCGGATTAGGTAAGGGTCCAATTTTATTCTTTTCCATGTATTATTTTTCAACAATATTTAGTTAAAAGATTATTATTTCCACCACCAAATGTTCATGGAAACCTTGTCAAAAATAACTTGACAATATAGGGAAGAATTTAGCTCTAGGCTTTTATTTAACTCCAATGGTTTATATATCTGCCTTTAGAACAGTACTACACTGTTTCAATTATTGTAGCTTTATATGGTTTGAAATCAGAAAATATATATCTTCTAGCTTTGTTCTTTTTCAAGATCGTTTTGGGTATCTAGAGTCCATATTCCATATTAGGATAGATTTTTTTATGAAAAATAAATATATAAATATATGATAGTTTTACCTAAAAAATAGAAAAAAATATTCTCTGGTAAGAAAAAGCAAAAAGAAATATTGAAATGTTATCTTTAAGTTATCAAAAGCTTGGTATCAGACAAATGAAACTGTTATGTGAAATTATCATTTTTAATTTTGGATAAATTGCTATAATACTAGATGTCAACCACTAAGCCAAGCATGGGAAGGAGGGATGGGGAGAAAATGGGTTGGGGATCGGGTGGGGGCTGACTGGGCGATATGTGCATGTATGTCTACAAAAGTTTGTATCCCACTATGATTTATGAATACAGTGCACCAATAAAAAATAAAAAAATAAAAAAAATAAAAAAAATAAAAAAAGACATATTTTGACTTCTAATATATTTTTTGTTTGTGATCAACAAATAAAATAATAATGCAAAATGTAGAAATCATGATGAAGCACTGCAGACCCCTGTGTCAAGTGCCGGAGCCAGCCGGCAAAAGTACGGGTTCTGAAGAGAGGAGTGAGGATGAAAAGAATTTTATTCAATGAATTTTATTCATAGAATACTTTATTCTCTCATGGAAGGATCGCCAGTACACTCCCGGGTCGATATCTCTACTGACCGATCCTGGTTTTATCGCTCTCGTCCTATTTATACCGCTCCCGGTCAACCAACCCTCGTGACGTCACCACCTACGCACGTAACGGTCAAACCAATCAAGCCTGTGCCGTCACCACCTGTGCGCTTAACGGTCAAAGCAATCAATTCCACCTGAGCTTCTCTCAGACGTTGAACTTTCCATGACCCCAAACCTTATTGGCTCTGGGCAAAGGACAGTCAGAAGTGTTCTTAAAGGGGAAAGCCTTAATGGCTCCCCACAGTCAAGCACTGAAAACACAGTGAGGTGATAGTTCTTAATATCAGGATACATGGAAAGTGATATATGTCTCTTTCTGGTAGATGAAACCTGAACTTGTTTGTAGGAAAGAGAACTGTAGGGAGACCAAACAGAGGAGCAGATAAGCAGGGGATATTAATAATGATGATGGTTGTAGTTAAGAGATGACCTAAGACAGGTAAATCAAGGGACTGCCTTTGAAAGGACAGAGGCTATTACCCTTCTCCATGGCACTGACTCTGCATGAAGTTAAATATACTATTTGTTGTGCTCTCTTCACAATAATGATCACCGTGATGGTGGACTAGTTTATAGCTTAGCAAAACTCATTTCTACCTACATCCCATTCACCCATCAGATGAAGAACGTGACTTGTAGGAGGTTTTCTAGCTCAGCTCATGCTAGTGTGGGGTGGAGATGTCCAGCAGACTGGAGGCCTTTAGTGTCACCACACCTCTGCCATTCAGTGTGGAGGCATCTGTTTAACTGAGCATTGGTGAGAAATCTGACTAAGAGAAAGAATGATTTATGGCTGTAGGGCTCAAGTTTCAGAAGGCAACAGGAGGACTCTACTCCCAGGGTTTCCAACTCAGTAGATTTGAGGTGGGAGCTTGGAGTTTGTATTTCCTAGCTTTCTCAGAGATGCTGCTGCTGTCAGCCAGGGATCACTACTGCAGCACCCTGGCCAGACGTCTTGCTATTGTAGGGACCTGCAGGAGTGGCATCACCTTGGAGCTTGTCACAAAGGCATAATATTAATCCACTGGAAAGAATTAGAGTCTGCATTTTTGCATTATTTAGATGATTTGCTAACATGAAAATCTTTGGGAAGCAGTGCTTGGGTATATAGATTCTCAGATATGACTTCAGTAAATAATAAACCTCAAACAAAGCATGCAACACTCTGACTTCTAATATATTTTCTCACATTTGTGATCAACAAATAAAATAATAATGCAAAATGTAGAAGTCATGATAAAGCACTGCAGACCCCTGAGTTCTGCTATTGGTTAAAATTAGTCAACCTTACCCAGTCCTGGTGTCTGCACTGAGGCGAAGAAGAGTTGGAATAGATGAGCATACAGTTTCTGACTCCAGCAAATTGGCTTCACCTTGGTTGAAATTGGAAGGAAACCAGCTACCTGTGGCGCACACCCTCCAGAGCAAGATGTGATGAATAAGCGGTTTCCTTCCCCTGGTGGCAACGGCTCAGTCAGCTGTTAGCTAATCTGCCACTGGTACTGTGGCCTGACATTATCTTTACCACCAGCTTGTGCTCTGTGGCTCTGGTAGGCATGTGGGACGGAAGTGGAGGGCTGGATGGTGGGGTTGGTCTGTCAGGCTCTGCATCCTTCCTCCTCTTTCTAATAGACTTAGAGTTGACAAGAAGAAGAAAAACAATTGCTTTTTTTTTTTTTTACTTACCTCAAATAATTTCCATGACCTTCTGTTCTCATGCTCCTTTCCCTTTCTTCCCCATTTGTCTTTGGAAGTATCAGACCTCTGAGAAAAGAACATTGACCCGTGATGTAATTTGTATGGCCAGACCACTAAAATATATGCTGTGCTTTTACGTTGTATGTTTGGAAGAGAACAATATATTAGGAATCATGAAGTCTTAGATATTTTAGGGATAGTAAATGCCTACTCTGTCTAGTCTTGCAATTGTGGAATTTCCTCAAAACAGAAACAGAGTGAAACCAGAGTGTTAGATTTACTGTTGTGTTTCAAATGGATTCCCCCCTAGTCTCTCTCTCTCTCTCTCTCTCTCTCTCTCTCTCTCTCTCTCTCTCTCTCTCTCTCTCTCTCACTCTCTCTCTCTCTCTCTCACACACACACACACACACACACACACACACACGCACATTCAGTGAGTGGGCAGATGCAGCCTGTGGCTTCACACATCTTGCTTGTTTTTGCTGTGGTCAAGAACTGCTCCAAGTGGGGTGAACCTGAAAGCTGAGAAGCAGAGTCCCCAAGAGGATGGGAAATTGTCTCCTGAAAGAGCTCAGGTGAGTCCTGGCTCTGGACAGAGAAAGAAAACAGGGTAGGTGGGCTGGGTGTTTGTTTTTGTAGGGTGAGTGGGGCCAGGCTAGGCTTTAGGAAGGCTGGATCCCAAGACAGTACTCTTTGGTGGTTCCTCTTGCTTTACTGTGGAACCTTATAGGTTGCCAGATATAGAAAGTAAAAGCTTGGGTGGTGAGTCAGATTCGAATTTCTGAACGAGCCAGGTAACTTTTAGAAATTGTAAGCATGCCTCATGCAATGTTTTGGGCATTATTGTGTGGTCCATACTTATACTAAAAATGATTTATCATTTTATCTGAAATATAAGATTGACTGTGAATGCTGTACTTCACCAGGCAACTCTAGACTATTGCTACTTGAATCTTACTGATCTTCTTTTTTCCTACCTTGGACATAGGATTAACCTCATCATCCACCAGCTGTATGAACTTGGTATGAGAACAAAGTGAAGTTATTTAAAGAAATACCTGCAAAGTATGCTTTGAGTTTAAAGGATGCTTCTAATATCCTAGATGTTATAGAACAGAGATGTCTAGATGACAGGTGGTATTGTTATTACATTTTGCTTAATCCTAAAGGATTGACTTCACAGAATCCCACTTCTCCATCCACTCTCCCAAATCCCTTCCAGACATCTTATGTGAATTGTGACTAGACTGATCTCCCCAAGGCAAAACCCATGTGCATCGCTCCTGTGTTCTGATGGACGCATTCACTCTCACTAGCTGGCACCTAACTTGCAGATGACCTTTTCTGTTTCAAGATTCTGTGTGCTCTATTTTGACTGCTCCCTTCTTGCACTTTCTTTGCGGCAGCCACTGCTTTCATCATTCAGCTTGTTCCCGGCTAAGTGTATCCTGTCTAAAAGTGGGTCTGTCAAAGGCACACGTTGAGAGCCCTTGTGCCTTCCTAGAGCTTAGCACAAAGTAGGGATTTAAAGAATGTGTGCCTACTTACTTAAATGCACTTTTCAGCCCACATATGTTCTATGCATCTTATGGAGCCCATAAGATGGGATCTGTGCATCTTGTTTTAATGTTAAGTGAGTGCCTTGGCTGACAGATCTCTTGCTCCAAAGTTAATTTTCTGTCATTTTACTTGTTAAAATATTTATTCTGCAATGCTCTGGTCTAATGCTTCTTTTTCCTGGCTGCTGTCAACACCTATTCTTATCGATACTTTATATACATCTATGTCAAGGAACATATTCAGTCTAGTGCCATGATAACACACATACCTGTATTCTAGATTGTGGATTATTTGTCCACAAGGATATTGCTTTATCTGTTCTTTGACATCTCTGAAGAAATAAGTCTCTAAATAAGTGTTTCAGGCTGAGTTGGAGAAGCACATATAATTCTTATTGAAATTAAGAGAAGCAGAGGATAAAGTGATTTACTTTGGGATACTGAGACTTATAGGAACTTTCAGTTTTACATTTTCTTCCCTTTTTATGTTGTTACTAAAATATTTTAACTTATATCTGGGACCATGTTCTGATAGGCTTGGCAGTCTCTTTGGAAGCAGCTATGGATTGTCATGAGAGAAAAGTTATCTCTGGAAGAGGGTCCAAGGTGTTTTCAGAGTGGAGGAGGGAACTCAACTCAGAACCAGTAGGGTCCTTGATTATATACTCTGGAATGGGATTTCAGCACCTGTCAATAGAGGCACAGAGATTTATTTAGGAAAGCAAGACAAATGCTTTTAAGAGAGAATGCAGGCCATCTTGGGAGATGGATTTTGGAGGTTCCAGGCCTCTGTTTTAAAGGAAACTTGGTGAAGGGTGGGCATGGGAAGGTGTGTGAGGATGGCATCAGTTCTTCTGATAGTGAGACCCTGTTTTTAAAATAATTATTTAAAAATTTATTTTAAAAATTCTAAATAAATTTTTATTGGTGCACTGTAGTCATACATCTTAATGGGGTAAAATTTTGTGGAGATATACATGCACATATCACCCAATTAGCCCTTACCCAATCCCTATTTCCTTCCCTCCTCCTCCCTCCTTCCCATGCTGGGTTTCATGATTGACTTTGATATGTTTAGGTACATCTTGTGCTTTAATGAGTTTCCCTCTTTCCCCCTCCCCTCAGATAGGTCACCTTAATTGCTCCTCTATAGGATCTCTTCTTCCTCTAAAGTTTTTCCTGCTACCCATTCCTCCTTAGTTTTTGCCTATTAGGGAAAGAATCTGGTTTATTTTTTGTGACATTTCCCTGTAAATGCCATAACTTTGTTCTCCTTTTTGACTGGATAAAATTCTATGTGTACATATCCCATAGTTTTGTAGTCCACTATCTATTGAAGGACATCTTGGCTGGTTCCATAGTTTGGCAATGGTGAATTGTGCATCTATGAACATAGTTTCTCATGCATTAGTTTGGTATTTAGGTTTTCTTTCTTTTGGGTAGATACCCAGAAGTGGTATTGCTGGATCATATGGTAAGTTCATTATCATTCTTCTGAGGATCTTCCATACTGTTTTCCAAAGTGGTTGCATTTATTTGCAATCCCACCAATAATATATTAGAGCTTCTATTTCTCCACATCCAATCAATTATAGTTTCTTTTTTCTTTGGAAGTCCTTTTATTTTCCACACTGATTCTCACTTACTGAAATCCTGAAAGCCAGAATTTTGAGTAACTTTGACAAGATGATCCACTCACAACCAATTTCTTAAATAGAGGTCACTTGGATCTGGGAATCTGCTGAGAGATGAGGTGAAGCAGCAGCAGCTACAAGTGCTTCCTGACTGCAGTTGCAGGGACCCACTGGACCTTTGCTGTGGTGCAGGCCCTGGTCCCGGCCTCGCTGGCTCCAGTCCTGGTCTCGCTGTGCAGCAGCCTCTGTCCCGGCCTTCTCATCTCAATAGCTTAAGGTTGACTGGTCATTTTCAGGATCCTTAGGCCGATGAGGTCTCCATTATCTTATTAATAGATAATACTAAAAAGTCCTCTAAATTATAGGTTTCTCAAAATATTCTCTCTCCCCTTGATTAAACTATTTGCTGGTGGGATAATTAATAGTACACAGGTAGATGTACAGATTTCTCAGAAATTTAGGAGTGACAGACCTAGGAGCAACAGGCCCGGGGAAGTATGTGGAACTTTAAAAGTATATTTACTTTCCTTCATTTATACATACCAAGTTTTATTTCTTCTATCCTATTTCAGACTTCCCTCACTTTATAAAAATTAAAGCAGCAAGAGGATACAGACTGAATTCAACCATGTTGTAAATGAAAACTTCCAGACTCAGAGAGACAAAAGTGTTGGTTGGCTAAAATCCAAGAAAAGATTTCTTTTCTTTCTGCTCTTCTGTACTTGCTTTCTGCTTAGACGTCTACATTCCACTTCTGGAGAGGCCTGGATTTCAGCTCTATTTTAAAATCTGGGCAGAGGGAATAGGAACCAGGATAACATTGCTTCAGGAAGTCTCGTGTTTGGCATTCTTAAGTGAAGCCCCCACAGCCCAGCATCTGTTCTCATCATGTACACACACATTGACCAGACTCAGCAGGACTGAAGAAGCTCTCAGAGCCCAGGGAGTGGTCAACTCGTACTTGTGATTGTTTGGGAATTTCTCTCAGCCAGGCACAGTGTTAGGAAGCTTGCAGGATTCTCTTATAACATTTCCACAGCTACTTTGTGGGGGGTGGTTGTTCTTGTTATCTTCTTTTACTACAAACTTGAAAAAACTCAACATTAAATATGAAACAGACCATATCCTTAGATGCACTTGTTAATTAGTCCTGGGAGATATTTTATTCCAAGGAAAATATGGGAGATTTTTGTCTGGAGTGATCCATAATTTAGAGAAATTGGGTAGGTGGGTTAGAAGTATAGTTTAAAGATCAAAAAAGTCAGAGAGAAGGAAAACAATTTTTAAAAAATAAATTAGATACTTTCCCCCCCACTTTACTGAGGAATAATGGACAAATAACAACTGTGTATAGTTAAGATGTAAGTGCAATGTGTGGATAGTGTATGCCTTGTGAAGTGGTCACTCTTTTAGGCTAACTAATATGCCTTTTACCTCATATAATCACCACTGTTGTGTGTGGTGAGAACACTTGAGGTCTAATGTAATGGATAGCTCTCCCATGAAACGGCTGGTAAAGTTGGAGAGGAGGGTGAAAAAACTGGAGAGTAGGGTTGATAGGCACTGAGGAAATGTCTTCCCTGAGTATTGCTGGAAAGCAGGAATGAGGCTCATAGTCTGAAACACTTTATGCGCAAACACGCACAGAAGCAGGAAAATAGACCAGTGTTGGAAATTGATGAAGAGGGGGCCCTTATCTTGGATGCGTTTTGATGTAGAGATATTTTAAATAATATTCACAATCTTGGTCAAATTTGGGTGTAATGTTTATTTAATAGTGTAGATTCTAAATCAGGCAAAACTTAAGAGAAATGCTTCCTGGACAACGGAAGAGTAGAAAGTTTGTATAATAGTCATGGGCTTTGATCTGTTACCAAATGACTTTTGCATTAACTGGGAAAATTCAATTATTTGTCTGACCTCGAATTCATCACTCATTATTTGCTTGATTATCAGAAAGATGACTGCAATTTATGTGAAACAACAGGTGTAACATGCAAAAATGAGCTTCCTAAATGCAAGGGAAGTTTGCATCGCTCGGTCTGTATGTGAATGGCCACACACAGTGGTATCCTGAGAAGCTGGCCTGACTCATAGGGCCACGGCTGGCAGCCTTCCTGCTCTCAGGCATGTGTTCAAGCTGCTGCCTGGCTCGGGGTCAATGGAGAAGCTGCACTTTTCCTGGCCAGGGTCTTTTCTGCCTTGTAACCTCACCCTGAGTCTCCTGGAGAGAGATTTAAAAAAATTGCGTTTCTGATCATGATAAACCCCAACTCTGGAGTTTCTCTGATTATTAATTACAACACCAAATGAACAAAAAGTCAAACTGTAGTCATGTTGTCCCATCTCAAGCCGGGGCACATTTCTGAAATGTGATCTGTATTTGTGACTGCCTGTCAGTGCTGAAAGAGAGAAGTTTGGCAAAAAGGAAAGATTTCAGTGGTTGAGAAAGTTGATAAAGGAGGATAAAGAAATTTGGAGAGTGGTAATAATATCTCATTTTTCCTATGTGCTTCCATCCAGTTGCCTGGGAAAGACTAAAAAGAAGATCAGGAAGGAAAATCTAGGTGTAAAAAGAAAACGGTAAGAGGAGACCATGTCTCTCTAACATTTACTTCCATACTCTCTGTCTCACATTAACAGATACCTCTTGGGTCACAATGCTAGGGTTCTTTGGAGATTATTTTTGTAACTGGCAACAGGTTAGATGATGAACACCTAAACAAGAGAGATGACCTATAGGTGTATTTAAATTTTTTTTTTATTGGCCGTTAAAAACTGTAGGAATATCAGCTAGAATGAAGGCTGCGTGTTTTCAGTTGACCACTTGCAGTGAACACACTTTCAGCATGTTCCTCATGGAGCAGCCAGAACAATCTTTGGAAAGCATAATACTGTCTTTTATGTTTTTTTGCTTCAGACCACTCAATTGTTTCATTACACCCAGAATTAAACCTAAACTCATCACCAGAACCTGCAGTCTTACAAGATCGACTCTTGCATGCCTTTTCAATCTCATCGCTTAGCTTCTGTCCTAACCCACGCCTCCCAGGGATCCTGCTTTTATTTTATGTTCTTTAAGCCATGCAGCACTGCCTCACCTCTGGGCATTGGCACCTGCTGCACTACTGTTTTTTTTTTTATACCATTTCCATGCTTGGACTGGTGGACAGCATCTGTTGGAGATGCTGGCTCTCATGAATTGCTCAAAAGACTTGTACAGCCAAGACAATGAAGGGATTTTGCTTTTCCATTCTATGGTTTTCTGGCGCTATATCCTACTTATATTTGCCGTGACTTTGATCTTAATTTGTAACACTATATGTTATTTTAGTTTTTAATAGTTTGTCTTCCTTTATAGACCACCTGCCCTTTAAGTTACTAACCAAGTCTGATTAAAATATATCTGCTACCTAATCCTTATATGACACTCAGTGGAAAAAAGAAATAAAAAAGTAAAAAAAAAATAAAATTAGCCAATATCTGGACCTTGATATCTTGCCCTAACTTAGATTAACATAAGCACTGTGACTTATTTGTCTTTCATATCTTCGTAGTCGACCTTTTTCCTAATCATGTCATCTCGAGGTCTTGGTTTCTGTCTCTGAGGGGCCCCTTCTTCCTTTTCATGATGTGAAAGGTGGAAGATGGAGGGGGGTGGGGTCAAGGGCATGACTGATGTTTTTAGGCTCCAACCATCTATCTCACAAATGTTTCATTTTGCTTTCTCTGTGCAGAGTTGTCTTGGTGTGTCAATGCTCACAGACAGTGGAATGGCTATGCTTGCCCTGTAACAACTTTTTAAAAAAATAATCTGTAGCTGGAGAGGAAATAACTGTAGTTGGAGAGGAAATAAATAGCAAAGGTCCAGTGATACTATTAAACCAGGTTCTTTTCTCAGGTTGCCATGAATTAATCCTGCAGACTGTCATTTAAACAGGGCTTTTCACCGAAGCATCTAATTAGACATTTAACTTAGTCATAAACTAGGAATTTAAGATTGGCTTTTGTTTCATAATTTCTCCTTGAATCTGAATAGTCTTTAATTTGAAACATTATTTTGCAATCTTAAATACAAGCTTAATTTTATTTTGTCATGACCAGTACCTGTGTGGTCTGTCTGTTCTGTGAATTTTATTAAAGCCTTCTTGGTCATACATGTCAACTTTGAGACATTATTTATATTCTCTAAATTTTGGTTTCTTCACATGTTAAATTTATCTTTAAACATGTTAGAAATGAATTTTAGAGAATTCACAAATAAAAAATCATGAAACCAAAAGTAACTCGGTGGGGCAATTTATTTCTGTGCAGAAGGACGCAAGCAAACTGGGCAGTCAGTGTGCTCAGCCTTTTCTTCCCTGACATGAAGGTTAAGGCCACCAGGCTATTCCTCACTGGCTGAAGTATGGCCTTTAAAATATAATGTGGTTGTCTAGTTTTCACTGGGAAGATTTTACAAAAGGAGAAACATGAAACCAGTATATCCAGGAGTGGAACAGAGAGGCACACGTGCAAAAGTTTCAAAATGGAAGCCTGCCAGTTTCTATGTGCTCTTGTAACTTTAATAGAAATGATTTTTTCTTTCTTACAATTTCTCTGTCTTCTATTATACACTTCTATTCTTATCTTCAAATTCTCTTAACATGAACTGACTTTCATAATCTGAGTTTGAAAGTAGAAAAAGGTTATCATGGTATGGGGGTAGAGGCTGTTTAGTGATGGAGTTTTCTGTAAAACTGTGGATTAATCCTTAATGCAAGGGATTATACAGAATCTTTTCTTTTCCTTCTTTTTTGCAGTACTGGAGATGGAACCCAGGGGCATTCTAGCTCCGAGCTACACCCCCAGCCCTATTTTTTATTCTTTATTTTCAAAAAGGGTCTCACTGAGTTGCAAAGGCCTTACTAAGTAGGAGCTGAGGCTGTCCTCAAACCATGATCCTCCAGTCTCAGCCTCCCAAATGCTGGGATTACAAGTGTGCACCACCATGCCTGGCTACAGCATCCTTTGAAAATCATCATTCTGATAACAGTGATGAGGGATGTCAGGACATATGTCATTGTTTCCTTCTATTTATTGAACCACTGTTTGTTAGATTAGTGAAGGAATCATCTAGTCCTAAATTTTCAGCAAGTTCACTCACTAGAATTGTAAATTTTTGTTGAGTAATCTATTTTTTTCTCATCATCTGGCTAATAGAATTTAATTGTTTAAATATTCTTTCTAGAAGCTGAGCGTGGTGGCGCACACTTGTAATCCCAGTGCTTGGGAGGCTGAGACAGGAGGATCGCACAGGTTCGAAGCCAGCCTCAGCTACTTAGTGAGGCTCTCAGCAACTTAGTGAGACTCTGTTTCCAATTAAAGTATAAAATAGGTCTGGGAGTATAGCCCAGAGGTAGAAAGGCCCCTGGGTTCCACCCCTAGTCCCACAAAATAAATAAATAAATAAATATTCCTTCTATAGCATCTTTAGTATAGTTGACAAATCCACTCTAAAATTGAAAAACAGACAACATAGCATACAATTTAGCATATTGACTATTAATATCCCACTAGTACTAATGATGTGCTTGTTATAAAGCTTATCTACAACTATCAGTCTTTCATTTTTACATATTTGGCAGAGCCATTTGTAGATCAAGCATCGTGTTTCTCCTTCAGGTGTATGATGGTCCTGGGCCTGGAAAAATTAAAGAGGGGCAGGTTTAGTTTTATAGCATATTTTAAAGATTCAGAAGTTTTGGACAACAGTGCTACTTTTTTCTTCTGTGATTCTAAAATCAGAAGTACCATTATAAATTATAATGTAGACTATAAGGGGGAGCTAAAGTCAGAAGATATCTATTTAAATTATATGGGTGGTCTTTTAAATGATTTTATGAGTATGAATCTTTTTGCTCCAGATGAGAACACTTGTTTCTGCTTATACTTTCCTACTAAGTATTCAAGACCAAGTAGGTAGCTCTACTTGGGGCCAACATCACTTTTTGTAAAATTATTTTACTGTTAGGTCACTCAGGGCTCCTCAGGGTCACTTAGGGACTTTGTGAGGCTTGCCTTTACTAGCAGTGATGAGTCATGGTTTTGTTGATCACATGGCTTCCCTTGAAGCATTAGGGAGATTTCCCTCTTCAATAACCCTCCTTCTTACAGAATATGCACTGGTGCCTCTGAGTCTCTGAGCTCAGTCTTCGCAATCCCTCTGATTGGTGGGGAGGGATGACTCACCAGAATTTGCAGAACCCTTAGGAGTCCCATCATCCCTGAATCTTATTTGACCTTCGAGGAAAGGGCCAAAATATTGGCTGTGTTCTCTTTTGCCCTTTTATTTCCTGATTGTCTTCCAAGTCCCAGTTTGTTGAACAAACAGTAGGTTAGTTTCACCAGTACTTGTTAATAAATAGCGGTCAGTATTATAGCCTATATGTTTTCCAAATTATGGATTTTATCTCGAAACACTGGTTAGGTTATTCTGCTAGAATTTGTACTTCGGTGAAAAAGTTAACAGACAAAAGTTACAAAGATTTACAGGAAAATTCAAAGTACAATTATTAGGGACAAGACAAATCTAGTTTGTATAATAGTTCTGGCAATATTTGATGATATAAATGAATCTCTATTTAAATTTGACTTGTTTACATATATAAATTTATAAGGTTACTAACAAATGATTTTTAAAAATTAGAGTGGCAACGTCGGGCGTGGTGGCGCATGCTTGTAAGCCCTGCTCTTGGGAGGTGGAGACAGGAGGATGGTGCAGGTTTGAAGCCAGCCTTGCTGGCTTAAGAGACCCTGTTTTCAAAAATAAAAAACATATAAAAGAGGTCTGGGAGTGTAGCCTGGAGGTAGAAGGGCTTCCAGGAACTCCAGTACCACCACCACCAAAAATAAATAAATAAATAAATAAATAAATAAAAAAAAATAAAAAAAAATCAGAGTGGCATTATTTAGAATGCTAAATGTTTGAGTACCTCTAATACTTTTGATTAAAGATGATCATAATATAATTTAGGAAAAGACAAATCCAAACACAAATCTAAGCAATTTTTGTTTAGAGGACACTAGCTTGGTAAAGTGTTCTCTTAAGCTTTGTATTTCAGAAAATACTTGGGAAACACAAATACATTTAACATACAAAAAAGTCAGTGATAATTAACATTGTAGTTACACAAAAGTTAAAATATATTATCTTAACATTTACTTTTGGAGTGAAATTCAGAATCCATGGCATAGTAAGATAACTATTATCACAGGTCAATGGCAAAAATCAAAGACTATCTCTAGACATTTTATGACTTTGGAGAACAGTGTTTATGACTAGAAACAGGCTTATTATCTCATGGACAATTGTATCTCTTCTATGCAATAATAAAATATTCAGTCAAAGAAAACAGATGTAAACCAAGTCTTAAATAACAGAAATTTTTGAATGGTACTAAGAATCAGATACAATTTACATTGCATAAAGAGGAGATCACTTACTGGTTATTTGCATATATATAAAGTCCATATATCTAACTTTATAAGCTTTTATGAAACATTGAAGTAAACTCCAGATGCACAGCATATTTAGCCCTCAGATATAGACACATCTATAGTTCACATACACACACACACACACACACACACACACACATATATTTATAGTCGATGAGTAAAAGAGGATATAGAATATATATATAGTAATACAAATACTTTTTTCATTTTTCTTGAGTTATAGTTATTTAAATAGCTAAAAACACACATTTAAACTTTCACTTTGTTAAGCTCTAACCTTGATACAGATGCAAAATATTTGCTTAAGTTTCTTAGTAAATTTTTACTGAGAGAGAGAGAGAGAGAGAGAGAGAGAGAGAGAGAGAGAGAGAGAAGAGAGAGAGAACGAAAGAAAATTGTTTATAAACACAGGAAAGTGCCTTATTTTTTTTTAAATTATTTATTTATTTATTTATTTTAATTGGTGCACTGTATTCATACATCATAGTGGGATACATACTTTTGTAGACTTGTTTCTCTAGTTCTGGAGTGTGTTACCTATTTCTTCTTTGTAGTTAATCTCTTTGAGTATTTTCTCTAGTGCTGGTTTTGAAGACATAAATTCCTTCAGTTGCTGTTTGTCATGGAAGCTTCTTATTTCCCCATCTAATTTGATAGAAAGTTTTGCTGGGTAGGAAATTTTTGGCTGGAAGTTGTTTTCTTTCAGAGTTTGGAATATGTTACTCCAAGCCCTTCTGGCTCTCATAACTTGGTTTGGGAAGTCTGGAGTGATTCTAATTGGTTTGCCTCTGAATGTCACTTGGCCCTTTGCTTTTGTTGCCTTTAAGATTCTCTGCTTGGCTTCCACATTGGTCATTTTGACAATTATGTGGCGTGGGGATCCTCTTCTCTGATCCTGTCTAAAGGGAGTTCTATAAGTTTCCTGGACCTGTGTATCGACCTCTTGCTCTATGTTTGGAAAATTTTCTGCTATTACTTCCTTGAAGAGATTGTTGATCCCTTTGGTTTCACTTTCGTTCCCCTCCTCTATTCCAATTATTCTTAGGTTAGCTCTCTTAAAATGGGCCCATATTTCTTCAATATCAGATTCCTGCTGTCGGATATTTTTTCCTTGATTAGAAACTATGCGTTCATTTTTGGAATGATCATCTTCTCAGAGCGAGATTCTGTTCTCCATGTGGTCTAATTGGTTGTTTGTGCTTTGAATTGAGGCCTTTACTTCATTAATTGCATCCTTTATCTCTTTTTGGCTCTCTCTGAGTTCTTTTCGAAGCACCTCTATTATTTCTACAGTTATTTTCCTGATTTGATCTTCTAGAAATCTCTGATTTTCAGTTTTATCGGGTTCTGATGTTGTGGGGTTGTGGGCATTCATTGCTCCAGTGTTATTCCTCTTTCCCATGATTTCGGAAGTTTGTGCCTTCTCTGGGTTCTTCCCTTGGGTCACTATGACTTCACTTAAGGTGTTCTGGATCTCGAGTCAGTAGTATCTCAGACCCCACTACTCCTTTACTGGGTTGTATCACAGAGTCTCCGACCCAGAGAGTCGATAGAGGCTGCTTTAGACTGTGGGGGGTGCCAGGTTGCACGTTCTCCTATGGTGTGATATCACTGCCACCGCCCCTCTCCCACTGGTTCAAGTCCCAGTGAGTACAGTACTGGGATTTCTCCAGTGTGGCCCGCAATTTGATTCACTGTTCTTGAGTACGCAGGTGTAGCTGTACTGAATTTGGTGAATTCGGTGCTGCTGCCGCCAGTGGCAATATGGTGCCGCTGCTACGCCCTTGGCTGTTGGGCTGGCGTTTTTTTTTCTTGGTTTTGATTTCCACTCTGAATCCCTGCAGCGTGTGCTGAGCTCAGCCACTGGGTGCTTTAGATGTCCTCTGCGCCGAGAAATCCCGCCTGGCTGTTCCGCAGCGGCTCCCCTCTGCTTGCTGTGGCCGTCCCGTGAATTTGCTGGTGCCGCCAGCAGTATGGCGCTGCTGCTGCGTCTGCCGCGTCCTCGGGTGTGAGGATCTCCTCTGTGGCTCCGTTCTCAGTCCGCTTTCTCTCTGGAGCCTGGTGATTTTTTTTGTTTCTCTGGTGATGTTGTTTTCTGGCTTTGAAAGGCGCTGATTTTGTGGTAATGGAGATTTGTTGTTAGTGGGGCTCTTGGAAAGTGCCTTATTAAAATGCAAAAAAGTTTTCTAAGTTAGTTTTTGTAAAATTTTACCCAAAACAGATCGATATTTTTTGAAAGTTAAATTGTTTTAAACATAGAATCAAAGCACTGAATATGATTCTTAGAAAAGCTTTAATTCCTCTTAATTATAATAAACCTTATTGCACATAAAAATATTTTATACATCCTATCCTTTACAAATCATTTGAAACTTCCTCAAATCCTCTGCAACTTGCTTAACCTGATTTTTTTCTTGATATTTCCCCCTATGAGATAATTCAGTCATTTAGAAATAAATAATGTCATACAAAATTCTTTTCCATCTAAAAGCACTTTCTTTTTCCTTTACCCTTCCTTTTATTAAAATACCTTCTTATACTAATAAATATCTCCTTTCAGCCTTTGGGTTTCCTTTTGCCCTAACTTTTTTTTTTAATTGCCTTTGGGCCCACTTTCTTATCTATGGCTGACTCCATGGAACTTGGCAAACTTGGCACAATCAAGGGACTATTCCAAACCAGCAGGCATTGCACTGGGCTGGCTTATGGTGTCTTGGAACCCCAGCACCTCCTTGGGCTCTGCTTCATCCTCCACATTCTGGTAGCTGATGAAGAGCATAGTGACTGGGGCTCCTGTCTGGGCTGGAAGCCTGGCAGGCCTGATGTGGCCTCACCCAGCTGTGCCGAATTCTGATGATCTACTAAGAGGGCATGGTCTGTAAGGCCGCTTCCATATCTCCTTGGGTCTCTGTGGCCCTGGCTATGGACCTTGCCTACTCAGAGTGACCTCATTGCTTTGTGGATGAGTTTTTCTCCCTTGGAGGAGCTCAGCAGATGGTAAACAGCATGAATCATTGCTGTTACCATTAAACCTCCCGTCAGCCATTTTACCTTAACATCATTTCTCTGGGCCCCAGTTTTACATATGCCTTTTTGGCCAAACTGCACATTTATAAAGTTTCTCTGCTTTACTTTTTGTTCCCCAAATTCAGTGTATAATTTGCTGAATGTTGACATCAATATCTATAGGGCAGTTTGACTACTTTGCTGTTTTGAGATTTTTTTCTTTTTCCTTTCTTTTTCCCCTTTAATCAGATCATCCTTATTAACCAATACAATTAGCTTTTTTTTTTTTACTTTACCAAACTGAGATAAATTTTGTTTAATTAATGAGTGCTCATTTATCTATAATTAACATATTCATTTTTTATTTGGCCTTAACTTCTGCCAAAAGACAGATAGTGGTAATATGGGTTTATGGGAGCTGGGCATGGTGGCACACACTTGTAATCCCAGTACTTGGAAGGCTGAGACAGGAGGATTGTAGGTTTGTGGCCAGCCTCAGCTACTTAGTGAGGCCCTCTGCAACTTAGTGAGACCCTGTTTCAAAATAAATAATAAAAAAATAGGTCTTGCCGGGCATGGTGGCGTATGCTTGTAATCCCCGCGCTTGGTAGGCTGAGACAGGAGGATCACACAGGTTCAAAGCCAGCCTCAGCTACTTAGTGAGGCTCTCAGCAACTTAGTGAGACCCTGTTTCCAAATAACATAGAAAATAGGTCTGGGAGTATAGCCTGGAGGTAGAAAGCCTCTAAGTTCCACCCCCAGCCCCCCAAAAAACAAGGTCTGGAGGTATAGCTCGGAGATAGAATGCCCCTAGGTTCAATACCAGGTACTGCCAAAAAAAAAAAAAAAAAAGACCTTATGGGTCTAGATGAAACAATAATAATATTGAATCACTGTTTCCTTTTTGCTGCAAGTCCCCAGATTATCCTCACAGTATTTAATTATTAACCCAGGGGGGCTGTCTGAGGGAATCTTAGGCCTATTTTTCTTTTTCTGATCATAACTTTTTATACTTTGCTTGTTCCACATTCTGGACTCCTGGCTCTGAGTGCTTGATGAGGTCCATTCCCATATCTGAAAGCTTTTGTACTCTTCTGAGACACTTTATTCATCACTGGCCATTTCTCTTGTGGGATTTTTAGGTGCTTCTTAGCAATAGGCAAGCTGGTACAATACCCGACTAGGTCTGCAAGGACAGCCATTAAGCTGTACGAAGCTGCCAGTGGAAACACAATTGAAATTCCACACTCACTCCATGCTCACACAACCTCTGGACTGACCTGATCACCAAGGAAACACTTTGCTATCTCCTGGGGAATTTCTTACCTTGATTTGTGCACAAAATCATCTGGTTGGCTGTGATGTTTGCTTAGGCCTTTCCCTGTGTTGCCAAGAGACTTTTACTGCAGGGTCTCAGCCAGTTAGGGACCTGCTAAGTTGCTCCCTGAACTCAGGTGCTAATGCAACGAGGCAGTTGGATGTGTACCCTCTGAATTTGAAGCCCATGGCACTCACCTGTTTGGTGGGGATCCCAGAAATGCCCTCAATTGTTAGAAATGGATTTTAGGAAAGTTGCAAATGAAAACTCATGAAACCAAGAGTAACTCACAAGACAATGCAAAAGTGAAGGCCACTATACCATTCCCCATTGGCTGTAGTATGGCTTTTACAATCTACTCTGGTTGGCTAATTTTCACTGGGCAGATTTTATAAAATGAAAACACAAAATCAGTACATTCAGGAATAGACAGATAGACACATATACAAAAGTTACAAAATGGATGCCTGCCAGTTTCTATGTGTTTTGCAAAACACATACACAAAAGTTACAAAATAGATGCCTGCCAGTTTCTATGTGTTTTGCAAATTTGACAGACAAGATTGCTTTGTTTTCTTACAACACAACAACATTAGGTCATGATTGTGAACAGTAGTTAGTGCCTACTTTCCAGCACATACATGCAGACTAGCTACTAAATGGTGGCCTATTGTTATTATTCCCCATAGAGTTTAAAAATGTATCCTGTTGTATTTGGTTCCAGGACCATCATTTTGAAATGCACCTGTTGAAGAAACTCAGTTCATTACATATTTTGGGTATTCTTTGTCCTTTCACCCCTACTTTATGTTATAGGCTGAGTCAAATTAATGTGCTATATTTTGTTTCAGTTAACTTTGATGTCTTCTTTCGCTTCATATTGATTCCAGATAGCTTGGTGCGTAACAATTTATGGTCTTAAGTGTTTGTGGGTTTTTGTGCTTATCATGCTATCTTCTCACCTGGCTCTGAATTTGAAATAACGGAGGTGGTCTGCTAAAGTCTTTGTCCTCTGCGGTGTGGGCAGGTCCAAGAGTGGGAGAGCAAAGGCAGAGAAGGAAATGGCTGACCACTTCCTCGCAGCACACCAGCGGAACAGAGCGAGTTGCTGTTTGGTGTCCCCTGATCCAAATGCCACAAATCTGTCAGTATTAGCTTACTAGGGCTATCATAGCACACCACACAGACTGGGTGGCCTGAAACACAGAAAGTGACCGCTCACAGTTCTGGAATTTAAAGCCCAAGATCCAGGCATGGGAAAAGTTGGATTATTCTGAGCTCTCTCTTTCTCCCCTTGGTGTAGAGATGGCTGTCATCATTTCTCTGTTTTCTTATCATCTTTCCTCTGTTTATGCCTGTGTCCAAATCTCTACTTCTAATAGAGACATGTGTCAAATTTGAGTGTCCTAAGACCTCATTTTAATGTTATTACCTAAAAATACAGTTGCGTTTGGAGTCCCAGAGATGAAAACTTCAACTTACTATTTTTGAGAGAGATGCATTTTAGTCCAAAACACAGGCCAAGGAAATTCGAGGAGAGTCCTGGAAATTCTGGAATGGCTGATGGCACAGTCAGGAACACCATGGGGTTAGAGGGCAGGTGCATTCTTGGGCCTTAACTCATGGCCTGACAGCCATTACAAGATGTATACATTTTCCCTCTTCTCCCACCCACCTTGACTCATAGCTTGTCAGCTATGAAAAACTCTCCTTAGCAAAGCTAGAATGGAAGGGTAGGAGAGGAAGAAGGCTGAGGTTGATTAATGGAGGGGCTACATTTGAGTATGGGTAAAAGTATGAATGTAGCATGGTCAACCTGGACACTCATTGTTGGGAGGGGGAAGGGGAAGTGGGGGCATGGAGAAGGCACCAAGCACAGTCTGAATGTATACCATTTTCAATATGATCCATATAAAAATAAATAAAATAAATGTATAAAGAAAGGTCTGTCTTCTCTTCACTGCCCCTTCCCCCCAGAAAAAACAGTCTTATAGCTTCAGAGGCCAGGGTGTCATTAGACCTCTTGTCCTGGCTCTCTGAAGATGAACATTATAACGAATATAAAAGTCTCTAGCCGGGTGTGGTGGTGCACACTTGTAATCCCCGCGCTTGGGAGGCAGAGACAGGAGGATCGCGCAGGTTCGTAGTCAGCCTCACTGGCTTAAGGGACCCTGTTTCCAAATAAATAAAAAAATATAAAATAGGTCTGGGAGTGTAGCCCAGAGGTAGAAGGGCTTCCAGGAACCCTAGTACCACCAAAAAAATAAATTTCTTGAGAAGCCATAAAAATGGTCAATTTCCTGGGCCTTTAACTCTTTACTTGTCATGATTTTTTTTTTCTTCCACGTCCTACTTATGTGTTCTTTTAACAGCTACAGGAACTCATCTTTATCACAGATCAGAGATTGTTATATAGGATGGGGCATGGATATGAAAAGCTAGCCTTTGGCTCTAGGATGATGGATGGATCATGCTTTTCTATGAATCAAAGTGCCCTCTTAAGAAAAGAGAAACACACCTTTGAAATGTACCTAAAGCTATTTATCATTTCTAAAACCTTAACCTCCCTCAACCCCCACCCTTGCTAATAGCCCTTTCACATAAATAAACAAGCTTTTTTCTTTGTCTTGAGAGCTAGCTTTGCAGTCTCTTGGTAAGTGCCGTGTTTCTCTTCTGCTGGCTCAAGAAGTTCTTATAAAGAGCCTTGTTCTCTCTGCAGTTGTGCCTCTCTCTGATTCTTATGATGGAAAGCTTAGAAATACACTAGGCCAGCACTGTACCAGTATTGGGAAGAGGTTTCAAAATGTATTAATGTACCAGTAGTGGGAAAGATTTCCAATTTTAAAAGTGTATCTTTGGTAGTAAAGAAAGCCAGGAGCATCAGGGAAAAGGTTTTTTTAATGTTTTTATTTTTTTAATTTATTTTTTCTTTTAACAATTTATTATTGAACATAAATAGTATACATTTAAACTATATTTGGTGCCCTCTCCCCCCCACCCCCGTTTTCCCTTCCCGCCTCCCACCAATGGTTGTCCAGGTTAACCATGTCTTATTCATAATTTTACACATGTTCAGGTGTAGACCCTCATTAATCAGGATCAACCGTCCTTCTCTCCTATCTTTCCATTCAAACTTAGCTAGTATTTCCCCTCTAATATCTGGAATCCCACTGGTATCCTTTGTGTTTCCTAGTTTGGGCATATTAGAGGAAACATATGTATCTTCTCCTTCTGTGCTTGGCTGATCTCACTTAACATAATGTTCTCCAGGGCTTTCCATCTTCTTGCAAATGATATAATTTTGTTCTTCTTTATGGCTGAATAGAATTCCATTGTGTGTATTTCCCACAGTTTTGCTATCCATTCATCTGTTGATGGTGATCTGGGTTGGTTCCATATTTTGGCTATTACAAATTGTGCTGCTATGAACATAGGTATGCATATGTTGCTGTATTTCTCTGAATTCAACCCCTTTGGAAAGATACCCAGGAGTGGTATAGCTGGATCATATGGTGGATCTATTCCCACCTTTCTTAAGAATCTCCACATAGATCTCCATAGTGGCTGAACTAGTTTGCATTCCCACCAACAGTGTAAAAGAGTTCCTCTTTCCCCACATCCTCGCCAGCATTTGTTGTTGTTTGATTTCTTTATACTTGCCACTCTGACTGGTGTAGTTTTGATTTGCATCTCCCTGATGGCCAGTGATGAAGAACATCTTTTCATGTATCTATTGGCCCTTTGTATCTCTTCTTTTGTGAAGTGTCTATTTAGTTCATTTGCCCATTTCTTGATTGGGTTGTTTGTTTTTCTAGTGTAGAGTCTTTTGAGCTCTTTGTATATTCTGGATATTAGCCCCCTATCAGAATGGCGGCTGGTAAAGATCCTTTCCCATTCTGTAGGCTTCCTCTTTAGGTTATTGATAGTTTCCTTTGATGAGAAGAAACATTTTAGTTTGATGCTATCCCACTTGTTAATTCTTTCTTTAATTTCCTGAGCTTTGGAGGTTTTGTTGAGAAAGTTACTGCCTGTGCCAATATGTTGTAGTGTTGAACCTATGCTGTCCTCTACTAACTTCACAGTCTCAGGTCTAATTTCTAAGTCTTTGATCCATCTTGAGTTGATTCCTGTGTTTGGTGAGATATAGGGATTTAGATTCATCTTTTTACAAATGGTTAGCCAGTTCTCCCAGCACCACTTGTTGAAAAGGCTGTCTTTTCTCCAGCGTATGTGTTTGGCCCCTTTGTCAAAGATTAATTGACTAAAGATGTGTGGGTTTGTTTCTGTATCTTCTATTCTAATCCACTGGTCAGTATATCTGTTTTTGTGCCAGTACCATGCTGATTTTACTACTATTGCTCTATAGTATAGTTTGAAGTCTGGGATTGTAATGCCTCCTGCATGTTTCTTATTATTGAGGATTGCTTTGGCTATTCTAGGTCTTTTCTTTCTCCATATGAAGTTCATGATTGATTTTTCTAGGTCTCTGAAGAATGTCACTGGTATTTTAATGGGAATTGCATTAAACCTATAGATCAGTTTTGGCAGAATGGCCATTTTGATGATATTTATTCTGCCTATCCATGAGCACGGGAGATCTTTCCATCTTCCAAGGTCTTCTTCAATTTCTTTCTTTAATGTTTTATAGTTTTTGTTGTAGAGGTCTTTTACATCTTGGGTTAGGTTTATTCCTAGGTATTTTATTGGTTTTGAGGTTATAGTGAATGGAATTGTTTTCTTTGTTTCTTTCATTGTGGATTCGTTGTTGGCATAAAGAAAAGCCAGTGATTTCTTCAGGTTGATTTTGTATCCTGCGACTTTGCTGAATTTGTCAATCAGCTCCAGAAGTCTTTTGGTTGAGTTCTTTGGGTCTTCCAGATAAAGGATCATGTCATCTGCGAATAAGGATAATTTTAATTCCTCTCTTCCTATGTGAATTCCTTTGATTTACTTCTCTTGTCTGATTGCTGTAGCAAGAGTCTCAAGGACTATATTGAAAAGGAGTGGTGATAGTAGGCATCTTTGTCTTGTTCCTGACTGTAGCAGAAATTCTTGCAGTTTTTCCCCATTCAATATAATGTTGGCTTTGGGTTTACAGTATATTGTCTTAATGTTGAAGTACTTTCCTTCTATCCCAGTTTTTTGCAGTGTTTTTAACATAAATGGGTGTTGGATTTTGTCGAATGCTTTTTCAGCATCTATTGCTATGATGATGTGGTTTTGTTCTTGGTTCTATTTATGTGGTGAATAACATGTATTGATTTGCGTATGTTTTTTTTTATTGGTGCACTGTATTCATACATCATAGTAGGATACATACTTTTGTAGACATACATGCACACTTTTCCCAGTCAGCCCCCACCCAAACCCCACCCCATTCTCTCCCTATCTCTCCCTCCCATGCTTGGCTTAGTAGTTGACATCTAGTATTATGGCAATTTATCTAAAATTAAAAATGATAATCTCACATAACAGTTTTATTTGTCTGATACCAAGCTTTTGATGACTTAAAGATAACATTCCAATATTTCTTTTTGCTTTCTTTCTTACCAGAGAATATTTTTTTTCTATTTTTTAGGTAAAACTATCATATATTTATATATTTATTTTTCAGAAAAAAATCTATCCTAATATGGAATATGGACTCTAGGTACCCAAAACGATCTTGAAAAAGTACAAAGCAAGAAGATATATATTTTCTGATTTCAAACCATATAAAGCTACAATAATTGAAACAGTGTAGTACTGTTCTAAAGGCAGATATATAGACCATTGGAGTTAAATAAAAGCCTAGAGCTAAATTCTTCCCTATATTGTCACGTTATTTTTGACAAGGTTTCCACGAACATTTGGTGGTTGAAATATTAATCTTTTAAATAAATATTGTTAAAAAATAATAATTACATGGAAAATAATAAAATTGGACCCTTACCTAATCCCATATACAAACATTAACTCAAAATAGATAATAGACCTAAATATAAATCTTAAGACTATAAACTTTTAGGAGAAAATCTGGGTCATTAAACCTCACAACATTGAAATTGGCAGTGATTTCTTGGTTATGATTTCAATGGCACAGGCAACAGAAGAGTATACAAACTCCCTAAAAAATAAAAAAAATATTGTATATCCAAAGACAATGTAAACAGGGTTAACAGTTACTAATAGAATGGGATAAAATATTTCCAATTGCTATATCTGAAGGTATATTAATATTCCAACTAGAAATCCTAAAAATTAACAACAATAAAGGCAAACAATACCCTTTAGAGATAGGTAAAAGACTAACATAAATAATGAATCTCCACAGATAACCAATCTTAGTTGTCTGTTGGATGGAAAATCTTGTTTCTCTAGTTCTGGAGTGTGTTACATATTTCTTCTTTGTAGTTAATCTCTTTGAGTATTTTCTCTAGTGCTGGTTTTGAAGACATAAATTCCTTCAGTTTCTGTTTGTCATGGAAGCTTCTTATTTCTCCATCTAATTTGATAGAAAGTTTTGCTGGGTAGGAAATTTTTGGCTGGAAGTTGTTTTCTTTCAGAATTGGTAATATGTTACTCCAAGCCCTTCTGGCTCTCATAACTTGGTTTGGGAAGTCTGGAGTGATTCTAATTGGTTTGCCTCTGAATGTCACTTGACCCTTTGCTTTGGTTGCCTTTAAGATACTCTTCTTGGCTTCCACATTAGTCATTTTGACAATTATGTGGCGTGGGGATCCTCTTCTCCGATCCTGTCTAAAGGGAGTTCTATAAGTTTCCTGGACCTGCGTATCGACCTCTTGCTCTATGTCTGGAAAATTTTCTGCTATTACTTCCTTGAAGAGATTGTTGATCCTTTTGGTTTCACTTTCTTTTCCCTCCTCTATTCCAATTATTCTTAGGTTAGCTCTCTTAAAATGGGCCCATATTTCTTCAATATCAGATTCCTGCTGTCAGATATTTTTTTCTAGATTAGAAACTATGCTTTCATTTTTGGAATGATCATCTTCTAAGAGCGAGATTCTGTTCTCCATGTGTTCTAATCGGTTGTTTGTGCTTTGAATTGAGGCCTTTACTTCATTAATTGCATCCATTATCTCTTTTTGGCTCTCTCTGAGTTCTTTTCGAAGCACCTCTATTATTTCTACAGTTATTTTCCTGATTTGATCTTCTAGAAATCTGATTTTCTGTTTTATCGGGTTCTGATGTTGTGGGGTTGTGTGCATTCATTGCTCCAGTGTTATTCCTCTTTCCCATGATTTTGGAAGTTTGTGCCTTCTCTGGGTTCTTCCCTTGGGTCACTATGACTTCACTTAAGATGCTCTGGATCTCGAGTCAGTAGTATCTCAGACCCCACTACTCCTTTACTGGGTTGTATCACAGAGTCTCCGACCCAGAGAGTCGATAGAGGCTGCTTTAGACTGTGGGGGGTACCAGGTTGCACATTCTCCTATGGTGCGATATCTCTGCCACTGCCCCTCCCCCACTGGGTCAAGTCCCAGGGAGTACAGTACTGGGATTTCTCCTCTGTGGCCCGCAATTTGACTCACTGTTCTTGAGTACGCAGATGGAGCTGTATTGGCCTTGCTGAATTCGGTGCTGCTGCCGCCGGTGGCAATATGGCGCCGCTGCTACGCCTTCGGCTGTGGGGCTGGCGTTTTTCTCTTGGTTTTGATTTCCACTCTGAATCACTGCAGCGTGCGCTGAGCTCGGCCACTGGGAGCTTTAGATGCTCTCTGCGCGGAGAAATCCCGCCTGGCTGTTCCGCAGTGGCTCACCTCGGCTTGCTGTAGCCATCCTGTGAATTCGCCGGTGCCGCCGGCAGTATGGTGCTGCTGCTGCCGCGTCTGCAGCGTCCTTAGGCATGAGGCCGGTGTATCTCCTCTGTGGCTCTGTTCTCAGTCCACTTTCTCTCTGGAGCCTGGTGATTTTTTCTTTCACTGGTGATGGTGTTTTCTGGCTATGAAAGGCGCTGATTTTGTGGTAATGGAGATTTGTTGTTAGCGGGGCTCTTAAGCCCCGCTTTTCTCGGTCGCCATCTTCCCGGAAGTGACCTGATTTGCGTATGTTGAACCAGCCTTGTTTTTCTGGGATGAAACTGACTTGGTCATGATGTATTATTTTCTTGATATAGTTTTGAATGCGTATAGCTAATATTTTGTTTAGAATTTTTGCATCTATGTTCATTAAGGATATTGGTCTGTAGTTTTTCTTTCTTGAGGTGTCTTTATTTGGTTTGGGGATTAATGTGATACTGGCCTCATAGAAGGAATTTGGGAGTGTTCCATCTCTTTCAATTTCCTGGAACATGTTTTGTAGTATTGGTATTAGTTGTTCACTGAAGGTTTTGTAGAATTCAGCTGGAAACCCATCTGGGCCTGGGCTTTTCTTTGGTGGAAGAATTTTTATTGCCGTTTCTATTTCTTTGATTGTTATTGGTTGGTTTAGGCTTGCTATGTCCTCTTGGCTGAGTGTAGGAAGGTTAACTGTGCTTAGAAATCTATCAATTTCTTCCAGGTTTTCAAGTCTATTGGAGTATAAAATTTTAAAGTAGTTTCTGATAATGTTTTGAATTTCTTTACTATCTGTGGTGATATCTCCTTTTTCATTTCTAATTTTCATAATTTGAGTTGATTCTCTTTTTCTTTTGATTAGGTTGGCCAGGGGTTTATCAATTCTATTAATCTTTTCAAAGAACCAACTTTTCATTTTATTGATTCTTTGAATTGTTTTTTTGTTCTCTATTTCATTTATTTCTGCTCTAATTTTGATGATTTCTTGTCTTCTGCTGGCTTTGGGAATAGAATGTTGCAGAATTTCTAGATCCTTGAGTTGTGTCATTAGGTTCTTTACTTGGTGGTTCTCTGTCCTTTTTATGTGGACACTCAATGCAATAAACTTTCTTCTTAGTACTGCCTTCATGGTGTCCCATAGATTTTGGTAGGATGTGTCTCTGTTTTCATTTGTTTCCATAAATTTCTTTATTTCTTCCCTAATTTCTGCTCTTACCCATTTGTCATTCAATAGTGTATCATTCATTCTCCATGAATTTGAATACTTTCTTTTGAGTTTCCTGTTGTTGATTTCTTTTTATTTTATTTTATTTTATTTTATTGGTGCACTGTATTCATACATCATAGTGGGATACAAACTTTTGTAGACATACATGCACACATCGCCCAGTCAGCCCCCACCCGATCCCCACCCCATTCTCTCCCCATCCCTCCTTCCCATGCTTGGCTTAGTGGTTGACATCTAGTATTATAGCAATTTATCCAAAATTAAAAATGATAATCTCACATAACAGTTTCATTTGTCTGATACCAAGCGTTTGATGATTTAAAGATAGCATTTCAATATTTCTTTTTGCTTTCTTTCTTACTAGAGCATATTTTTTTCTGTTTTTTTAGGTGAAACTATCATATATTTATATATTTATTTTTCAGAAAAAAATCTATCCTAATATGGAATATGGACTCTAGATACCCAAAACGATCTTGAAAAAGAACAAAGCTAGCAGATATATATTTTCTGATTTCAAACCATATAAAGCTACAATAATTGAAACAGTGTAGTACTGTTCTAAAGGCAGATATATAGACCATTGGAGTTAAATACAAGCCTAGAGCTAACTTCTTCCCTATATTGTCAAGTTATTTTTGACAAGGTTTCCACGAACATTTGGTGGTGGAAATAATAATCTTTTAACTAAATATTGTTGAAAAATAATAATTACATGGAAAAGAATAAAATTGGACCTTTACCTAATCCCATATACAAGTATTAACTCAAAATAGATAAAAGACCTAAATATAAATCTTAAGACTATAAACTTTTAGGAGAAAATCTGGGTCATAAAACCTCACAACATTGAAATTGGCAGTGATTTCTTGGATATGATTTCAATGGCACAGGCAACAGAAGAATATACAAACTCCCTAAAAAATAAAAAAAACATATTGTATATCCAAAGACAATGTAAACAGAGTTAAAAGTTACTAATAGAATGGGATAAAATATTTCCAAATGCTATATCTGAAGGTATATTAATATTCCAACTAGAAATCCTAAAAATTAACAACAATAAAGGCAAACAATACAACTTAGAGATAGGTAAAAGACTAACATAAATAATGAATCTCCACAGATAACCAATCTTAGTTGTCTGTTGGATGGAAACTCTTGTTTCTCTGGTTCTGGTGAGTGTTACCTATTTCTTCTTTGTAGTTAATCTCTTTGAGTATTTTCTCTAGCGCTGGTTTTGAAGACATAAATTCCTTCAGTTTCTTTTTTTTTTTTTTTTTAAATTTTATTTTATTGGTGCACTGTATTCATACATCATAGTGGGATACAAACTTTTGTAGACATACATGCACATATCGCCCAGTCAGCCCCCACCCGATCCCCACCCCATTCTCTCCCCATCCCTCCTTCCCATGCTTGGCTTAGTGGTTGACATCTAGTATTATAGCAATTTATCCAAAATTAAAAATGATAATCTCACATAACAGTTTCATTTGTCTGATACCAAACTTTTGATGACTTAAAGATAACATTTCAATATTTCTTTTTGCTTTCTTTCTTACCAGAGAATATTTTTTTCTTTTTTTTAGGTGAAACTATCATATATTTATTTTTCAGAAAAAAATCTATCCTGATATGGAATATGGACTCTAGATACCCAAAACAATCTCGAAGCAAAAACAAAGCTAGAAGATGTATATTTTCTGATTTCAAACCATATAAAGCTACAATAATTGAAACAGTGTAGTACTGTTCTAAAGGCAGATATATAGACCATTGGAGTTAAATACAAGCCTAGAGCTAACTTCTTCCCTATATTGTCAAGTTATTTTTGACAAGGTTTCCATGAAGATTTGGTGGTGGAAATAATAATCTTTTAACTAAATATTGTTGAAAAATAATAATTACATGGAAAAGAATAAAATTGGACCCTTACCTAATCCCACATACAAGTATTAACTCAAACTAGATAAAAGACCTAAATATAAATCTTAAGACTATAAACTTTTAGGAGAAAATCTGGGTCATAAAACCTCACAACATTGAAATTGGCAGTGATTTCTTGGATATGATTTCAATGGCACAGGCAACAGAAGAATATACAAACTCCCTAAAAAATAAAAGAAAATATTGTATATCCAAAGACAATGTAAACAGAGTTAAAAGTTACTAATAGAATTGGATAAAATATTTCCAAATGCTATATCTGAAGGTATATTAATATTCCAACTAGAAATCCTAAAAATTAACAACAATAAAGGCAAACAATACAATTTAGAGATAGGTAAAAGACTAACATAAATAATGAATCTCCACAGATAACCAATCTTAGTTGTCTGTTGGATGGAAACTCTTGTTTCTCTGGTTCTGGTGAGTGTTACCTATTTCTTCTTTGTAGTTAATCTCTTTGAGTATTTTCTCTAGCGCTGGTTTTGAAGACATAAATTCCTTCAGTTTCTGTTTGTCATGGAAGCTTCTTATTTCTCCATCTAATTTGATAGAAAGTTTTGCTGGGTAGGAAATTTTTGGCTGGAAGTTGTTTTCTTTCAGAGTTTGGAATATGTTACTCCAAGCCCTTCTGGCTCTCATGACTTGGTTTGGGAAGTCTGGAGTGATTCTAATTGGCTTGCCTCTGAATGTCACTTGGCCCTTTGTTTTTGTTGCCTTTAAGATTCTCTGCTTGGCTTCCACATTGGTCATTTTGACAATTATGTGGCGTGGGGATCCTCTTCTCGGATCCTGTCTAAAGGGAGTTCTATAAGTTTCCTGGATCTGTGTATCAACCTCTTGCTCTATATTTGGAAAATTTTCTGCTATTACTTCCTTGAAGAGATTGTTGATCCCTTTGGTATCACTTTCTTTTCCCTCCTCTATTCCAATTATTCTTAGGTTAGCTCTCTTAAGATGGGCCCATATTTCTTCAATGTCAGATTCCTGCTGTCGAATATTTTTTTCTAGATTAGAAACTATGCATTCATTTTTGGAATGATCATCTTCTAAGAGCGAGATTCTGTTCTCCATGTGGTCTAATCGGTTGTTTGTGCTTTGAATTGAGGCCTTTACTTCATTAATTGCATCCTTTATCTCTTTTTGGCTCTCTCTGAGTTCTTTTCGAAGCACCTCTATTATTTCTACAGTTATTTTCCTGATTTGATCTTCTAGAAATCTCTGATTTTCAGTTTTATTGGGTTCTGATGTTGTGGGGTTGTGGGCATTCATTGCTCCAGTGTTATTCCTCTTTCCCATGATTTCGGAGGTTTGTGCCTTCTCTGGGTTCTTCCCTTGGGTCACTATGGCTTCACTTAAGGTGCTCTGGATCTCGAGTCTGTATTATCTCAGACTCCACTACTCCTTTACTGGGTTGTATCACAGAGTCTCCGACCCAGGGAGTCGATAGAGGCTGCTTTAGACCGTGGGGGGTGCCAGGTTGCACGTTCTCCTATGGTGTGATATCTCTGCCACCACCACTCCCTCACTGGGTCAAGTCCCAGGAGGCCCAATACTGCGATTTCTCCTCTGTGGCCCGCAATTTGACTCACTGTTCTTGAGTACGCAGATGTAGCTGTACTGGACTCGGTGAATTCACTGCTGCTGCCGCCGCCGGTGGCAATATGGCGCCTCTGCCACGCCCTCGGCCATGAGGTTGGCGTATTTTTTCTTCTCTGGTTTTGATTTCCACTCTGAATCCCTGCAGCGTGTGCTGAGCTCAGCCACTGGGAGCTTTAAATGCTGTCTGCGCCGAAAGATCCCACCTGGTTGTTCCGCAGCGGCTCTCCTGGCTTGCTGTAGCCGTCCGTTGAGTTCGCCGCTGCCGCCGGCAGTATGGCGCTGCTGCCGCGTCCTCGGGCGCGTGTGTCTCCTCTGTGGCCCTGAGCTCTGTTCTCAGTCCGCTTTCTCTCTGGAGCCTGGTGGTTTTTTTTGTTTTTCTGGTGATGGTGTTTTCTGGCTATGAAAGGCGCTCTTTTTGTGGTAATGGAGATTGGTTGTTAGCGGGACTCTTAAGCCCCGCTTTTCTCAGTCGCCATCTTCCCGGAAGTCCTCCTGTTGTTGATTTCTACTTTTATTCCGTTGTGGTCTGAAAAGATGCAAGGAATTATATAACATTTTTTGAATTTGCTGGTATTTTCTTTGTGTCCCAGGATGTGATCTATTTTGGAGAAGGTTCCATGGGCTGCTGAGAAGAAAGTGTATTCTGTAGTTCCTGGTTGAAATAATCTGAAAGTGTCTATTAGGTCTATTTGGTTTATGGTTTCCTTTAGTTCTAAAGTGTCTTTACTCATCTTTTGCCTTGAAGATCGATCCAGTGTTGTGAGTGGCATATTAAAGTCTCCCAGAATTATTGTATTTGGGTCTACTTGGGATCTTATGTCCAGAAGGGTTTGTTTTACAAATGTGGTTGCACCCACATTTGGGGAATAAATATTAACTATCATTATATCTTCTTGGTGTATTGTTCCTTTTAATAAAAGGAAGTGTCCTGATTTGTCTCTTTTGATGTGTTTTAGTTTAAAGTCTGTTTTGTTGGATATCAGGGTTGCTACCCCTGCTCTTTTTTGGTCACTGGTAGCATGGTATATCTTTTTCCATCCTTTCACCTTCAGCCTGTGAATGTCTTTGGCTGTGAGGTGAGTTTCTTGCAGACAGCATATATTTGGATTATGTTTCCTAATCCACATTGCCAGTCTATGTCTTGTGATTGGTGAGTTAAGTCCTTTGACATTAAGAGATATTATTGAAATATGATTTTTGTTTTCTGCCATTTTGTGTTCTGTATACTCTTGGGTGGTTTGATCTTTCTTCTTTACTTAAATGGCCCACTTATTAACTTCCTCTCTCTCTGATTCTGAAGTCTGCTTCTTTTTTCTTCCTTATGGTTTATTTCTTTAAGAATTTTCTCTAGTGTTGGCTTTGAATTCATGAATTTTTTGAGATTCTGTTTATCTTGAAAGACTTTGGTTTCACCATTGATCTTGAATAGTAGTTTTGCTGGATAGATGAGCTTTGGTTGGAAGTTATTTTCTTCCAGGGTCTGAATCACATCGTACCAGTCTCTCCTAGCATTCCTGACCTGGGTTGTATAGTCTGGGGTAATTCTTATTGTTTTAGCTCTATATGTCACCCGTCCTTTTGTTCTCACTGCTTTTAAGATTCCTTCCTTAGCGTCTATATTGGTCATTTTGGTTATTATGTGGTGTGGAGTGGTTTTTCTTTGGTCCTGTCTCAGTGGAGTTCTGTATGCCTCCTGGACTTGAAGGTCCAAGTCTCTTTCCATATTTGGATAATTCTCTGAGATTATTTCCTTGACGATATTACAGATGCCCTTGGTCTGTACCTCTATCCCTTCCTCAATGCCTATTATCCGTAAATTAGGACGCTTCATATTATCCCATAATTGCTGGATGTTTAGGTTTTGTTGCTGTAAAGATTTCTGTATATTGCTGACTGTGTTTTCGGTTTGGGATGTACTGTCTTCTAATATTCATATTTTGTTTTCCATTTCATCTAATCTTCCAGAATTTCTTTCTATTGCTGTCTTCATTTCACTTATTGCCTCTTTCATTTCATTCCAGACCTCTTTCTGATTCTTTTTTAGTGTTTCTAATTCACCTTTAACCTCCTCTATACTTGTTTTAAATCCTTTCATCATATTGAACATCAAGATTCTGAACTCCCCTTCTTGCATTTCTAGTAGGTCAGTATTTGTGATTTCTGCAGTCTCCTCATAATTCCTGGTTCTCATATTTATAGCGTTCTCTGTCCTGTTTTTCTGATTTCTACCCATCGTTCGTGAGTATTATGCTTAGTCTAATCTTAATATTAGGAGATTAGGGGTATTGGCAAGTCAGCAGAGCCTTTCCAGTGTTGAGGGTGGGTGATGTGGGAGGAGCTGGGGTGATTGGTAAAGGAGTCGGATTAGGTAGAGGATATGTTTAGGTTGAGAAAGACTTTAAGTATGATAAGGTAATATCTTGCTAGAGATAGTTAACTAGTAGGACTCTTGTTGTTAGTAGAGTAATTATGGATATAAGAAATACTCTGAGTATTAAACCAGGAGGTATATTATGGGGAAAAGTTTTGGGGGAAAAAAGTATGTAGGTTAGTGTGGGAAGGTTTGTAAATAGGGGTGATGGAAGGAGCAGAAAAACATAAAAAAAATCCACACAAGATATCAAGACTATTGTGTATTTCAAGAAAAAGAAAGGAAAACCCAATCAGAGGAGGAGAATGAAAAAAGGAGGGAAAGAGGAAGAAAGAGGAAAAAAGAACAAGAGTAAAATAAAAGGAACTATCCTCTGTGTGATATCAGAAAATAAGGTAAACTATCCAATATATATATATATATATATATATATATATATATATATATATATATATTTAAAAAACACAACAAGTTAAAGTAAAAGAAGTGTGGGTTAAGAAAAAAAATAAAACAGCAATATCCATACCAAAACAAAAGCACTGTAAAAGCAAAATAAAACAGAACATCCACATTAAAATTAAAACAGTCCTACTTATTTACGCATATATGGTCAGGTCCATATAATATGTGCGTATCTGATTGCTTTGGTATCTTTCAGAATATAATCCACTGTCTCTTAGTTTTCTTTGTACTCTATTTTTATCTTCTTAGGTCACTCTGAGTGTTTGGATATCTTTCTCTCCTTTAACTGCTTTAGGTTTATGTGTTCGGATGTCTGGGTTCACTGTTATTTGATTCTGTACAATTCACAGGTTCTGCGAAATTCCAACCTGTAGTCAGCCCCTCTGCACTCACCACCCTAGACTCCTGCCTGTGCTTCCCTACAGTAGGGGTGGAGGATGACCAAAGTATTATTGGAACCTCCCCCTGAGGTCCTGTGCAGATATTGTGGCCCGATGGATTTTCCTGTGTCTCTGGAAATTCCAGCTGGGCTAGCCGGTGTGGTCCCAAGGTGTACCCTGGGCAAAGGGATGCCGGATCCTGGATGCCCACACTTACTGCCAGAGCTCTGCCTATTCCGAGAGTGCAGGCTAGGTGCGTTGCTTTTACTGGACCCAGGTGTGAGTGGGTGCAGCTGCCTATTGCTGCTGGTATGCTCTTCCAAGGTGTATTGAGTTGTGTTCTCGCTTAGAACTAAGCATCTGGCTACCGGGCGGGTGGGAATACCCAGCGGTGGGCCAGGATAAGTGCTCACGGGTCCAGGTGCACAGGTAGTGCGCTGTGTCCAGCAATGGTCTCTGCCTCCCGCGGGACGTAGAAGGTGGGGTGCCCCAAGGAGATTTCCAGGGCACACAGGGCTTTCTCAGCCTGGAAGGCAGGCTATGGCAAGGTGGCAGGGGTTAGACACACAGGCAGGCTCCGATTTAGGGGTGGCAGTGGTGCAGGCACTGACTACTAGCAGGGGACTGGGGCGCAGACAAGGTGCGTGAGGAGAGTGCTGTGTTCTGAGGCTTGGGCCAGTGCTGGGGGGGTTGGGGCTGTGGCGCACGCTAGGACCCGCACTTTCCCTGGGCGCGCTCAGATACCTGACTTCCTTGGTTCAGGCTTCTGTGGGAGACTTTGTGTTGTGATCCAGTCGCTGGTGAGCACACAGAATTCTGACGTGGGTGCTGCTCACTGCTTAAGATGAGGTCCTAGGTGCGTTTTCAGTCCCAAATTATCTTGCCGCGGTACTTTCAGGCAGGCAGCCGTGCAGGCAGTCGCGCATGCAGCCCGTTGCCACCCGCAAGCAGCCTGCCGCCACCGCCGGGCATTCCGATAGTATCTGCAGCAGGTCCGGTGTCCGATCTTTCTTCTTCTTCTTCTTCTTCTTCTTCTTCTTCTTCTTCTTCTTCTTCTTCTTCTTCTTCTTCTTCTTCTTCTTCTTCTTCTTCTTCTTCTTCTTCTTCTTTTCTTCTTCTTCAAGTTCAGGGGTCTGCCGAGGTACCTGGATCTGTTTTGGTTCCTGGTATGTATTTATTTTGTTGATTAAGACACTGCTTTCTAAGTATTTGAACTTTATTTGCTTCAGCTACTAAGAAGTGCTGTGTCCCTCAGTCGCCATTTTGAAAAAAAAATTTTTTTTTTACATTTCTAAATAGAGGCAGAGTTCCTCAGGAAAAGGGCCTTTTTACATTTCTAAAGAGAGATAAGGTTCCTCAAGGATGTGAAGAAATCCCAGATCTTGGATAAGCAACTTAACACATCTTGGGAGTGTAACAAAAGGTGTGGGGGTCTGTGCCAGAGACAGAGCTGCCCCACTCCTGCCTCAGAGGGGGCGGATCTGGCTGGGATGGGGACAGAGGACACCTGGGCTAGAGATAGGACAGCACATCTACATATCAAAGGACCTGCCCAGATATGGTCAGGTGGCCTATAAGAAAGCTCCACATGTTGTATCTTTGGTGAATTCCCTCAAACCGCCCCCACCCCTGTGCCTTTTCTGAATGGCATGGGGCTTTAACTGTCTTCTGTATTTCTATCTTTTTAATAAACTTCTTTAAATCTTCAGCAAGAGTCTGAGCTAATGTGTATTTACCCTTATCTCAGGACAAGAACCCACAGTTTTTCTGTTTTTGTGTTTTGTTGTGGTTTGAGGGAAATTGAGTCCAGGACCCTAACAGGGGTCCCCGGGGACATTTTCCCCAAAACCATATAATCTCAAACCGTAACAAGCATCACTCTACTCTCCAGCAGTGGGCTCTGCAACTTCAATACCTAGCTGTGGGTTCTATTCTCCAGGGGTTGGTTGTCCAGTTGTGCATTCTCCAGCTCAACTCTCTAAATAATGGAGTTTTGTGAGTTTAGTTCCATTCCCCCCTTGAATTCTCTTCACTTGATAATTTGGTTTTACATATATTTTCACCCATGAATGTTCAGGGAATTATTATTATTTCTCTCTTTCTCTAGAATAATATAATTTTACTTTTCTATTTTACATCTTTATTTTGAAACAATGTCCTAGATTTTTATGTGGTGTAAGTAACAAAATTATATATATTTGATGTGTGTAGTTTAATTTTTTTCTGGTATAATTTGATATACAGGACCTTTGTAAACTAGGCAAAGGACACTAAGTTAAGTCCCCAGCCCAGGTGATATATATATATATATATATATATATATATATATATATATATATATATAAATAATGTTTGCTATATATCATATGTTTGTATACACACACACACACACACACACACACACACACATCATTACAGTTTAGGGCATAACAAAGTAACATACCTGTCACCTCACATTGCCACCAGTTTTTTCTGGTAGGGAGAAGATTGAGATCTACTCTTTCAGCAAATTTCAAATATACAGTACAAATTTGCTCATTAGAGTTATCATACCTCAGTGACCCATATAATTTACTTTTTTTCTCTTGTGAAATCAATTTTCAGATTCATGTGTTTATTTCAGGACTTTTCTCTCTTTATATTTGAATACTTTCATTTGTTTGGGTCTCATCTCTAGTCATTGTAATTATGCATGTATTTGACCTTAACTTTTCATAATTATTGTTCTTTTATGAACCATTCTACTTTCTAGTTTTCTACCATTTAATTTTTAGTGTAATTGTGCCTTATTATATTCTATTTCTTAGAAGAACTGACTTTACTCATTGAAGCTTTTAATATTTTTTAATTTCTCTAAGGATTTTTACTATTTCCTTCTTTTTTTATTTTATTTTATTTTATTTTATTTTATTATTTTATTTTTTTTCTTTTTTTTCATATTTATTTTTAATTGGTGCACTGTATTCATACATCATAGTGGGATACATACTTTTGTAGACATACATGCACACATTGCCCAGTCAGCCCCCACCCGATCCCCACCCCGTTCTCTCCCTATCCCCCCCTCCTATGCTTGGCTTAGTAGTTGATATATAGTATTATAGCAATTTATCCAAAATTAAAAATGATAATCTCTCATAACAGTTTCATTTGTCTGATACCAAGCTTTTGATGACTTAAAGATAACATTTCAATATTTCTTTTTGCTTTCTTTCTTACCAGAGAATCTATTTTTTTCTATTTTTTAGGTGAAACTATCATATATTTATATATTTATTTTTCAGAAAAAAAAATCTATCCTAATATGGAATATGGACTCTAGGTACCCACATCGATCTTGAAAAAGAACAAAGCTAGAAGATACATATTTTCTGATTTCAAACCATATAAAGCTACAATAATTGAAACAGTGTAGTACTATTCTAAAGGCAGATATATAAACCATTGGAGTTAAATAAAAGCCTAGACCTAAATTCTTCCCTATATTGTCGTTATTTTTGACAAGGTTTCCACGAACATTTGGTGGTAGAAATAATAATCTTTTAACTAAATATTGTTGAAACATAATAATTACATGGAAAAGAATAAAATTGGACCCTTACCTAATCCCATATACAAATATTAACTCAAAATAGATAAAAGACCTAAATATAAATCTTAAGACTATAAACTTTTAGGAGAAAATCTGGGTCATAAAACCTCACAACATTGAAATTGGCAGTGATTTCTTGGTTATGATTTCAATGGCACAGGCAACAGAAGAGTATACAAACTCCCTAAAAAATAAAAAAAACATATTGTATATCCAAAGACAATGTAAACAGAGTTAACAGTTACTAATAGAATGGGATAAAATATTTCCAAATGCTATATCTGAAGGTATATTAATCTTCCAACTAGAAAACCTAAAAATTAACAACAATAAAGGCAAACAATACCCTTTAGAGATAGATAACAGACTAACATAAATAATGAATCTCCACAGATAACCAATCTTAGTTGTCTGTTGGATGGAAAATCTTGTTTCTCTAGTTCTGATGTCTGTTACCTATTTCTTCTTTGTAGTTAATCTCTTTGAGTATTTTCTCTAGTGCTGGTTTTGAAGACATAAATTCCTTCAGTTTCTGTTTGTCATGGAAGCTTCTTATTTCTCCATCTAATTTGATAGAAAGTTTTGCTGGGTAGGAAATTTTTGGCTGGAAGGTGTTTTCTTTCAAAATTGGGAATATGTTACTCCAAGCCCTTCTGGCTCTCATAACTTGGTTTGGGAATTCTGGAGTGATTCTAATTGGTTTGCCTCTGAATGTCACTTGGCCCTTTGCTTTTGTTGCCTTTAAGATTCTCTGCTTGGCTTCCACATTGGTCATTTTGACAATTATGTGGGGTGGGGATCCTCTTCTCCGATCCTGTCTAAAGGGAGTTCTATAAGTTTCCTGGACCTGCGTATCGACCTCTTGCTCTATGTCTGGAAAATTTTCTGCTATTACTTCCTTGAAGAGATTGTTGATCCCTTTAGTTTCACTTTCTTTTCCCTCCTCTATTCCAATTATTCTTAGGTTAGCTCTCTTAAAATGGGCCCATATTTCTTCAATATCAGATTCCTGCTGTCGAATATTTTTTCCTAGATTAGAAACTATGCATTCATTTTTGGAATGATCATCTTCTAAGAGCGAGATTCTGTTCTCCATGTGTTCTAATCGGTTGTTTGTGCTTTGAATTGAGGCCTTTACTTCATTAATTGCATCCTTTATCTCTTTTTGGCTCTCTCTGAGTTCTTTTCGAAGCACCTCTATTATTTCTACAGTTATTTTCCTGATTTGATCTTCTAGAAATCTCTGATTTTCTGTTTTATTGGGTTCTGATGTTGTGAGGTTGTGAGCATTCATTGCTCCAGTATTATTCCTCTTTCCCATGATTTCGGAGGTTTGTGCCTTCTCTGGGTTCTTCCCTTGGGTCACTATGACTTCACTTAAGATGCTCTGGATCTCGAGTCAGTAGTATCTCAGACCCCACTACTCCTTTACTGGGTTGTATCACAGAGTCTCCGACCCAGAGAGTCGATAGAGGCTGCTTTAGACCGTGGGGGGTGCCAGGTTGCACGTTCTCCTATGGTGTGATATCACTGCCACCGCCCCTCTCTCACTGGGTCAAGTCCCAGTGAGTACAGTACTGGGATTTCTCCGCTGTGGCCCGCAATTTGACTCACTGTTCTTGAGTACGCAGATGTAGCTGTAGTGAGTTCGGTGCTGCTGCCGCCGGTGGCAATATGGCGCCGCTTCTACGCCCTCGGCTGTTGGGCTGGCGTTTTTTTTTTTTTCTTGGTTTTGATTTCTACTCTGAATCCCTGCAGCGTGTGCTGAGCTCAGACACTGGGAGCTTTAGATGTCCTCTGCGCCGAGAAATCCCGCCTGGCTGTTCCGCAGCGGCTCCCCTCGGCTTGCTGTGGCCGTCCTGTGAATTCGCCGGCAGTATGGCGCTGCTGCCGCGTCTGCCGCGTCCTCGGGCGTGAGGATCTCCTCTGTGGCTCTGTTCTCAGTCCGCTTTCTCTCTGGAGCCTGGTGATTTTTTTTGTTTCTCTGGTGATGTTGTTTTCTGGCTTTGAAAGGCGCTGATTTGGTGGTAATGGATATTTGTTGTTAGCGGGGCTCCTAAGCCCCCTACTATTTCCTTCTTGATTTAGGCTCATCCATTTTTCTTCTTCATCTATTACCATTGAACAATAATTGTTAATAATAATAAACAGGTGCTATTTAGTTTCCTTGATATAATGGTTCTACTTTTTTTGGGTCTGTTTTATTTTTATTATCCTGTTCATTTTTGGAACTTAGTACTTTGAAAAGAAGCTTATAATTTGTAAGAATAAACAGCATATGTGGGTATGTATACATGCAGGTGTGTGTAAACATGTGTGTCTGTATTTGAGAGGGTGCAGAGAGGGTGCAGGAGAGAGCTAAGGTTCTGATTTTAATCTTTTTTGGGTTTTAATTTTGTATATATATATATAATCTTAATATAGACATATATATATAATCTTAATATAGACATATATATATAATCTTAATATAGACATATATATATATATATATATATATATATATATATATATATATATATAATAGAATACCTTCTCATAAGGATTTTCTCCCTTCTGCCCGCACATCTCTGTTTTGATGTGGTGGCAGTCCCTGTGATGGACAGGTCATTAAAGGTTTGTCCTTCCTAGCCTCCATATTCCCTCTTGGGTTTAGGAGACTAGGAGACAAAAAATAAAAGGTGCTATATTAGCAATGCCATCCTCCTTTGTCCTTCTCTACTGTGGTGTAAAATTGTGTCCCAGTGAAGACAATCTCTGTTCTTTTACTGCTGGCCCACACTTAGTAATGCCTAAAGCTTGTAGTTAGAATTTGCTGAGCTCTCTTACTTATATTTAAGGAGTTATACATCCTCCTCATGAGTACCAGGGAAATAATTGACTTCCAGTCTTCTCCCTTGAATTGTCCTACATGTCATTATGATGTGCACGTCCTCTATATGTATGATATGTGTGGTCTGATAATCTTGGAATCCCTGAGCTCCACCATACATGGAGTTTTATTCTCCACTTTCATTTCATTTCTAGATTTTTTTTTTCTAGAAAGGGCCAGAGTAAACAGGCTATAATTGTATTTAACATTTACATTGCAAATCTAATTGTGGCCTTTTGTGCAGGGGGATTGAATACTTTTATTGCAGGGCATTTTCAGTTTAAGAGAACTTGGAGGAATCTTATGCCATTATCTCCTTCCTTGTAGGCAAGAAATGACTGCATTTGAAGAAGTTCGAGGTCAAGATAAGAAGAGTAAGTCATTCTAATATTTGCCACACTTGAAAAGTGTAAATGTAAACATTCTGATTACGAGACATTCTATTGATACTATTTTTTTTTTTTTTGGCAGTACTGGGGATGGAACCCTTCTGCCTCCGGGCTATACTCCCAGACCTATTTTATATTTTTTATTTGGAAACAGGGTCTCTTAAGCCAGCGAGGCTGGCTTCGAACCTGCGCGATCCTCCTGTCTCCGCCTCCCAAGCGCGGGGATTACAAGCGTGCGCCCCCCATGCCCCATTGATACTATTTTTAAAAAGACTGGAGAAGATATTGTTTAGATTCTTTGCTGTCTCAAGAAATTGACCACATTATTCTTTGTATTACAGTAATATTTTTTTTTGGTGATTTCTTTTGCGCAACACTTTAAAACTTACATGGGAAGCAACTAACCAAAAACCTACTGATTTGACTTATAATTAGTGTTTAAAATAGGGCTACTTTGAATATTAGCTGGTGGTAAGAGATGAATTTTTTTCTTTTGGTATTCTTTTTTGTCTTAAGCATTTGCTGTATTTGCCACAATATCTAGTATTGTAATATTGTAATAACCCAAAAAGGGCAATGAGAATAGCTTCATGTTCAAAAATGCATCACTTTATTTTCTCCACAAGGTGGCCACATATTATAAACCTTAGGCATGTGGCAGTCACATGATTTCTTCAGTAAGCACCAAGACTTCCCATGAGCTTTCCTGAAGTTTACAGCCAGGAGTCCTGAGGTTTCAAATATTAAGCTTTCTCCACATCCACAAGTTCCTTTAATGTTTGGGTTATTGAAGACAAACTTGCTGGATAATTTGTCTTCAACGTAGTCCATTTCTGTTCCTAAAAGTGTCAGCTGTGCTTTCTTTTCGATGAACACTTTGACTCCATCTTGAACAACTTCTTCATCAGAATTTCCTTTTGTCTTTGTATATTCCAGAGTGTAAGAAAAAGCCCATTACAGCCTCTGGTTTGGACACCAACTTTCACACTTACATGCTCAGGCTTATCTTTAAGAAGCTGTTTTATCTTGTTTACTGTTGAAGATGTCAGGGTGAGGGTGGCTCCAATGGGTGAAGCTTCTGCTTGCTCACAGCCCAGACAGTGGCCTGGAGTAGTGCAGCTGACATCCTTACCTTCCCAGCACCCTGGAGCCTCGGGCATAAGTGACCACCTCAGTTTCTCTCCATGGACACCGTGGGCACCTTTACCCCTCCTAGCCAATTCTAAGTAAACAATGCTGTGTTGCTAACTGTGGTCACCAGGTTGCACATTAGATCCCTAGAACCTGTTCCTTTTACAACTGAAACTGTACTGTTTAATCAATGTCTCCCCATTCTCCTCACTTTCTCATTGCTGTTTCTTCAACTGTATTCTCATGCTTTCCAAAGGAATGGTACAGTCTCACTGTTAGGAACTTTGTATTCTCCAACCACCTCAGCGCACAGTGACCTGCTTCTAGAATACTGCACATCCTGAGTACCATAGGCTATGCAATAGGCATTTTACCACACATCATCATAAACATAAACAGGATAGCATAATTAAAAATTATTATAGTGCACCACATACAAAGTTGCTATACAGCACAATGATTTTATTTTTGGTGGTACTGGGAGTGGAACCCAGAGGCTTTCTACCTTGGGGCTATACTCCCAGACCTTTTAAAAATATTTTTATTTGGAAAAAGGGTCTCACTAAGTTGCTGAAATCCTCACTAAGTAGCTGAGGCTGGCTGAACCTGTGTGATCCTCCTGTCTCAGGCTCCCAAGCGCGGGGATTACAAGAGTGCACCACCATACCTGGCTATAGCACAATGATTTTAACTGCAGGTATATAAACTTGATTTTGCTAGACCATGATGTAAAATACACTTGTAACTATAGGTCATGTTTAAAAAAGTTGAGTCCTCTGCCCTGTGGAAACTACTGCCCTCAAACTTTAAAGGAAGCATATCAATCTTAATCACTCCATCTCTTGTACTCTTATGTGTTGCTCACCATTTTCTTTCTGAAAACGCTGCTCCCTCTATTTGACACCACATTTCACCCCTTGGGACCTTGGTCATTGGTACCTGCTTTCCACTCTCAACACTTTAAGATTAACCTAAAACAATGGTGCTACTTAGTGATCTATTCTTAATATTTTATTCTTTTGAAATGTTTGCATGTGATTGATACAATTTCTTCTAACCTTCAGTAGTGTGTGTGTGTGTGTGTTTATGCGTGTTTGTGTGTGTGTGTGTGGCCATTTAGCAGAATGACATTTGTTATGGATAACATCTTTGTTTTTTCATGGATAGACGCAAACACTCTTGCGGTGGTAGACTGTTCATGTGTGCTACCATATTGCTTTAGTTTACTAAAGAGAGTTCATATACAAGAGTAAATGTGAATGAGGTTACCATCTAATTAAATTTGTTAAAATATCTTATACTCAGATATCCTTTACACAGGCTAAAAGGAAATTAACTGGCGGATGTGATAAAATAATCAATTTCAATCAATCCCAATACTTGGGAGGATAAGGGAGGAGGATTGCAGGTTGGGGCAAGTATGCCATAGTAATTTTGTGAGACCCTGTTTTAAAAAATAAAATAAAATAACTCTCTGGGTGTAGCTGAGAGGTAGAATGCCCCTGGGTTCAATCACCAGTACCATATCCAAACATTCAAAAAAATTAATACCGAATCCTTAGGATAGTTTAATAATTTTCTGGATTTTGCAGGGAGGTTATGTTGCTTTTAGTTTGTTTGTTTGCACTCCAACTGGACCACACAAACAGAGTAAGCCAGGAGAATCAGTGAAATGGTTTTCTCAGTTGGTCAACATTATCTTGTTTTACCTGTGATTTCAAATCCTGGTGAAATTCACAGAATATTTTTATGGATATTTTTCACTCGCATGAAACAGATCCTGGATAAATCACATTTTCTCTCTCCACTAATCAGTGGGTTAAGGCATAAAGCCAATTTTTTTTTCAGGAAAGGTTTCTTGACCTTCTGCTCAGCCTATGCACCACACATTAATATCAAGATGATATCATCTTGCTGATTGCTCTAGAAGGAAACAGGTCATAATGAGACCATATTACTCACTCTTCCCATAATGGTCTGCAGGAACAGCCATCTTGGTTGACCTGTGTAATTCAGGTGGCCACAAGTAAACTTGAATAAACCTGCTGTGAAGTTCTTTGTTCCATCATTTTTTTTTTTATTTGTGTGGCACATGGAATTGAACTCAGGGGCATTCTATCACTAAACTACATCCCCATCTTTATTTTTTAGATTTATTTTTAAGAAGAATCTTTACAAGTTGCTGAACTCTAAACCAAATACAGTGATGTGACTCAGCCCAGATTTACATATGTTTGGGAGCTTATTTACTTTCTTAGTTTATTCACAATTGTGTTAAATTGCTGAAAAAATATTATAGGCTAGTATAATATTGGTAAGACTAATGTAATTAAAGTATAATATTGGTAAGACTAATGGTAAGAGCATACTAGAAATACTAAATTTATTTTTAAACATCAAGTTCAATTTGAATTTCAGAAAACAATGCAATAGTCATTGGTGTATATTTCAAGGAATTGGAAAAAGGAGGCTCTTCCATTTTAGTATTTACATTAACCTACTTGCTTTAAAATTCATATATCCCTGCATATTTAGATTGTGTGTATGAGTGTGTGTATGTGTGTGTGTGTGTGTGTGTGTGTGTGTGTGTGAGAGAGAGAGAGAGAGAGAGAGAGAGAGAGAGAGAGAGAGAGAGAGAGAGAACAGATGGACAGACAGACACTGGGGATTAAACCCAGGGGTGCTCTATTTCTGAGCTATACCCCCAGCCCTTTTATTTTGAGGCAGGGTCTTGCTAAATTGCCAAGGCTGGCTTTGAACTTGTGATCCTTCTTCCTTAGCTTTCCAAGTACTAGGATTACAAGTGTGTGTGTGTGTGTGTGTGTGTGTGTGTGTGTGTGTGTGTGTTTAAATTTTATTTTATTTTTTTGTGATACTGAGGATTGAACTCAGGGGTAGTCTATCTCCGATCTACATGCCCAGCCCTGTTTTTTATTATTTATTTTGGAATAAGGTTGTGGAAAGCTTCACTAAGTAGCTGAAGTTGGTCGTGAACCTGCGATCCTCCTGCCCCAGCCCCCCAAGTATTCAGTCCCATATTGTGAGAGCGTAGCTTTGCATATACTCTCTCTGCTTCCTTGCCACCATGCCTGAGCTTTAGACCCTGGCCTCATATGAACTGAACACAAAATCTTTAAGAAGCTGAGCAAATAAATCTTCCTTCCTCTATGTTGTATGGTCAGTTGTTTTGGTTTATATTAGTAAGAATGCTGACAATTATCAATTGTATTAGGTTGTAGGTTTCAGAATCAGTCACTTTTCTTCTCATAATTAGGATGGTAGCCATTTTAATATTCTGCCATCTCCCTAATTATAGCTTGTTTATTAAAAAGTTGGTAATGTATTTTAGATTACTTCATATGCAGATTGCTTCAGTATTCAGAGATGGCATCAACTTGAATCTATATTTGTATTTAATTTGAAGTAGTTACTTTCATGACCATCTATGTAATGATAGTTCATTTTTAAGAATAATATGATTTTTCTGTGGTAGTTTTCCAGAATTTATCTTTTAAATTTACAGCCCTTATCATTCTTTCAATATTGTCATAGCATATTTGTGGACAACATTTTATTACTAAATTCCAAAGTGCAACTTGGCATGTATAGTTTATATAGAACTTGTATTAATGCTGGCTCAGAATATATATTCTTAACTTTGTCATTCACCTTGGAAACCTCAATATAAAAGGGAATGTCAGGTCTTTCAGTAAGGGGCCTCAGCGACATTTTAGCTCTGCATTCTATCTTCTCCCAACCTGTTATGGTCCAAAAATCTCACATTCTTTTCCTTTTTTTTTATCCTCTAGGTAAAGAATTTTCATCCACTTCTAATCAGGTATTTAAAAAGTAGAAAAATAACAAAACACCATATTCACTTTCATTAAACTTTTCTGATAACTTTCAAAATACAAATACATGTATTCAAGAGTAGCAAATATTAACTCAAAATAGATAAAAGACCTAAATATAAATCTTAAGACTATATACTTTTAGAAGAAAATCTGGGTCATAAAACCTCACAACATTGAAATTGGCAGTGATTTTTTGCATATGATTTCAATGGCACAGGCAACAGAAGAGTATACAAACTCCCTAAAAAATAAAAAAAATTGTATATCCAAAGACAATGTAAACAGAGTTAAAAGTTACTGATTGAATGGGATAAAATATTTCTAAATGCTATATCTGAAGGTATATTAATATTCCAGCTAGAAATCCTAAAAATTAACAACAATAAAAGCAAACAATACAATTTAGAGATAGGTAAAAGACTAACATAAGTAATGAATCTCCACAGATAACTAATGTTAGTTGTCTGTTGGATGGAAAATCTTGTTTCTCTGGTTCTGGTGTGTATTACCTATTTCTTCTTTGTAGTTAATCTCTTTGAGTATTTTCTCTAGCGCTGGTTTTGAAGACATAAATTCCTTCAGTTTCTGCTTGACAATGTATGGAAGAATTTAGCTCTAGGCTTTTATTTAACTCCAATGGTTTATATATCTGCCTTTAGAACAGTACTACACTGTTTCAATTATTGTAGCTTTATATGATTTGAAATCAGAAAATATATATCTTCTAGCTTTGTTCTTTTTTGAGATCGTTTTGGGTATCTAGAGTCCATATTCCATATTAGGATAGATTTTTTCTGAAAAATAAATATATAAATATATGATAGTTTCACCTAAAAAAAAAAGAAAAAAAATATTCTCTGGTAAGAAAGAAAGCAAAAAGAAATATTGAAATGTTATCTTTAAGTTATCAAAAGCTTGGTATCAGACAAATGAAACTGTTATGTGAGATTATCATTTTTAATTTTGGATAAATTGCTATAATACTAGATGTCAACCACTAAGCCAAGCATGGGAAGGAGGTATGGGGAGGGAATGGGGTGGGGATCGGGTGGGGGCTGACTGGGTGATGTGTGCATGTATGTCTACAAAAGTTTGTATCCCACTATGATGTATGAATACAGTGCACCAACAAAAAATTAAAAAAAGAAAAATAAATTAAAAAAAAGAAAAACAAAAGGATATCATATTAAACTAGGTGAATTCTTATATTAAAATCAAGCTATTAAATGAAAAAAAAGAGTAGCATCCTCCTTTCTTTCACTTGCAATTTCTGAGTGGACTTATAGAAATCTTTTATATTTTAAATAATTTACTCTGTAATATTAATATTAATGCAGAAATGGGATGTGATATGCTACTGAGAATGTGCTGCAATTCTGAATTTTATTTAATTAATTAATTTATTTATTCAATTTTTATTTCTTCCTGTTTTGGGGATGGAACACAGCAGGATTCGACCTCCGAGCTACACCCCCTGCCCTATTTCTTATTCTTTATTTTGAAACCGGGTCTCAGTGAGTTGCAGAGGGCTTCACTAAGTAGCTGAGGCTGTCCGCGAACTGCAATCCTCCGGTCTCAGCCTCCAGAATGTAATCCGAATGGGATTACAAGCGTGCACCATCACGCCCGGCTGAATTTTATAATTAGCATTTTACCTCACAAAATTTGTGTTAAATGTCCTGATTAATTTTTGAGGTCTGTTTATTGCATACATTGCACCTCAATATATGTAAACTAAAGTATATGATTGATTTTCTACAGAATGTGTCCTTCTTGCCTCTTTTCTCATTGGAGGGGAGATGAAGCAGGTTGAATCATAGCTCTCGGTAAAGCGGGTGTTGCTGACGTGGCGTCTATGAGACAGGAGGGCTTGGAGTGAGAGCTTTGCTTTCCTGAGGCATGAAAGTACTATAAGTTTTACAAAGACTGCAAGAAAGCATGTATGGGATGGGAGCCTGACCTCAGCTGTGATGGGTGACCCAGGTCTGTGACTTATCTTCTCTTTGTACATGGCAGGAACATGAGGATGGCAGTTGTTCTGAAGAAGTGTGCTATACCATCATCAACCACCTGCCCCTTCGACGGTCCTCCTTCAACTCCAATGATGATGGTTACGAGAATGTTGACTCCACCACAAGGAGAGGGAGGCAGTTTAGACAAGATTCAGAAACAGAATATGCCCTCCTTAGGACTTCTGTTATCATCCCTGCTTCCTGCACTCCAGATCATGACTATGAACTTGTACTTCCACACTAACACCTTGAGTCACCTCCTATACTTTCAGCAATGAAGATGAGAGGAATAGTAGATCCCAGGGGAGTCCTTCACTCTTGGCAGCTCAAGAAGCATTCCCTCCACCTATTGTTAGAAATTATATTGTTTCACTGTGTTGCTTTGAGTGGCATTTCTGTGGTCTGGTGTGAATCTATGCACACTGACACAATGGCATTGAGTATTCTATGCTTTTTGCCTTTATATTTTGAGGGCACAGAGGTGCTGAAAAATTCTCCCAGGACCATAAGGATGCACAGACATGTGTTCTAGAGTGTTCAGATCTAGTCATCCTCTGCAAATTTAAAGGCAACATCTCCACTTCTAATGATCTGCTTTATTTTTGAGATGTAGTGTACCGAGTAAGATTTAAAATATAAGACCAATGACCAGACTTTTTGATAAACTGATATTTAATTTTGTGTTTTCTCTGTACTAGAGAATACTGCTTATAAGCTTGTGGTAATATTTTAAGAATCAGCCGGGTGTGATGGTGCATGGTTGTAATCCCTGCGCTTGGGAGGCAGAGACAGGAGGATCACGCAGGTTCGAAGCCAGCCGCGCTGGCTTAAGAGACCCTATTTCCTCATAAAAAAGTATAAAAATAGGTACTGGGAGTGTAGCCTGGAGGTAGAAGGGTTTCCAGGAACCCCAGTACCACACACAAAAAATAATTTAAGAATTTTAAGAATCAATGGATGTTGTCTTCCTTTTGAATATGTGGGCATCAATTAATATCCCAGATTATGATATAGAGGTTATTTTATGCTGAAGACATTTGAGAATCAACAAAAGCAGAAAAAAGCCTTCTCAGAATCCCACTGGCTGACGAAAGCAGACAATTCTAGGAAACAAGGTGCCATAAATTCTCTCTTGAAGGTAGGCCTACTTCTAGAAGAGAAATGTAGAGTCAATCCACTACTTAGGGGAGTGTCCTCACCATGAAGATTGTTGCCCTGGTCTGAGGAGCTATCTCTATCTCAAGGACATCAACTGGACTTGAAGCATGTCTCCTGATAAACATACCTGGAGTTTAGGTCTTGGGTTTTCCCTTCACAAAGCTTATTTTCTTCTCCTTGTAATGAAAAAACAGTAATTACCAAATGTTAGTTTGCTGTATTCTCTATTTGCTAACAAATAAATAAACCTTCTCTTTCCTTTTTCTTAAAACCTTGTTCATATATTCTACTCAGCAATAAAATAAGAACAAAATTTTGTATGTTTTTCTGGAAAATAGATGGACCTGGAGAACATTATGTTAAGTGAGATTAACCATTTACAGGAAGTTAAGGGTCATATGTTTTCTTTTCCAAGTGGAAGCTAGGGAGTAATCGGGATATAAGAAGGACTTTATATAATGGAGGAGAAACCACCATGGAGTGATGGAGAGGGTCTAGGGAAGGAAAAATTAAGGAAACACTTTCATTGATGCTATGTACATATGTGAAATTATCAGTGCCAATCTCCATGCCATATAGGGGTAGGGAATGGAATGAGGAGGGGGTGGCAGAGGAGCTCACCAGATGTGGTGTGCATGTATGCCCCTATCACTCGAATCATATCATAATGTGAGACCATGATGCACCAATGAAAGTTTATTGAAAAAATTTTGTGCATGATTGAATAGGAATCAAGGGCCAAGCACTAAGCTTTCAAGCAAGATGCTTCTTTTGTTAGTGCCCACAGCCATATAATTTTTTCTCCTGTTGATCTCTCTTTTTAAGTTAAGCTTATTTTATTTATTTTAATTATTTTATTGGTACATTGTAGTAGTTAAACTTATTTTAGCGGATATATACAAATTGTACATCATAATGGGGTCACATGATGTTTCACTTAAACATATCTACCACCTCAAATATTTTTCATTTCTTTATGGTGAGAGCTTTAAAAATCCTTCCTTCTACCAGTACCATATAGTATGGCTATAGTGCAGCAGCCCAGCAGGACTTCTTGCTCCTATCTAACTTGGTACTCATTGATCAACCTTATCAACCTTTCCTCACCCCCATGCATTTCCCCGTACCCTGGTCACCTCCCTTATCCTCTCAAATTCTATGAAATCAATTTTTTTAGATTCCAAATATGTGAAATGTAAACAAGTGGTAGATCAGTTTTCTATTAAGGTGGAGAAAAAGATTTTTTTGTTTTAAAAATGCTTTGGGTAAATATTTATATTACCTATCTATGAATGCAGTTTTTAAGAAATGGAAAGGCCTTATGTGGAGAGCTGATTTTCAGGAGATTGTACTGGGAGCTGCTCTGTCATGTGGAAACTGTCAGAACTGGGTAGTCTGCCCACATTTTAGGGCCAGATTCATTGACTGAGAGCCCTGTGTAAGCTGCATCCAGCACCCCAGGGCTAGGAGCTGCCCTCACAGTTCCAGAGCTAAGAAGCTTGTTTTAATGAGTGTGAAACCAGTCTATGGACCCACACAAACCTCTCAGTAAGAGCCTGCACATCTTTCATGCTTTATTTAGAGTGCTGAAATTATTGGAGCAGTTCAAAGAGAATCTGAAGAAGATAAATCCTGCGATGAGGTATGAAAATGTTATGGCTTCCAAATGCAAGTGATGCCAAGTCCCACCTGGGAAACATATTTACATGTTGAAAATGGAGAATAATGGCTTACCAAATAATAAAACTAGAGTGATGTATTTGCCCTATAGACCCCTATCCCTAAGGACTTCTGTCTCACTGTGACTAAGTGAACACAGGATTAATTATTTTCTTGGGGCCCTGTGCCCCAGTGACCTCAGCCATCTAAATAGACTTCGTGATTCTCTTCTTCCTCATTATTTTAGAGGAAAAGAAAAATCTGTTCCTTCTGGTGGCTCATCAGTGGTTTTTTTTTCTGGTGCCTGATCGTTCTTCTACATTAGGTAAAAGATGTTAGCTGTTGAAGCAACCTTGCTTGCATTTTACTCGATGTATCCATCACTCTCCTTTCAAATGGTCTGTGAAGAGGAAGAAATTGCTTGTTTAGGTCTTATTTATAATAAATTGATACATCTTAATTGAAGAAATGTTCTGTGATTTAAAAAAGATATAGAAGTTTAGTATTTTACCAAACATGTTTCTCTTATGTGAATTAATTAAATAATTTTTATAGAGGTTAAATGCTACCAATTTGTTTACTCTATGTCATAGAGGAAGTGCTAACTTGAATATTACTTGATATGATAACAACTATTGTAAATAACTCTGTCCTTTCAACATAGGAATGTGTTATTTTATATAAGAAGCATGGTGCAGGTAATATTAAATTCTAGGAAGTATAAACTAAAATTTAAAAATACTATTAAGAAAATAAAATATGGAAGCATTTTCTGTGGATATAGCAGTATCACTAGCTTTTAGTGGCCCATTCTGTATAATCATCTTACTTAAGGAATTTCCTTGGCAATGAGAAACTGGCAGAAAAGTTACAAGTAGGTGCTGCATCTCCAGATTTCATAACTAAGTGTAGAGTGACAATCTCTCTAGAGAAATGTCTTTTAGTAAATATAATTTAACAAAAGACATTTGCTAAGGCCTGTTTTAATGTCAGCATGATATTGAGTCAGAATAATGGAAGGACAGGTCTTTTATTTTTGTTTTATTGTCAGGTGATGATTGGTGTTTCTAGGTAAATAAGATTGATAGGAAGAATTGTGTAAGAAAGAAGGGGAATGGGAACTGTAAAATATGCCTATTTATGTAGAGAAGGAATAATAGGTATTGAGACTCAGTTTTGGCATAGTTACTCAACCAGCTTACATTTCAACCAAGTTTCTGTTTTATATGCAGGAATTGGCTCTGGGAAATTTGAAACACTTATTGGTTGTTACTTCCAGATGCTTGAAATATGAATGGTATAATTAGCCTGAACCTAGGCAAATATCTAATATATAAGCCTGTGTAAGACAAACACAAAATAACTTGAAACAACAACAAAATGAAAATAAAAAACAACTTAGAAGGTTATGTAGGAATGCACATTTTTGTCTAAATCTTTTATAAATGAAGAAACTTCTGCAGATTTTATCTGGGAAGACTATTAGAAGAGCCATGTTTCAATGTATAATTAGGATGTGAGTTACAGTTGTGGCCCTAGGACAGGATTATTCGAGATAGATATGTTATTCTGAATATTCAGGAGAGGTCAGATGTTATTCTGAATTTTTGACAAAGGTGTGTGAGGGAGATTTATTATTGTTAAGATGTTCATCACAAAGTGTCTTTGGTAATGATGTTCAACGTAAGTAAAACACATAGAATAAAAGGTGATATTATAATATTCACAGGTATTGTGCAGATGCACTGGAATACAGTTTTAAGGTCCAAATGAAAAAAATCAACTGAACAAAAAGTCATAATATCACCAGCAAGTAGAAAATTTAAGTTAACTATTAGGTAAAAACACTGAGAATTACTTACAGAAAAGAGCAGAAAAAAATAACCAAAAATTGAGAAAGAACCACATGGGGAGGAAGAAAAAATAATGAAATATATAAAGGATAAAGCCTTTCAGAATTCAGGAGGAATCAAACATGCTTAAAGTATGGCAATTAGCATATTTCTTTGCTCAATGTCATGAGATAGACGGGAAGTGAGTCAAGTTCACTGGATTAACTGTAAGACATGATTTCTAAGTTTTATAAGTGGTGTTTCAATAAGCCAAAAGCACAGAAGACAGAGGCTACTGAGTAAAATTAGAAGTGGCTAATAGACTGTGTACATAAACACATCAGTGAAGAGATACAGTGCTCTGGCAAGAAGAGTCTCTGGGCTCCCCGCTCCCACCCCCCTCATACGGAGTGTTGTGAGACTCTTCAGAGTAGATCTGGGAGCCAGGTACCTGTAGATTCTCAAGGGCACACAGCAAGAGGAACAGAGAACAGGAGGGAAAATGAGACTTAACAATATTGTTAAAATTCAAAGGCAGAGAATTATAGCATATTTGAAGGCAGTGGTAATAAAATGGAAAAAAGATGAGTGAGCAAAATAGGTGAATGATAAGAATCCCAGGAAGACAGGAAGAGAGTATCACATAGGCATAGACAGGGCTGTTCACATTCAAAACAATGACTTACAGTTCAAAGAAGATTGTGCTGTATTTGCATCTTTCAGGGTGGCATCTAGGGAAGATGATGTAAGAGTATATTTTCGTCCAACCTCATGTATCTGCTTATTAAGACACAAGAAGCTTTCTATCTTGGTAGCAAAGCCATGAAAGGTAATGGTCGCTCGCAACATCAGCTCCTATAGTGGGTTTTTCCTGCTGGGCTTCTCAGAGAAGCCTCTGCTAGAGATGGTGCTCTTTGTTGTCATCATGATTTTCTACTTGCTTACCCTCTTTGGCAATACAGCCATCATTATTTTGGCCCCTCTGGACCCACGGCTCCATACTCCGATGTACCTCTTCCTTAGCCACCTGTCTTTGATGGATCTCTGCTACACTACCAGCACAGTCCCTCAGCTGCTGTTTAACTTGCAGGGCCCTGAGAAGATAATAACTTACGGTGGCTGTGTGGGCCAGCTTTATGTGTCTTTGGCTATGGGCTCCACTGAGTGCATCCTTTTGGCAGTCATGGCAGTGGACCGTTTTGCTGCTGTCTGCCAGCCTCTGTACTACCCCACCCTCATGCATCCACGTATCTGTTTGCAGCTGGTGGTCATGACATGGTTTACTGGCTTGGCCAGCTCCTCTGTGCAGACAGTGCTGATCACACAGGTTCCCCTCTGTGGAAGGAATGTCATAGACCACATCTTCTGTGAAGTGCCTGTTCTCCTCAGACTCGCCTGTGTGGATGTCACATTCAATGAGACAGAGCTCTTCCTGGTCAGTGCTTTTTTACTGCTGGTGCCCTTGGTGATCATTCTTGTCTCCTATGGCTGCATAGCTCAGGTGGTGTGGAGGATCAGATCATCTGAGGGACGCCAGAAGGCTCTGAGCACATGCTCTTCTCACTTGGTGGTGGTATTTCTTTTTTATGGTACTGCCATGGCCACCTATCTGCAGCCCACATCAGTCATCTCCCGGGACCGGGACAAGTTCATGGCCTTACTCTACGGAATTGTCACTCCAACTCTAAATCCTTTCATATACACACTACGTAATAAAGACATGAAAGGAGCCCTGAGTAGGATAATGGGGAAACAGTAAAAAGGAGAAGGAGGAACCTATGTAACTCCCCAGGACATCACCCCTGGCAAAAACCTTCCTAGGCTTAATGCAAAAAGTGCCTAAGTATTTTATAGAGTAGTTGTATATATGAACAAGAAAACACATACAAGTGTGGTGGTTTCCCTGGTTTTGAATATTTTCTTTTGGTTCAGTGTTGGCCAATCTATCTTTTCCCTAGGAAAGACATGAATGAATAACAAAATTTTCATCCACAGGAAGAAATGTCCAACATAAAGAAATACTTATTTCTATGCCATTGGAGACAGTAGACCTCAATGCTTTGTGTCTGTGGTTCATATTCTTGCCTTTTTTCCTCTTTTCTCTAGTCCTCAAATTTTCCATCTTGTACTGCCCCCTGCCCTCTGAGTGAGGATAAAATATACAGGATTTTTCTATGTGGTTATAATTATGGCCTATGGTTTCTGGTGATTAAAGACTTAGATTTGATCATCACCCCCAAACATTCTAGACCTTCAAATCAATAAATCAACTTAGGGCTGGGGTGCAGCCAAATGGTAGAGTACAAGCTAGGCCTTAACTTCTTCCATCTCTAGTAACATACACACACACATACACACACAAATGTGCAAAACCAACTTAAAAATTAGACCATTAAATGATGATGCTCTTGGTGTACCTATTCATGCCAGATTAAAAAGGGATTCCTATATATCAAGGCCTGCCTAAGGTGATCTCACTATAATGGTTTGGACTTAGAATGTCCCCCTATCCCTCACAGAAACAAGGAAGCAATGTTGGAAGTGGCTTCATTGCTAAAAAGGGGTCCCTGGAGGTGTGGCTTTGGTCTAAGGTCTCTTTCCCCCCTGCTCTCTCTCTTTCTGTTTCCAGTCTCTGTGATGTGAGGAGTGGAGCCCTCTTCTTTTCTCTTTCATCACTTCCTGCCACCATGCCCTGAGCTCTGCAGACTGGCTTGATATGAACTGAACCTTAAAATATCTGAAGATTATGAGCAAATAAATCTTCTTTCCTTTGGGTTAGTAATTTTGGATTATGGCAATGAGAATGACATATGAAATTAAGAAATGAAGGAGAAGGAAAATTCTCTAGTAATAAGATTTTATACACATAAAAATGACAAGGTAAATTTCCCCAGAAACCTCATATAGTATAATTAGCTAGCAATTAGAGGCAATAAAAACTATGTTTCAAATAAGGCTTATAAAGAAAAGAAAATGTGAGGAAATCATAGTTACTCTTCAAAAAGTACACATAAGACTTTTTTTTAAAAAGTAAAATGGTAATTGTAGTTAGATACCTTTTGAATGGGTTGCATAGTAGATCAGAAATGACTGAAGTCAGACAATTTATGAATGGATTGCACAGTAGATTCGATTCAGTTGAAGTCAAATACTTTGAGTAGGTTGCAGAGTAGATCAGACACAGTTAAAGTTAGGCAATTTTTGAATGGATTGCACAGTAGACCAGACACTATTGAAGGTAGACACTTTATGAATAGATTGCACAGTAGATCAGACACAGTTGAAGTTATACATTTTATGAGTGGATTGCAGAGTAGATAAGACACTATTAAAGTTAGACATTTTATGAATGGATTGCACAGTAGATCAGATACTGCTGAAGTTAGATACTTTATGAATGGTTTATATAGTAGGTCAGACACTATCAAGGAAACAACACAAGAACCAGACAGTACAATGATTAATTTTATGTGTCAACTATATTGAGCTGACAACTGGTAAAACTTAATTTCTAGGTTCCTTGTTAAGGGTGTTTCTGGAAGAGACCAGCATTTGAATGTTAGACTGTGTAAATATCTGCTCTCACCAATATGGGCAGACACCATCCAATTTATTGAGAACCGAATAGAACAAAAAGACATAGGAAGGGCAGCTTTGCTTCTGCTGGAATAGGGATTGACAGATTTTCTGCCTACATTGGTGCTCCGTGCTCCTAGGCACTGGACTTCACTGAATTGAATCACCAGCATTTCTACTCCAGCTTGCAGATCACAGTGTGTGGGGTTTCTTGGTCTCTATGACTGAGTGAGCCAATCATGTGAGCTCACTTTAGGATATATGTAGAAATCCCATTGGTTCTCTGGAGACTCCTGACTAGTAGAGGGAGCTAGATCTGAATTCAGCATATTTCCTTGTACACACACACACACAAATACATACACTTCAGCAGTACAAGGTTGACAGCAAGGTTGCTGGGTTATAGGAGTGAGCTTTGTATGTTAGTTGCTATTGCCAAATTGTTTTCTAGAGATGCTAATTTATACTAATGCCAGTAGTGAAGTGAGTTTCTGTTGCTCCTATTTTATATTTTCACTAATCAGATATTTGTGAAACGGAATCTCATTATTGTCTTAACTCATATTTTTCTGCTGATTAGTGAGGCTGAGCACCACTAATAAAGTTAGTAGAACTTTGTATTATCAGTGAATATTCTTTGCACATATTTCTATTGGTTGGTTTTTATTTTCTTATTGATTTGAATGTGAATTTAATATATTCTGGAATAACTGTAATTGATTTTGTGTTGAGCAGGAAATATAATTTATAAATTCCTGGCTTGCATATTAATTTGGTTATGGTGACTTTTGTCATACAAAAGTTTTTAATTTAGTGAATTTACCACTGACATATGATTTTTGCTTGTGCCTGAGAAATACTTTATTACCCTTAAATCATAAAGGTATTATCCAAATTCACACTTCTACTTGGGAGTGCTACTCAAGAAAAAAATATATACAGGAACATTTTATTTTTAAAGCCTGAAGTATATATTAAGGCACTTGATGTGTCAAAATTGAGTTTTGAAATAAACTTATTTATTTTCTCTATTTTTTCATGTTTTATTGACTGATTGGTTTATTCTGTTTGTGGTACTATAGTGTAGAATGCACTGGCAGGAATAGAATTAGACAAGTTATGGAGTCACTTCTCTGGTCTGCCAAAAATGATGGTCACATGATTTAAAATGGCAGTGATGGAGTGGGAGAAAGGACAGATCCTAGTTATGCTGAAGACCTGGGTATGACAGATGAAATGCTGGAGTTTGGATTTGTTTACAGGGACAATGTCTCAACAGTTCCTGATTTCTCTTATTACCTTTAGTACTATGCTATTGCCCCTACCTGGGTCAGAATGGGTTGAATTGGTATTACTCTGGCTGCCTTATCAGATAGGACAGGAGAAAGTCTTCTTCCTTTTGCCTCAGTGGTCTTGTGGTGGGCAAAACACTGAGTTACCATGTGATGCTGAGGGGATGCAGCTGGGAGAGCCATGCATAGACCGAGGGAGATGCTCAAGAAGATGCTCCCAGTCTGCAAAGGGAGTGGAAACATATCCAAGCCCATGTAATAGACAATGGGCTTTTTCTTTCCAGTATTCTTTTAGCTCAACTGTGTTGCCTGACTTTTCTCATAGTTATGAGAATGTCCTGCCAGTGGAGTATAAAGGAAATGATGAGTGCTATTTTCATATATGTCTCATGGAAACTTGTCAAAGAGCCTCTCTCTGCTCAGATGAATACCTGCATTATGCTTGGTGTGTCAGAGTGGTAGAACCCACACCATGGTGAATAAATTGTTGCATGGATTAGTGTCTGCCCCATTCTGTTTACATAGAAATCATTTGGACTATGATAGAAATGAAAAATAAACCTGTGATTAAAGATGGTGGAGAGAGGAAGGCAGCACATTCCAGTTACTCCAAGACTTGGAAATGAAACAGCAGAAAGACTGCTTCTTGGCAAGAAAAGTCAGAACTCAAAAGAAGAAATATATCCAAAATGCAGTTGAATTGAAAAGAGCACAAAAGCAGAGAACTGAAAAGAGGTCCATGTGTCTCATTTGGTGAGTGAGGAGCAGTGGTGAGAGCCATTGAAGTAAGCCTGTGCAGGAGCTGGCAGTTGTTGAAACATTATGACTCTCAGAGATAAACTACAACAAAGAAGAAGCTAAATCCTGTTAAGCCAGTGATTTCAGAGAACCAACATGAAAAAGCAACCAAATTTTTCTCTTCATGCTTGAAATCCTCAAGACTTCAACTTTCAAGACCACCCAGCCAAAATGCTCAGTGAACTCCTGTGGCTGTGGCTTAGCTCATTGAGACCACGAAACTCCAGACCCTTTCCTAGGGACTCAAGTGGCTACAACTGGCCTCATCAAGACTATGAGTTTGCAAACTTCCCAATAGGAGCCTGTGTGGCTACAGAACAATATTCAAATATGTGGGGTCTGTGAGTTTCCAGATCATTCCTGCAGAGGTGAGGCCAGGGACTACAGTTAGATACAGCTAGTGAATTAGTAGATAGTCCCTAGTTACACTCAGGCAGGACCTAGAGTCAGCTGTTCATCCCGCCCCTGTGGAGTGTCCAATGATCACTGCTCAGTCAAAAATGGTGTCTTTGGAGCTAAATAATGCAACCAATCATTTCACAGGCTTGGAAGTCTATAAATTATTGTCTAGCAGAATTTGAGTTTATCATGAGTAAATGATCCCAGTGGCTATCAAGGTCTAAAATGATTGCAGCTGCCAGGGTGGCAGTGGTATCCTTGGGGCGACATAACAGCCACTCATGCCTCAGGTTCAGAATGGTACAATCTCTCTCCTAGCAGACTTTGGGCCTTGCATGCAGGAAGGTCAGGGGTTGGCAGGGTTTCATATGATTGTCTCTGGCAGAGCAGCAGTAATGTTCTTGGAGCAATTTAATTCAGACAGTCACAGTGCAGGCTGGGGATTCAACAATCTTTAGCCTGGTGGAGTTTGGGCCTGGTAAACATGAAAGCCAGGGTCTGGCAGTGTTTCATGTGATCACAACTAGCAGAGTAGCAGTGGTGTCCCTGGGGAATTAAAGATCAGCCAGCCATGCCACAGGCTCAGAACATCATAAACTCTGGCTCTGCTGCTTGTACCCAGTGGTCACAGAGTCCAGAAGCCAGGAGCTGGAGGGTTTCACATGATCACAAGTAGCAGAACAATGGTGGTGTCCCTGGGGTATTAAAGCCCAGCTGGGTTGCAGGCTTGTACTTTAGTCTCTGGCCCTGCTGAGTTTCGGCTTGCAGAGCTTGGAGGCCTGCAGCTGTTAGATGAGTGGAAGACTGGTGGTAGTCATAGAGAAATGAAACAAAGGGTTGTCTTCCTAAGAAGAGATTATGGGGTTGCTCTGCCCAGCTATAATCAGTATTAAAGTCATTACAATGCATCTTTAGACATCAGTGGAAAATTTCAACATAGCAAGGCAAAACCTCAAATATTACCCCAGATTACTACGCATGAAGAGGGGTAGAATTTCTGGATAGTATAAAAACCTCATCATTTAACAGATTTGAATCTTCTCTCTTTTGTTCTGGGACTAGTCAGCTTTGTGACCCTCCTGGTGAACTCACCCAATACAACTACTATACTCTCTACTCTCTTCTTTTTCTCTTTCTCCCTTCCTTCCTTCTCCCTCCCTCCCTCTTTCTTTTCTTTTCTTCTCTCTCTTCTCTTTTTCTTTCTTTCAATCTTCTTTCTTTCTTTCTTTCTTTCTTTCTTTCTTTCTTTCTTTCTTTCTTTCTTTCTTTCTTTCTTTCTTTCTTTCTTTGTATGGAAATTAAACCCAGGGGCATTCTACCTCTGAGCTATATCCTCAGTGCTATTTTTTTATTCTTTATTTTGATACAGGATCTCATTAAGTTGCAGAGGGCCTCACTAAGTCTGAGGCTGGCAGCAAGCCTGCAATCCTGTCTCAGCCTGCCAAGAACTGGAATTACAGACCGGGTGTGGTGGCGCATGCTTGTAATCCCTGTGTTTGGGAGGCAGAGACAGGAGGATTGTGCAGGTTCGAAGCCAGCCATGTGCGCTGGCTTAGGAGACCCTGTTTCCAAATAAAAATGTAAAAATAGGTCTGGGAGTGTAGCCTGGAAGTAGAAGGGCTTCCAGCAACCCCAGTACCACCAAAAAAAAAAAAAAAAAAAAAAAAAAAAAAAAAAAAAAGAACTGGAATTACAAGGATTCAACACCATGCCTGGCTATACTCACCTTATTAATGTCTCCCACATGAAATTTTAATTTTGGGGAGACAAAAAAGCAAGGGAAACTCACAGTCCTATGAATTAGACAATCACAGACTGCTGCTTGCCTGCACTGACTTTAGTACTATTTAAAAGGTTTTGGGGGACTAACTCAAAATTCTGATCTCATGAGACAGATTGATTGTGACAAATATAGATCCCACTCAGCACAGGACTTATTATACAGGGACTACAAATAGACATAGGACTATCACACAAAAGGGAAGAAGATGCTAACACAAAAGAGATATAGATCCTAAAAACATGACAATAAATGCCATCAAGGAAGTAATAAAGTCCCACAAATCCATAACAATAGAGATAACCAATGCAAAGCTGTAGAAAATACCAAAAGGAAAATTCTGAATTTGGATACACCCTGCCTCATCAAAACAACTGTGAATCTCCAGACCAACCAGCCAAGTTGCTCAGTGAACTCCAATGGCTGCAGCTGAACTTTTTTTTTCTTCTGCAGGAACCTGAGTGGAACTTGTCAAGAATGAATTTACGAACCATCCTAGTGAGAACCTGAAAGAGTTCAGGGACTTTCATAGCAATGAAAATACCTGTGGAGTCCATAAATTTGCAAATTATCCTTGTGGAGGTGGGGGATGGGACTGTAGCTAAACACAGCAGAAAAATGAAGTAGCAGCCAGTCTCTAGGGACATTCAAGTGGGAAGGACCTAGGATGGTAGTTTGCTCCATTCCTGAAGAGTCTCAAGCAATCACCACAGGACTACCAGCAGTGACATTTATAGGGTGAAATAACCCAGACAACTGTGCTGTAGTCTCAGAAGGCAATAAACTTGTACTGAGTTGTGTTTGGGCCCTACATGCACCAAGGCCAGAGGCCAACAAGGTCTCACATGATTGCAGCTACCCAGAAGAGTAGTGATGTCTCTGGGGCTAACCAACTAATTCACCCAAGCACAGGCTCAGAACAGTGCAATCTCTCCCTGATAGAGTTTGGGTCCTGATAGAGTTTGGGTCCTGAAATTTGGGGCCTTGAGGGATTCATGTGATCATAGATACAGGATAGGAATGCAACATTCTCTCTGCCAGAGGGTTTGGGCTTGGTGATCACTCATGCCAGTGCTGACAGAAGTATATGTGACTGAACCAGAAGATCAGCGGTGGTGTCTCTGAGCCATCAAAGCTCAGTCAGATAGGCCACAAACTCAGAATTTAGTAATCTTATCTGATGTGGCCAAAGAGGCCAGAAGTCAGTGCTTTATAAGATTTCATACGTTTACAACCAGCAGATAAGTGAGTCTGTCTGTGGGGTGTTAAATTCCAACCAGCAAGCCACAGGCTCTGAACAGAACATCATAATCCCTGGCCCTGCTGAGTTTGGGCCTGGAGAGTACAGTGGCCTGTAGCCAATCAGAGACTACCATTTTCCTGCATGGACTAAGAACTATATCTTTTTAAAGAGGTGCTGGGGGAAAAACTCAAAATTCTGAAACCATCACTTGGAGGCTAGATCATATGGAAAATAAAGTCTCATTCTTAGAAGACACATATTTAAAACTAACTATACAATTGACAATATAGAGAAGACAATATGACAACACTACCAGAATATTCAAGAAATCTTGGATAATTTGAAAGGATCAAACTTACTGATAATAGTCATTGAAGAAGGTCTAGAACACAAATCAATATATGCAATTAAATACACAAATAGAACTAAGACCAAAATCATATGATCATCTCAATAGATAGAGAAAAAGTATTTGATAAAATTCAACACCCATTCATGTTAAAAATACTGTACAGAATTGGATAGAAGGAACTCACCTTAACATCAAAAAGGCAATATACAATAAACACAAAGCCAACATTATATTGGATGGAGACAAACTGCAAGAATTCCCTTCAAAATCAGGAAGAAGTCAAAGATGCCCACTATCACTACTCCTTTTAAATATATTACTGGAGACTATAACCAGAACAATGAGGCAGGAGAAGAAAATCAATATAAATTGGAAGAAAAGAATTGAAATTATTTTTATTCACAGATGACATGATACTATATTTAGAGGACTTAAAAATTCATCCAAAGACATCTCAAGCTGATTAATAAATTCAACCATGTAGCAGAATACAAAATCAGTCTATAAAAATCAGTAACTTTTCTATATGCCAACCATGAATCCATGATAAATAAATCCAGAAAGAAATTAAATTTGTTGACTTCTGGGAAGATGGCGACCATGTAAAGTGGCATTTATGAATCCTGCTAATAATCGATCTTTATTACTACAAAATCAGCACTTTTCATAGCCAGAAAACACCACCAGCAGAGAAATAAAAGCTGTAAGTACAAGAGGCAGAGAGAAGGAAGGTTAGAAGAACAGCTAGATGCCAGAGAGGAAACCAGCCCGCACATGCCACCGGCGCCATCTTCTCTCACAGTGCCTGTCTCACAGTCACAGAGAGGAGGGGGACTCAGAATGGAGCTCAGAACCGGAGAGGAGATACGCCGACCTCACAGCCTGGATGCGGCAGCAGTGCCATACTGACAGCGGCAGCAGTGAGCTCACCAGACGGCCCCATATCAACGCACTCTACAGCCCACCAGGCTCCAGAGAGGAGTGGTGGACAGCGAGCCGAGATGAGCAGTTGCGGAACAGCCGGGTGTAATTCACCAGTTTTTACGGCGCAAGGAGCATCTAAAGCTCCCAGGGACCAGGCTCGGCACGCCCTTCAGGGACTCAGATTTGAGCTCAAAACCAGAAAAGAAATATGCCAGCCTCACGGCTGAGGGTGTGGCAGCGGTGTCATATTGCCTTTGGTGGCAGCAGCGAGTTCACCAAGTCCGCGACAGCACACTCAACAACCGTTGGCATTGGCTACTGTTAATTGTCATTTTGTGAAGCAGAGAAACAAAATTTTGGTGTTCATGGTTCCTGACTTCTGACCCCTGATACTCCACCATCACCCAACCCTCACCACTCAAAAAAGTACTACTTACCTGTTAACTCTTCTAAATCCCCACTACTAAGACTGGTCTATACACAATATCCACAATCAATGGGAAGACATCAGAAGAACAGGCCTGGGAAAGTTGAAAATATGAGAACCAGGAATAGTGGAGAAATGACAGAAGTCACGAATACTGACCTACAAGAAATGCAAGAAGGGGAGTTCCGAATATTGATTTACAATATGATGAAAGGATTTAAAACAAGTCTAGAGGAGATGAAAGATGAGTTGGAAACACCAAGAAAGAATCAGAAAGAGGTCTGGAATGAAATGAGTCAATAAGTGAAATGAAGACAGCAATAGAAAGAAATTCTGGAAGATTAGATGAAATGGAAAACAGAATTTCAATGTTAGAAGACAGTACATCCAAAACTGAAAACACGATCAGCGATGTACAGAAATCTTTACAGCAACAAAACCTAAACATCCAGCAAATATGGGATAATATGAAGCATCCTAACTTACGGATAATAGGCATTGAAGAAGGGATAGAGGTACAGACCAAAGACATCCATAATCTCTTCAAAGAAATAATCTCAGAAAATTTTCCAAACATGGAAAGAGACGTGGATCTTCATGTCCAGGAGGCATACAGAACACCATTGAGACAGGACCAAAGAAGGACCTCCCCACGCCACATAAGAGCTAAAATGACCAACATACAGGCCAAGGAAGGAATCTTAAAAGTAGTGAGAACAAAAGGATAGGTGACATATAGAGGCAAAACAATAAGAATCACCCCAGACTATACAACCCAGGTCAGAAATGCTAGGAGAGACTGGTACAATGTGATTCAGATCCTGGAAGAAAATAACTTCCAACCACAACCACGCTATCCAGCAAAGCTACTATTCAAAATCAATGGGGAAATAAAAGTATTTCAGGATAAACAGAATTTTAAAAAATTCATAAATTCAAAGCCAACACTAGAAAAAATTCTTAAAGAAATAAACCATAAAGAAAAAAGAAGCAGACTTCAGAACCAGAGAAGAGAGGAAGTCCATAAGTAGAATTAGGATTACAGTTAGCGTAGGACTAGTATAACATTTAGTTTAATTTCTTATATGTGTTAGTTTTAGCTATGTTTAAAAGCTCAGAAAAGTGTTTCCATATCATATATATGTGCAATTATGTCCAATTTCAGTGTATTGTAAGAGTTTCACATTGGTTTAGAATTAGAATTACAGTTAGCGTTAGGGCAAATATAACATTTAGTTTAGATTTCTATATGCGTTAGCTTCAGCTATGTTTAAAAGCTCGGAAAAGTGTTTTACATATGATATATATGTGAAATCCTGTTCAATTTCAGTGTATTGTAAGACTTTCACATATGCTTAGAATTTAGGATTACAGTTAGGATTAGGATGAATATAACATTTAATTTAGTTTCCTATATGCATTAGTTTCAGCTATGTTTAAAAGCTTGGAAAAGTGTTTTATATATCATATATATGTGCAAATAAATAAATAAATAAATGAAATTCAATTTGTTATAATTCAATATATTATAAACCTCCACACAATAAAATATCTAGGAATTAATCTAACCTCTACTATAAAAATAACAAAACACTAAAGAAGAAAATTAAAGAAGATCTTAGAAAATAGAAAGATCACTTATGCTCTTGGATACAGAATAAATATTATCAAAATGGCCACTCTACCAAAAGTGATTTATAGATTCAATGCAATCTCAATTAAAATACTAATGTTATTCTTCACAGAGCTAAAAAAAATAGTCAAAAATTTATATGAAAAAACAAAAGACCCAGAAGAGCCAAAGAAATCACCACAAGACTGGACTTTAAATTATCCTATGGAACTATAATAATAAAAATATGTTTTATGCTCTTGGCACTAAAGCAGACACATAAACCAATAGAACACAATAGAAGATATAGTAAAAAATCTATACACTTATAGCCTATTGATTTCAGACAAAGGTACCAAGAACATTTGCTGGAGAAAAGATAGGCTTTTCCACAAATGGTGTGGGAAAACTGGCTATCTGTAAAAAAAGTGGAATTAAACTCAAACCTCTCAATCTGTATAATAATGAACTAAAAATGGATCTAAGATCTGGAAACTAAACCTGAGGCTTTGAAATTCTATCATTTGAAATTACTAGAAGCCGGGCATGTTGGCACATGCTTGTAATCTCAGCTGAGACAGAAAGATCTCAGTTCAAGGATAGTCTCAGCTACTTAGTTAAGTCCTTTGCTAATCAGTAAGACCCTGTTTCAATATAAAGAATAAAAAATAGGCCTGGAGATATAGCTCAGAGTTAGAATACCCCTGGGTCCCATCCCCTGTACCACTAAATAAATAAATAAATAAATAAATAACAAATAAATAAAAGAAATTACTAAGATGTGATAGAACCAACACTTTAACATATAGACACTGGTAGAAACTTGCTCAGTAAGATCCTCAAATCTCAGGAAATTAAAATAAGAATTAAATGCGATGACATTAAATTAAAATGTTTCCATATAGCAAAGGAAACCATCAGGAGTCAAAAGAGACAGCCTAAAGAATGGGAAAAGAACTTTGCCAGCTACTCCTCCGATAGGAGACTAAGATCTAGAATATACAAAGAACTTAAAAGGCATCACTAAAAACAACTCAAAAAGGGTAATTAAACTAAATAGACACTTCACAAAAGAAATACAAATGGACAATAAATATATGAAAAATGTTCATCATCATTAGTAATCAGGGAGATGCAAAGCAAAACCACACTGAGATTTTATCTAACTAATTAGAATGGAAATCATCAAGAAGTCAAATAGCAATAAATGCTGGCAAGGATATGGGGAAATAAAACTCTTATACACTGTTGGTGGGATTGAAAATTAGTGCAGCTGCTATGGACATCAGTGTGGAGATTCCTCAGAAAACTGGGAATAGATCTACCATATAATCCAGATATACCACTCCTGGGTAACTTTACAAAAATATTGAAATCAAACTATTACAATGAGACATGCATATTCATATTTACAGTGGCACAACTTACAATAGCTAACACATGGAACCAGTCTAGGTGTCCATCAGTAGTTGAATGGATTACAAAATTATGGGGTATACACCTAATAGAATTATATCTACTCAGCAATAAAAAAACAAAATTATGCAAGTTTTAGGAAAACAGATGGTCCTGGAGAATGTAATGTTACATGAGATTAGCTAGTTACAGAAAATGAAGGGTCATATTTTTTCTCTCATATGTAGAAGCTTTTTTTTATCATATTAAATGATTTTTAAATTTTCTTATCTCTTCCCTATTTTTATTAATTTTCTTCTCCTTCCAGGGAAATATATTCCACTAACCTCTAGACCCTTTAACTGAATTTTTATTTCAACTCTTTTGCTTAAAAACATCTTTTCTCTAAATTTTTTTTCTTTTACTGGTGCATTGTAGGCATACATATTAATGGAGTACAAGATGGTAGAGGCATATATGCACACATCACCCAATTAGCCCTTACCCAATTCTCATTGTATTTCCTCCTCCCTCCCTTCTTCTCATGTTTGGCTTAGTGATTGACTTTGATATGTTTGTAAATGCACATCATGTACCTTAGGGAATTTCCCTCTTCTACACTCCCCTCCCCGTCAGTAGGGTCACCTTACTTGCTTATCTATGGTTTCTCTTTCTTTGTCTAGAGTTCCTCCTGTGACCCATTTTCTCACTAGCGTTTACATATTAGGGAGAGCATCTGATTTCATATTTTTTGTGACTGACTAATCTTACTTAGCATAATGGTCTCCAGTTCTACTCATTTCTCTGTAAATGACATAATTATGTTTTTCTTTGTGGCTGAGCAAAATTGCATTGTGTACATATTCCAACAGTAGCCTCCACCCCCACCTTAGGCAGACTGAACCGCAAAGTCTCAGACCCAGCACACTTATCGTGGCTGCATAAGTACCTGGCAGGTTCAGCACTGGGTGCTCTCCTGTGGGGACGGTGGGTTCACTTATGTTGTTGTTAAATACCACTCTGGATCTCTGGAGGGCATGGTGAGCTCAGCTGCCACTGCTGGAAGTTGTAGTTGGTCTTTGCTCAGGAGGAACTGAGGACTTAGAATTTTGATGAGCTAAAGCCGCTTACTCGGTTTCAAGTCATGAGTATTTTTTTCTAAGTCTTTGGCAATTGCCTCAGGTGTGGTGAGGCAAGATGGCATTGCCATGGTGCCCACGGCCTCATCAGTTGGAAGTGGTGGGTTCTTTTCTGCTATCTGATCAGCCTTCTAACTTTTTTTCCTGCCACATTTCACATATCATGCACTTTTTAATTTATGGTGCTTTCTTTTCAGAATGTTGTTTTTATGGCAATGAAGACCAAGTGTCAGCAGGGCTTATATGTGCTGCTTCCTTTGATCCCCATCTTTCTGGAAGTCCTTTAAAAACATCTTAAAAATAACTCATGGACTTCCAAAGGCCCCATCTTACCCAACCGTGTCAGGACTGCGGATTCTGCACCTCCAGAGACCCCAGAAAAAAAGCCAATGACTTGAAGTAAAGTAAATGGCTACAGCTCATTGGAATGTAAGAAGTTGGCCCCTGCTGCATGGACCATGGCTATGACTTGCTGCACAGGTGGCCTAGCTCATCGCATCCTGCAGAGATTTAGAGCAGTGCTCAACAGCACTGTAAGTGAATCAACCATTCCTGAGGGAGACTGCCCAGTGTGGCTGCAGGGACTCATGCAGCAAAAAATAGAATCTCAGTGTCTGAGATTTTGTGGTTTGCCCTGGTGAAGGAGGAGATGGAGTCTGCTCTTCGACACAGCAAAAGCACAGATCAGCAGACAGCTTCCAGGACCAAGCAGGCAAAAAGGCTCAGAGCCCTAGTAGGGCCTTTGGAGAGTGCTGCAGACCACCCAGTTGTGGTGACCAGAGAGAAATCAGACGAACCCAGCCCTAGCTTGGAGAATGTGGACTCCAAATTATACACTGTGTCTGATCTCAGTAGCATCAACACCTATGCAGGTGGGGAGAGGTGGGGGTTAGCATTGGTTGAAATCATGTAGGCCTGTACTTAACATTAAATCCAGCTCCATTGAGACTGGCTGCCTGCATAGACTGAGAAAATCTGAGACAGGGGTGCATGTGTGCTTCTGTCATCTTGTACCTCATGAAGAAGTATGATTACAATGCACCAATAAAATTAAATAAAGAAATAAAACAATTCACTTGCACTGTGAGACTGTTCCTTGTTTTATTTTATGCATGCATTATCACTTATTTTCCCTTTGAAAAGATTAACTCTTTAGGGACTATTTCTTGCTCTCCTTGAGTTGTCTCTGTTTTTTGTCAGTGCCTTTATTTCATTTTTAAATTTTTCTGCAAATTTCATTTGACTCTTTCATTTCACAGGATCTTCTCATATATCTGCCATTTCTTCTCCATTCATTTGTACTTAGCAACCAGTCAGAAACTTTGGGACTACCTTCTTGTCTGGCCAGAATACATACTGGTTGTTTCATGGGAACACAGTGCTTGGGGAGCTATTTTGTCTGGAGATGTGTTTCTCCAGAGGAGAGCCCTCCAGTATTCACTGAAAGGAGTTATCTTTCAGTTCTTATTATATAAATAGTTTTAGAAGTGGGAGAACTAAATTTATTAAATTGGCGGTTACTTAATATTTTGTGACTAGTCCTCAATCAGCCTTTGCCTTCCACTGTGACCCATCTTTCTATATTATAGAAATCATGTCCTTCAAATTCTCCATTAACTAATTCCACAAACACTTATTGGGACTTACCATGTGGCATGTTGAAAGGTAAATAAAAATACATGCCTATGTGGAATTTACACTGTAACAGGTTGAAGCAGGTAATTAACAGAGAAAGTAAAACAAACAATTTATTACACAATATTTTGTGGGGTGGCCATATTATAATTACATCAAACAGCTGCTATGAATAATACAAATGTACTGAAAAATATTGTGCAAAGTTGAGCAGGAAATGAATAAGGAAGCTGTACATTGGAGAATGTTGTGATTTTAACCAGGGAAACCAGGATGGACCTTGTCCAGAAGGGGTACTAGAAATAAAAGTTTGTAGGAGAGGAATGATATTGGCTGTGCATATACACATGGGAGGATTTTGCTCCATTGGGCCAGAATTCTGGAAGAGAAAGTGCTTGATGTGTTCAAGGACCACTGCAAGGGCCACTGCAGTGGAAGCCCAAGAAGCAAGAGCTTAGTGGGAAATGCTGTTCAGAGTGAAGTGGGGCTAGTGTGGGACTGATGTGAGGGCCATTAGAGTGTCCCCAAGAGTTTACCAAACACTTTTAGACAGACGAATTATTTCCCCTCTGTTATTTTTTAAATTAATAGAACTATTAATTAAGGCATACCATATCATTACATTTTATGTAAGTTTGCATAAAAGTCTTCAAACTGTGAAGAAGTTTTGATACTAAGAGTGTAAGTATAGATGAAGAGATGAAAGTCATCATCTCCTTCAATAATATTTACTGCATAGTGTTATGGGTCACACATTCAGCTAACTGCTATTACTGTCAAGCTGTCACCAAGTTCATGATCTAGGGTCTTTGCCAGAAATTTAAAATAAGTGTAGGGGAGGGAATGGGATGGGAACTGGGTAAGGGCTAAAGTGATATGTGCATATGTTCTTTTAACATCTTGTATTCCATTAAGATGTATGGCTATAATGCACCAATTAAAAAATAAAATATGTATAAAATAAAAAATTTGTTTTAGATAGTAGAAATTAAAAGGTATAGTTGGAAGAATTTGTTTCAAATTGGCAGTTTGGACAAGATTCTTGAATAGTGAAGTAGGAACATGGGTTTAGACTGTGAAAAGAATATTTTGGCTTAAGAGAAGAGCAAGAAATAGTGCTCTAATATTTGGGATAAACTGAAGTGAGAGCAATGTAGAATAAAAAAAATACAAAATGCAAGAGAAGCTGGAGCACATGGAAATTAGGAAAAATGCTGGGACCGATTGTATGGAGCTGTGAGAATTAGTGGAGTTTGTAAGATCTACTGAGAAATCCCTGGAAAGATTTGAATAAAGGCCAATGTAGCGGACTGGCCAGCCATGCAGCCAGCTGCAGTGTGTTCAGTGAAGCCTCAAGGGTTTCCTGAGTTGCTTTGGAAACTCTAGGAAACTTCACATGACGAGAATCCTGACTTTAGGGACCACAGAGCACTGCTGTCTCTGACCACCACGTGTTGATTCACATTTCCTGGGAGCAGGAAATCCCAAAGGGCCATCCCAGGAGCTCTCTGGGGTGTTTGAGTTAGATCTTCAGGCTTCCTAATAAAGTCTGGCTCTTCTCTCAACATCAAGAGGGCAACAGCCCTCTTCCTAAATACAGATTGTTTACAAGATAGTATTATTTTAATTTACAAGATTTCTTCAAAATTGAGAGGATACTACATAATCTGGGAGGTTCAAATTGCATTTCCTGTAATCTCCTGATACAACCGACATACTGAATGAAAGGAACGTTGAGGTCTTCGAGTTGAACAGAGTGAGGAAGAGGATTTGAGTGGCGCCTGGTGATGTTCACAGTTTTCTAACTTCAGAGACACCCTTCCTTCTAAAGCATTTGCGGCAGTTTCATTGTGAGTCACAAATTTAGTTAAAATACAAATTCTTTGACTTAAAAATCATTTTAAAATGTAGAATGGTGAACCGGAGGCTGGGAAGAGTAGAGGATAGGGAAGGATAAGAAAGGTTGATCAATGTTTATTAAATTGCAAATAGATAGGAGTAAGAAGTTCTGGTGTGTAGAACAACTGTAGAGAACAATAATGAAATGTACATTGAAAAAAATTTAGAAAAAATAATTTTGAATGTTTTCACTATAAATAAGTTATATGTTTGAGGAGTTAGACACATTTAACCTGTTTCAAACATGATACAATGCATCCATGCATTGGGACATCACATGACACCCTATTAATAGGAACAATTTTTATGTTTTTATGTATCAGTTAAATACATCTAATTTAAATTAAAAAAACTAAAAATTATAAAATGACTTTTTTAGAGTATATCCTGGGATGCTTTCATTTTCATTTTCTCTTTCCAGAAACATTTAGAAATGAGCCTGCCTGTGAGTTCAAGATCTACAATGAATTGATAGCAGATTATTTAGGATTAGTGTGAACATGGAGCAGAGAGGAAGTAACAGGGTAATGCTATTTTGAAGAAAAACCATTAGTGGGGTATGAGAAATTGGCTATTGAGTGACTTTGAAAACTGTCATTCCCTTGGTGAATTGATGAAAGAAGAGGCCTCTCTTTAGTTCTGTGGTCTCAAAATACTATGAATTTAAATTTTCCTATTTAAGGCCAGGCATAGTGGTGCATGCTTGCAATTCCAGCATTTGAAAGGCTGAGACAGGAGGATCACCTTTTGTGGCCAGCTTCAACTACTTAGTGAGGCCCTTTGCAACTCAGTGAGACCCTGTTTCAAAATAAAGAATAAAAAGTAGGGATGGGGTTATATCTTGGAGGTAGAATGCCCTTGGGTTTCATCCCCAGTAATACCAAAATAAAAATAAATAAATAAATAAATAAATTGTCCTACTTAATAGTGGTATACCAGCACTCAATCAGATTTTAGCAAAAATCCTTTTCTCTGAGAAGCTTAAATTTACATTATAGTAGGAATTATATTTTTATAACCCATCTCTTTTATAGTTCAACTTTCTCCTCCACATTTTCATTTAACTTCAAAATAAAGAGGAAAAGGAGGAATTACTCAACAAAAGAAAAAAACCCTGAGATCAGAATAAATGTCTGTTGAAGAAATGAGACAAGTATGCATGTTACCACAGCAAGAATCAGACCTGGCTTCACTCTGGGCTGCTCAGAGGGAAAATTACAGGTGAACTTTGTATGCTAACATATTTTAAAGGTAATCTTTAAGATCTTTCCAATGTTCTTTCATCCCATAAGTAATACCTGTATGATTTAAAATATGTAACAAGATAGTTGAAATGCACTTGGATGAGAGTAATTGTGCTTAGATAGAGTGTGCAGGGTCCATCCTGCTAGAGGAGGGAAGCATCCTCTGCATTGCTTCCTGTACCCTACATTTTCCCAGAATGTACTGAACCAGAAGCACTTTGAAATTTAAATGCCAGTGGCATACATACCAGGTTTTCTCTACTGGTGTGATTAAGTGAATATCCCTAGACCCAGGAGCTGCAGAGCTGTACTAAACCTACCAGTGCTCCCACCACCCCCCTTTCTCAGCATCTTCATCAATCCCTGATATTACTCAGAACCACCTTCCATTGGTCCAGTTTGTATCTCCCTATTCAATCTCTTGTACTCTCCTTCCTCCAGAACAGAGCATTCAGATGCATTTATCTCAAATAGGAGTTTCTATAGCATCAGGGTGACACTGTTTCCTACCTACAGTCATGCAGTATAAAGACTATGTTTAAATATTAAACATCCAAGGGCTCCCCAAAGAGCCATTAGAGCCTGAAAGTTTGAAGGTATAACTAGAAATCATTTTGCCAAGAGACATTTTACCAAGCCAACCATTTTAGAGGAGACCAGGGGCCAATGAATGACACACTAAGAGAGGCTTAGATGGTTAGGGGGTACATATGTGTCCATTTCTCCCATCCCACCAGGGATTAGGAGGTCTGCAGAGAGTGAAGAGCCATGTCTCCCTAGGTGTATTACTTCTCCATTCTCATCTGGGGTCCCCCTCTGATGTTGCACATGGGGACATCACTTTAGACTCATTGTGGAGAGAATTAGGTTCACATGAGTCACATCCTTGGAGTGGAGCTTGGTACCTGGTGAGTCTTCTGTAGTTGTCCCTTCTGATTTCATCATGGGCACTAAGAGCTCCCAGCTCTGCTGTTAAATCTATATTCAGGCACTCATATTTTTGTAGAAAATGTAGTTTCAATTTTTTTTATAGCAATGTGTCTTGGATGCACAGAGAAGTTGATAGAAACTGGTGTCAGTATTTCCAACATTCACTTAAAATTATGCTGTTAAAAGATATGCTATTAAAAAGATAGAAAAAATTGTGCTGAAAATTAAAGATATTTCCATATATCTCTATGTAATATAAAATATAATGAAATAAGCAAAAAACCCTTTCATATTTGTTTTATTCATGTGTATGTGCACATACACATCTCATTCATTTTTCATGTGTCGTTAGTCCTACTCTATATTCATATGGTATGGGACATGCATCCATTTTGTGAAATAATACTGTTTTCCATGAGGCTCATAAGCAGCTCTCTTAGGAGCTGTATTTATATTTTTGTTAAACATCTCAGTACACATATTACAGTATGATCATTTGTTCTCAGTGAATAATATTGTGGTCAACAAACAGACGTTTACTTAATAAGAATTTTTTGGAGACTACATTAGATAGTAATGGCATAAAGACAAAATAAGGCATTGCATTAACAGTACTTTGATACAAATAATGTACAAATAAAATACAGTGTCTTAAATGAATGAAAAATATAGATTTTCTCTAAAGATCCACATGTTATTTGAATTGAGTCTTAAAGGGTATATAAAATGTCCAGGCAGATCTCATCATGATATCCTGGAAATCACTGTGGGCGACAGGATTTGGCTTTGAAGAGCACACTGTTAAGTTTGGGAGCCGGGTGAGTTCTGGGTGGTTGGAACTTGCTGTGGCTCAGAAGCAGCCAGTGAAAGCTTGGGAGGGAGGTTTAGGTAAGATCGCTGCGGTGCTGGTAAACTACATGAGGGCCTTCAGATTTTATCTTCAATGTCCATGAGTGTACAAGATTCATTTTACTCATAGGCATTTGTCCCACCACAGGGCAGGTGCTCTCTCATTTGTTCTTATTCTCTTCCTTCAATGTGAGAGTGACTTCTTATCTCCATGCTATGGAGCAGCCAATCAAAGCTCAGTGGTACTCAAGGATTCATTCAAGGAAGTCAACCAAAACGTGGAAGACCAGGATGTGAACCTAAGCCTGTCCTCTCCCCCAAAGTTTGTGATTTTTCATCTGATTCTGGAGCTTCTGTCAATGTGGCAAGCGACAATGAGTGAGTGCACATCCAAGGACACTGGAAATGACTTCAGTAGGGCCCTGATGGCAGGACACTAGTTACAAGTCAGGTTTAGAGCGTAAGAGAGAGAAGTTGTGAAAGCTTGAGTGGAAATAACAAACTTGGTGATATAGGGAAAGACATAGTTAACCAACATGCATAATTATATTGTTTGTGGTGCTAGAGATTCAACCCAGGAGCATTCTACCTCTGAGCTACATCTCCAGCCCAATTTTTTATGATTTATTTTGAAACAGAGTCTCACTAAGTTGCAGAGGGTCTCACTAAATAGCTGAGGCTGGACACAATTTTGAGGTCCTCCTGTCTCAGCCTCCCAAGTACTGGGATTACAAGCATGCACCGCCATTCCCAGCCCCCAAATTTAAAAACTGAATGAGATTGCATTTAAATAACTGCAAAATAAGAGCTGAGTGTGGTGGTGCACACTTGTAATCCCAGCATTTGGCAGGCTGAGACCAGAGGATTGCAGTTCATAGACAGCCTCAGCTACCTAGTGAGGGTCTTTGCAAATCAGTGAGACCCTGTTTCAAAAATAAAAAAAAAAGACATCCGGGAGTTGTGGAGCATGCTTGTAATCCCCGCGCTTGCGAGGCGGAGACAGAAGGATTGCGCAGGTTTGAAGCCAACCTCGCTGGTTTAAGAGACCCTGTTCCCAAATAAAAATATAAAATTGGTCTGGGAGTGTAGCCTGGAGGTAGAAGGGTTTTCGGGAACCCCAGTACCACCAATAAATAAATAAATAAATAAATAAATAAATATTACAAAAGACAAAAAAGTAGGGCTGGGAACTTAGCTCAGAGGTAGAATGCCCCTGGGTTTCATCTCCAGTACCACCCCCCCAAACCTGCAAAATAAAGAATTAAAGTCTTGATGTATTTTACTGCTCAGCTGTGTTTGCTTCTGAAAGGAGGCTGAGGAATTTATCAGTGACTAATTTGTTACATTGTTCTTCAGATAACCAGTGTTCTGGCAGTTGCTAAGGAAAGTATTTATATTCACTTGGCTTCCCTAATAATGTTATTTTTGAATTGTCATAGTCACATAAGTTGTATACGTTTTTGTTTATGTGTGTCTTGATTGCACAAGAGGTCACATCGGTAGCTGGCATTAATGTGTTACAGGTGTGTGTGAAGCCAGTGGAGCAAAATCTTTATCCCAAGAAAATCATCAATCATTCTAATTTTTTCACGGGAGGTTTTAGACATAATTAGTCTTGTTTTCAGCAACAATTTGTTTGGGACTGAATGGACCGGAATGATTTTTAACTCTTCAGTATTCTTTTTGTTTCATGTGAAAACGTCAACCATTTTAATTTTTTCCTATTAATTGTCCCAATGCTCCTTTTTAGTCAGATCTGAATGAAGTTTACCTAATTATTCCTCTGCTGTGCTTCTTGATTTTTACATATATTTCTCACTCTCTTCCAAATGTGTGACATAGGGGTCATTGTCCACTGTTGCTTTAACACATACATAGACTCTAGATCAGGATGTCTGTGTTTTAAATTCTTTTGTACTGGGCAGACATACTTATCTTAAGAAGGAAAATTCAAGCCAAATTATAACCCATTTTCAGGCTTATGCTATCCAAATAATGCCTACTGACATTGAAAATTTGATTTAAATTCAGCTTCAAAGTACCGTTTTCTATTATGTAGCATAGTCAGTGTAAGCAATAATTGCTCCCCAAATGACAGTTCCTTTTTCCCTCTGGCTTCTTATAACGTGCCCTTTCCATTTCTATACTCAAGCACTTCTTCAGACCTGGCTTGCTTTCCTGCTCATCTCTTCAGGAACAAGACATAACCACATTCTGAACTCATTCTGAACCAAAACTGTGTAGACTGTTGTGTAGACCCTCCTCCACATTCTTGAGTACAGCAAGTCTTTCATCCTCTACCTACCTTGTCTGTCTATGCAATCAGTAGATTCTGAGAATGTACTATATTTCTACGGTGTGTGTTAGCTCCCCTAGCTCCTATAAAGTTCTAATTCTTTAAAATTGAAAACAAAATTATGATGAAAATTGGGGTAAACATCATTCATACCTCATTTTAGCTTTTGTTTTATCCTCATGGTATATGGAAAACCTATAAGGTATGACACTTCATGGGATAATTAAAAGTAGCTCATAATGAAGTTCCCCACTTTGGCCTTTTCTCTTCACATATCTCCAAAGACTTATTTCCCAGATTCTAGCTCTTCACTGTCAAGGATTACCTCCAATCCCTGTGGTTTCTGCCTAATGTGACTTCACCTCTCAGGGGCAAGAATGATGTGGCAAAGCAATGCCAGTGTCCTCTCTGGGTTTGTTCTGGTAGGGTTCTCAGACCGTCCTCAGTTAGAGCTGGTTCTTTTTGGGGTGATCTTGTTTCTTTACCTCATGACTGTCTTGGGCAACACCATCATCATCCTTGTCTCCATCTTAGACTCTAAACTCCATACTCCCATGTACTTTTTCCTCTCCCACCTCTCCTTCCTTGACCTGTGCTTCACCAGTAGCATCATTCCACAGCTTTTGGTCAACCTGCGTGGCTCAGATAAGTCCATCACCTATGGGGGCTGCGTGGCTCAACTCTACGTCTCTCTGGCACTGGGGTCCACAGAGTGTGTCCTCTTGGCTGTGATGTCCTACGACCGCTATGTTGCAGTCTGCCGTCCTCTGCATTACGCCTTTGTAATGCATCCACGACTTTGTCACACTCTGGCGTCCATGGCATGGCTCAGCGGCATGGCCACCACCCTGGTCCAGTCCACCCTCACCTTGCAGCTCCCCTTCTGTGGGCATCGCCGGGTGGATCACTTCTTCTGTGAGGTCCCTGTGCTCATCAAGTTGGCTTGTGTGGACACCACGTTCAACCAGGCTGAGCTCTTTGTGGCCAGTGTCCTCTTCCTCATAGTGCCTCTGTCACTCATCCTGATCTCCTATGGGAAAATCGCCCAGGCTGTGCTGAGGATCAAGTCCACCAGTGGCCGGCGCAAAGCCTTCGGGACCTGCTCCTCCCACCTGGTGGTCGTCACCATCTTCTATGGGACCATCATCTTTATGTATCTGCAGCCAGCCAGGAGTAGGTCCAAGGACCAGGGAAAGTTTGTTTCCTTGTTCTATACTGTGGTGACCCCCATGCTCAACCCTCTTATTTATACTCTCAGGAACAAGGAGGTGAAGGCAGCACTGAAGAAGATTCTGGGGAAGTTATGAGTGAGTGGGACTTTCTGATGATCAGGAAACCTTTTGGAGAAATGGAGTAAACTGCTTCTCTTAATGGAACAAGACTCAAAAAAAAAAAAAAAAGATTGGAAGAAGAAGTTTACCCTGGAGTCTTAGAGTTGGATGAACTGAGCCATCTGAGTGTCCTGAAGAATCTCTGTCACCTTTAGATGGTTGCATGGCATTAAGCAGCCTAAATTAAAATGAGTCAGCTATCCTAGGCTTTTACTAATTAGGAAATTCAACCTTTCTAATAGTGCAACCACATGTTAGATAGACGTTTTAGCATTTGATCATTTGCTCTGAACAGAAAGCACATTCTAAACCTCGGGGACAGTGCCATCTCGACTAGTTGGCCCCCGGCCCCTGGCCCCCGGGATGTTCAAGTTCACTTCCCCATTGGGCCACATTCCCTCCATCGTGAGTTTCTGGCTTTTGTATTTCTCTCTTCACTGTGTTTTTGAGAATGGCAGCTGCATTGTGACTTGATCACTATTTGAAATAAAAGCTTGGCACAGGCGAATTAGAAATTTGTATTTTGGCATGGGTCTTTTCTGTCTGTGTCCTCGTATTAACCCACACTGTGTCTGAATGGTCTGTTGGGTATATTAGAAGCAATCTCAAAATTAACACTGTAACTAAATCATGGGCTCCCTATCTGTGATTTATTCCTCACTATTGGTAATGAAATATACTACATCATCCAATCTCTCGTCTTTTCTCTACCTACTGTACATAACTTACACAGAGTCCTGTGGATTTTACTTTGCTGTCACCTTTCTCCCACCTCTTTCTGTTTTACCCTGCTATCATTACGTGCTGTGTGGAGTGTGGGGTGCTGATGAGAACTTCCTACTAAACAAGGGTTATACATTTAATGATATAAGCACCTCTTTATGGGTGTTCATGTTGCCATGCATCATTTTTTAGCAAATTATGAACAATCTGAGTTAATGCATCAACATTTCTAAACTGCTTCTTTTAAGAAATCAGTTTTTGTCCCCTGAGGCATCGAGGGCACATACCTGAAAAAACACTACCAACAGCTTCATGGAATTTCTACTCTAATGGTCAGCTCAATTTTCAGATCTATCACTATGTCACCACATACATTATCAAACAGCAGAAGTAAATATTAGGGGAAAGGCCTTCAATTTTAGAAGATTATTTGTAAAATCTGCATCAATCCAACTAGAAGACTAATGGCAATCTGTTTTCTTTTCATTTGGATTTTGGTAGTAAATTGATGCAGCACCAAAGCAACATTACCTCAGCAAGGGTGCTTCACTTTGAAGAAGGGTGAACGAATTTTTATTATTTCCTAAATCACAAATATGTAAACAAGTATATCAGAAATGAAAGACTCTGAGCTGGGCATGGTGGCGCACGCTTGTAATCCCAGTACTTGGGAGGCTGAGACTGGATGATCGCGGTTTGTGGACAGCCTCAACTACTTAGTGAGGCTCTCTGCAATTTAGTGAGACCCTGTTTCAAATTAAAGAATAAAAAATAGGACAGAGGGTATAGCTTGGAGGTCGAATGCCCCTGTTTTCCATCCTCAGACCTGAAAAAAGAGGAAAGAAAAGAAAAGAAATGAAATGAAATGAAAGACTCTGTGGGTCAGTGTTAAAGGGGCGGACATCTTGTAATGGGCATAAAACGGTCCTAAGGTGCTACAATCTGTAAGTTGAAAGATTTTTTTTTCCCAAGGCTCTTGGAAGGGTCAAGTTTAGAAGTTATTTAGATCTTTCTATTTTTGCAGCCAGCATTTCCTGGCTGCTCCAGAGACAACATGCACTACAGGGACATCTTTGGAGCTGTGGCAAGAAATGCAGCCTAGAGGATTAGTTCTGAGCTGTGGAGATGCTTCCTGCTCATAATTGAGGCCATACTGTATTTGTACTCTAGAGTCCCTGGAGATGTCTTTAGTGTCCCTGCACAGGCTCCCGGGTAGGGACAGTCATTATGGGCATCTTGTCAGTCTGCCAGACTCCACAGAAGCTGGGACAAGACTCTGTGTTCCGCTTCCTCAAGGCATTTACCTGGCAACCACTTTAGTACTAGTGGCTGCTGTGTCTCTGGGACTGCCACCTGGGAAGCATATTTAGTTCCCTTCAGATCACAGGCAGCAGAGACACCACGCAGCAGGGAGTTACTCCCAAGGCCAGAAAGCATATTCTTGGCCAGAAAAAGGTAAGCAGACAGGAGCCACAGGCCTAGTCAGGATGGTCGGGGGTAGAGACATCAGAGGAACTAAACAGAATGGTGAAGTCCCTGTGCTTCAGAGTATCATTTCACAGTCTCCATTTCCAACAGATTTTCTTACTAACCCTTCCTTCCTTCCTTCCTTCCTTCCTTCCTTCCTTCCTTCCTTCCTTCCTTCCTTCCTTCCGTTCTTCCTCCCTGTCTTCCTAGTTAATTTTTACTAAGCTTTCACTGTTTCTAAAATGAACAAAAATATTCCAATTTATAGCTTCCTCCATAGTATAAGTAGAGATATAGCATAAAATACTTTCCCATCATCTAGAGACAATCCAGTGTGTTAAAAGGAATTAATTCAGTATCTATCTATCTATCTATCTATCTATCATCATCTATCTAATCTGTGCTCTGGTTGATCTAGAGCTACACCCTCTGGTCCTTTGTGTTTTTAATTTTTAGACAGGGTCTCAATAATTTCCCAGACTTGCCTAGAACCTGAGCTCCTCCTGGCTCAGCTTCCTGCATCACTGGGATTATAGATATGTGTAACCACACTTAGTTTTGCTTCTTTCTTTAATTGCAACCACAACCTCCTGCCTGCCCTGTGTCATGATTACCTTAAAGACAAAGTGCTTGTCCCCCATCTTTTACACCACTATCCTTTTCTTGTTCATGCTATATCCCATAATCTCCACATGTTATTAAAGACATTTGGGATCATTTAAAAAATAACTGGGATACAGCATTTTAATTTTAAAGGGTGGAAGGGGATTGGAAGCAGGAAATGGAAAGGAAAAGAGGATTGAGGAAGGTAATAGTTTAAATAAAATTATGCCTATAATGAAGGCATCACTGTCAATCTCATGAACATGTATTGGGGGAGGAGGCAGGAGCTGGGTGTTGTGGGAGGAAACACACCAAGTGCTGTGGGCATGTCTGTTTGTATCACTCTGAACCTCACTCATTACAATGCACCAATAAAAGAATATATAGTAAATCCCCTAAGAATAGTTCTGGGCACCTGCAATAAGTGTTTAGAACAAGGTCAGCTGGGCGTGGTGGCACAGGCTTGTAATCCCCGTGCTTGGGAGGCTGAGGCAGGAGGATCGTACAGGTTCGAAGCCAGCCTCAGCTACTTAGTGAGGCTCTCAGCAACTTAGTGAGACCCTGTTTCCAAATAAAATATAAAATAGGTCTGGGAGTGTAGCCCAGAGGTAGAAAGCCTCTGGGTTCCATCCCCAGTAACACACACACACACACACACACACACACACACACACACACATACACACAAATAAAAACAAGGTGACCAAGGATGGCTCAAGAAGTATATCAGTGTATGTACTTTTATTTTTATGTTGGAGATCAAGAAATATTAAATGCATAGTTAGGACCAAAGAAGAAATTAAAAGAAAAAAAAAACCCAGTTAGTTGACAATATTTATTACCTTTAGCCTAAACCTTTATTCTGCTTTGAAGAGAATGTTGTGTTTAGGATATTTTCATTTGAATAAGATTTCATATATGTGTTCTGTTGTTGGATTTGGGAAATAAAAGAATCGACCTGAATCGAGTGAAGGACACTCACTTTCATAAAACTAAAATTAATAGCAAAAAGGTTAATGCCGAAATTTAAATAGTTTATTAAAATGTATCATTAACAGAAAACCATCAAAACATAATGATATTCAATTTAACACACATTAAACAAGATACAACATAAGCAATTAAGTTAGAAATTGGAAAATTATCAGAAAATAAGAGAGCTTATAAATCTAAAAGTGGGGAAGGGCTAAATGAATGATGTGTATATGTATGCATCTACCATCTTGTACCTACCTTATTAAGATGTATGACAATAATGCACAATAAAAAATCTAAAATAAAAAAATCATAATTTTTTTAAATCAATAAAACCAAGCATAATAGGGCATAACTGAATCCCGGCTACTCAGGAACCTGAGGCAGGAGGATCACAAGTTTGAGGCTGTCCTGTGCAACTTGACAAGATCCTATCTGAAAATAAAAAGAGTGAGGATTTAGCTCAGTGGTAAAGTGCTTGCCTAGCATGTTTGATACCCTGAGTTCCATCCCCAGTACTGCAATGCTTGTATACTTAAAAGTACTTTAAAGAGAATAATAATCTTATGGGCTCAGTGAAATATATGCTTTTAACTCTTACCCTGCAGTCACATAAGAAAATGGGGTTGCTGGACTGAAAGAAATCAGCATTATCGAGCAGGGCGCCTGTGGGAGTTCACATTATCTCTTGAGTCAGGTGGTGTTCCTGATGGTGATCACCCAAAGGGGAAGACGGGGTGGGTAACACCAGAGCCTGGGCCTCATGGATGCACCGGGTGTGAGCAGGTTGGTGAGGGAAAAACAGTTGCTGGTTGGGTGTGAGGTGTGAGAGGGGTGTTCAGCACAAGGGGATGTTTTCCATGCTTAGGTTCCAGTCAGGCAGATATGGTGTGGCAGGAAACCATTTAGAAGTTTGCAAGATTTTAAGATAGAGAGTTGGGCCAGAGATACACTCAATACAACATTTAACATGGCTGTTTCATTTTATAAAGGTGGAAAATAATCCATGGTCTTTAAAGATGATGGCAGGTGCTGTGAGGAATCAGAATTGCATCCTTAAGGTTTCAGAGAACTCTGTTCCCTGGGATGCCCTGGTCACTATGAATTTCTTCTGGGAACAAAGGACAATGCTTTTTGGGAGGTCTTTTCAGCTGCCTGTTCCAAAACTCTGCTTCCAGCATGGTTTCAGGCTCACACACAGAGTGTGAGGCTCATAGAACAGGTTGCACAGAAAGGAGAAACAGAGGCAAGCTGTCAAGTCAGCACCTGGGGAGGGCAGAAAGGGAACTTGGTTGGGCTGGGCAGAGACTTTGGGTGTGTGGATGGAGGAGCAATTGTTAGTATGATTCCTTTGAGCTCAGTGAGGTGACTCAATTCTTTTCAAGATGTGTTTGTATATTCAAGGAAACGGATCTTGGTCTACAAATCTTTTTCTACTTGAGTGTTATATTGTCATTTTATTAAAATCATTCTACTTTAATTAAAACTATTCAACAATGATGTGCTGCAGTACAGATATTCTAGTGTTGTAACCAAAATACAAATGGTTCTGAAGCATTGCAAAAATTTACAGTAATTGTTAATTCTAATTATTTATTTATTTATTTATTTATTTATTTAGTGGTGCAGGGGATTAAATTCAGAAAGTTCTGCTTCCAAACTATATCCCTAACCCTTACTAAATTGTTGAGGGCCTTGCTAAGTTTCTGAGGCTGACCTCTAACCTGCAATTCTTCTGTCTCAGCCTCCCAAGTACTGAGGTTACACGTGTGCAACCACCAGACTCAGCTTGTATTCTTCCAATGTTTTAGTTAAGGAATTTTTCTTTTTTGACATTACTGGGGATGGAACTCAGGGTATCACACATGCTAGGCAAGCACTTTACCACTGAGCTAAATTCTTACCCTTTTTATTTTAAGATAGGATCTTGCCACATTGCACAGGACAGCCTCAAACTTGTGATCCTCCTGCCTCAGGAGGATTCTCCTACCCAGGTTCCTGAGTAGCCCTGGGATTACAGGTATGCCCTATCAGGCCTGGTTTTACTGATTTTAAGAATTTATGATTTTTTATTTTAGAATTTTATTGGTGCATTGTAGTCATACATCTTAATGGGGTACAAGATGGTAGAGGCATACAATAACACATCATTCACTTTTTAAAACTGTCGTATTTTTTGATAATTTTTCAACATCTAACTTAATTGCTTATGTTATATCTTATTTAATGGGTATTAAATTGAATATTATTAGTTTTGATCATTTTCTGTTAATGATACATATTAATAAACTACTTAAATTTTGGCATTAACATCTTTGCTATTAATTTTAGTTTTATGAGAGTCAGAGAAGATAAGGAGCAAAATTTTTATGCTGTTCATAATTAAAAACTTATTAAAGCTTAATATTTGGTTATTACACAAAGCTTATGTCACCAGTCCTTTCAGTTTATATTTGTTTATATTATGTTATTTGTTGCAATATATTGTTGTGTCTTATCTATAATAGGTAGTTATAAAACAACAGTGAGAATTACCACTTTTGCTTGTATATCAGTTTTCATAAGGTAAAAAGTGAGTTACTAATTTCTATACTTTGGGGATGATAAAAATTAATTGGCCCCCTTTAAATTAAAAATTGCTGAGATGGGTTTGGTATTGCATGTCTGTTATCCTAGTAGTTAGTAGGCTGAAACAGGAGGATCACCAGGTTGAAGCTAGCCTCTACACTTGAGAGAAGCTCTCAGAACCTAGAGAGATCCTGTTTCCAAATACCAAAAGGCTGGAGGTGTAGCTTGGAAGCAGAATGCTCGTAGTTCAGTACCTAGCACATTAAAAAAATTGCTGAGCTGGGCACGTTGGTGCAGGCTCGTAATCTCTGTGCTTGTGAGGCAGAGACAGGAGGATCGCGCAGGTTCGAAGCCAGCCTTGCTGGCTTCAGACACCCAGTTTCCAAATTAGAAAAATATAAAAAATAGGTCTGAGAGTGTAGCCCGGAGGTAGAAGGGTTTCCAGGAACCCTAGTACCACAAAAAATTGCTAAAATTATATTTCTGTCTGTAGTTTTTACTTTTCTGTGACCAAAAAGATCATTTACAGAAATAAATTTTGTTAGATTAAAAGGATGACCTAACTTATTTCTGAAAAAGGTGATTGTCTTGCCCCTCCCCTCCTAGCTTCTCCCCTCCCTTTTCTTTCCCTCCCCTTCCCTCCCCTCCCCTCCCCTTCTCTTTTCTTCTTTTCCTTCCTTTCCTTTCTTCTCCTCTCCTCTTCTTTCTCTCTTCCCCTTTTTTTTCTTTTTTTTGCACTGGGGATTGAACTCAAGGTAGTTCTTCCTCTGAGCTACACCCCTATCTCTTTTTATTTTTTTTTTATTTTGAAATAGGGTCTTGCTAAGGCATTGAGTGTCTTGCCAAATTGCCGAGGCTGGCCTCAAACCTGAGATCTACTGTGTCAGCCTCTCAAGTGCTGGGATTATATGTGTGCCCCAATAGTGGTGGTGTTTTCTAAAAGTGTTCTGCTTTAGAGTGCATCGTAGCACAGGTAGACACTAAGAGATACTGACTGCACTGTTGTGGAATGTGTCTGCTTGTTGAGACACTGCTTCTAAGCACTTGCCATGCAGTGCCTGTTTGGGAGGTGACATTGGGGCTCTTGTGACCATCTGTGATGTCACCTCTCCAGCTGAGCCTCAGCCTTCAGGAACACACTATTCATGCCGGGATGGTGCAGAGCGCCAATGAGAGCCAGGTCACAGGCTTCATCTTGTTGGGGTTTTCTGATCATCCTCGGTTATTGAAGGTCCTTTTTGTGGCCATCTTGAACTTGTATTTACTGACCATTCTGGGGAACTCCACCATCATTCTGGTATCCCGTCTGGAGCCCAGGCTTCATACACCTATGTACTTCTTCCTCTCCCATCTCTCCTTCCTCGACCTCTGCTTCACCAGCAGTGTTGTCCCCCAGCTCTTGGTTAACCTGCAGGATCCCATGAAGATCATCACCTATGGGGGCTGCGTGGCTCAACTCTACGTCTCTCTGGCACTGGGGTCCGCAGAGTGTGTCCTCCTGGCTGTGATGTCCTACGACCGTTATGTTGCAGTCTGCCGTCCTCTGCATTACACCTTTGTAATGCATCCACGACTTTGTCACACCCTGGCATCCATGGCATGGCTCAGTGGCATGGCCACCAGCCTGGTCCAGTCCACCCTCACCTTGCAGCTCCCCTTCTGTGGGCATCGCCGGGTGGATCACTTCATCTGTGAGGTCCCTGTGCTCATCAAGTTGGCTTGTGTGGACACCATGTTCAACCAGGCTGAGCTCTTTGTGGCCAGTGTCCTCTTCCTCATAGTGCCTCTGTCACTCATCCTGGTCTCCTACGGGCACATCGCCCAGGCTGTGCTGAGGATCAAGTCCACCAGTGGCCGGCGCAAAGCCTTCGGGACCTGCTCCTCCCACCTGGTGGTCGTCACCATCTTCTATGGGACCATCACCTTTATGTATCTGCAGCCAGCCAGGAGTAGGTCTAAGGACCAGGGAAAGTTTGTTTCCTTGTTCTATACTGTGGTGACCCCCATGCTCAACCCTCTTATTTATACTCTGAGGAACAACGAGGTTAAAGGGGCACTGAAGAAAGTTCTAGGGAAGATTCTGAGGGTAAATTTTACCTGATTTTTGTAAACTTTTTAAAAAACAGTACTGTGGTGAATATCTTTTATACATGGCAAAAAGCACATAAAATCTTGTATTAGAATTTTGGAGTGCTTAGGAATTCGCCGAATCCAGTACAGCTACATCTGTGTACTCAAGAACAGTGAGTCAAATTGCGGGCCACAGAGGAGAAATCCCAGTACTGTACCTCACCAGTGGGGGAGTTGTGGTGGCAGAGATATCACACCATAGGAGAACGTGCAACCTGGCACCCCCCATAGTTTAAAGCAGCCTCTATTGACTCCCTGGGTCGGAGACTCTGTGATACAACCCAGTAAAGGAGTAGTGGGGTCTGAGATACTACTGACTCGAGATCCAGAACACCTTAAGTGAAGTCATAGTGACCCAAGGGAAGAACCCAGAGAAGGCACAAACATCCGAAATCATGGGAAAGAGGAATAATACTGGAGCAATGAATGCCGCCCACAACCCCACAACATCAGAACCTGATAAAACAGAAAATCAGAGATTTCTAAAAGATCAAATCAGGAAAATAACTGTAGAAATAATAGAGGTGCTTCGAAAAGAACTCAGAGAGAGCCAAAAAGAGATAAAGGATGCAATTAATGAAGTAAAGGCCTCAATTCAAAGCACAAACAACCAATTAGACCACATGGAGAACAGAATCTCGCTCTTAGAAGATGAGCAATCCAAAAATGAACGCATAGTTTCTAATCTAGAAAAAAATATCCAACAGCAGGAATCTGACATTGAAGAAATATGGGCCCATCTTAAGAGAGCTAACTTAAGAATAATTGGAATAGAGGAGGGAAAAGAAAGTGAAACCAAAGGGATCAACAATCTCTTCAAGGAACTAATAGCAGAAAATTTTCCAAACATAGAGCAAGAGGTTGATACACAGGTCCAGGAAACTTATAGAACTCCCTTTAGACAGGATCGGAGAAGAGGATCCCCACGCCACATAATTGTCAAAATGACCAATGTGGAAGCCAAGCAGAGAATCTTAAAGGCAACAAAAACAAAGGGCCAAGTGACATTCAGAGGCAAACCGATTAGAATCACTCCAGACTTCCCAAACCAAGTCATGACAGCCAGAAGGGCTTGGAGTAACATATTCCAAACTCTGAAAGAAAACAACTTCCAGCCAAAAATTTCCTATCCAGCAAAACTTTCTATCAAATTAGATGGAGAAATAAGAAGCTTCCATGACAAACAGAAACTGAAGGAATTTATGTCTTCAAAACCAGCGCTAGAGAAAATACTCAAAGAGATTAACTACAAAGAAGAAATAGGTAACACTCACCAGAACCAGAGAAACAAGATTTTCCATCCAACAGACAACTAAGATTGGTTATCTGTGGAGATTCATTATTTATGTTAGTCTTTTACCTATCTCTAAATGGTATTGTTTGCCTTATTTGTTGTTAATTTTTAGGATTTCTAGTTGGGATATTAATATACCTTCAGATATAGCATTTGGAAATATTTTATCCAATTCTATTAGTAACTGTTAACTCTGTTTACATTGTCTTTGGATATCCATTTTTTTTATTTTTTAGGGAGTTTGTATACTCTTCTGTTGCCTGTGCCATTGAAATCATATCCAAGAAATCACTGCCAATTTCAATGTTGTGAGGTTTTATGACCCAGATTTTCTCCTAAAAGTTTATAGTCTTAAGATTTATATTTAGGTCTTTTATCTTTTTTGAGTTAATACTTGTATGTGGGATTAGGTAAGGGTCCAATTTTATTCTTTTCCATGTAATTATTATTTTTCAACAATATTTAGTTAAAAGAATATTATTTCCACCACCAAATGTTCGTGGAAACCTTGTCAAAAATAACTTGACAATATAGGGAAGAATTTAGCTCTAGGCTTGTATTTAACTCCAATGGTTTATATATCTGCCATTAGAATAGTACTACACTGTTTCAATTATTGTAGCTTTATATGGTTTGAAATCAGAAAATATATATCTGCTAGCTTTGTTCTTCTTCAAGATCGTTTTGGGTATCTAGAATTCATATTCCATATTAGGATAGATTTTTTTCTGAAAAATAAATATATAAATATATGATAGTTTCACCAAAAAAACAGAAAAAAATATGCTCTGGTAAGAAAGAAAGCAAAAAGAAATATTGAAATGTTATCTTTAAATCATCAAAAGCTTGGCATCAGACAAATGAAACTGTTATGTGAGATTATCATTTTTAATTTTGGATAAATTGCTATAATACTAGATGGCAACCACTAAGCCAAGCATGGGAGGGAGGGATGGGGAGAGAATGGGGTGGGGATCAGGTGGGGGCTGACTGGACGATGTGTGCATGTATGTCTACAAAAGTTTGTATCCCACTATGATGTATGAATACAGTGCACCAATAAAATAAAATTAAAAAAAATAATTTTGGAGTGCTTAAATACTTAGGCATGTTGTTCTTGTTGTTGTTTATGTTTATTTATTTATTTATTTATTTTCTTAGTGGTACTGCGGTTCCTGGAAACCCTTCTACCTTTGGGTTACACTCCCAGACCTATTTTTATACTTTTTATTTGGATACAGTGTCTCTTAAGGCAGCATAGCTGGCTTTGAACCTGCGCAATACTCCGGTCTCTGCCTACCAAGTGTTGGGATTACAAGCATGCTCCACCAAGCCCGGCTGTTGTTCATTTTTTAGGCATAAGAATATGAAAGTTTAAGTTAAGGAAAACAGAAAGAAACTCCTGCAGGGGACAGGACCCCAAAGAGGGAGCACATGATATTTTTATTATTCAAACTACTATGAAATCTGCCGGGCGTGGTGGTGCACTCGTGTAATCCCAACATTTGGGAGGCTGAGACTGGAGGATTGTGGTTCGTGGACAGCCTCAGCTACTTAGTGAGGCCCTCTGCAACTCAGTGAGACCCTGTTTCAAAATAAAGAATAAAAAATTGGGAAGGGGGTGTAGCTTGGAGGTCATATGCCTCTGGGTTCCATCCCCAGACCTGCAAAACCCCCCCCCCCAAAATAATAAAAACAAAATACTATGAAATTTATGTCTAGTTCCAAGTTGGTGAAATTGCATAAATAACAATACCTATCATTGCTATTATAACTCTACATTTCTATTATATAACATGTTTTTCATAATCTTCAGAGTTATCATTCAGATAAAAGCTTAATCAGACATACTAACAGGTTGATCATCAGTTCACCTCGGTTCACTCTAATAGTAGCACAATGTGAACCTTTTAGTTAATCTGTGCTTCAGAGTTTATTTTTTCCTATAAAATGCATATTTATATAGAATATATGGGACTCATTTTGATTAAATGCATCCAGATTGAGATAAAAGTGAAAATTCTCAGAATGCTTAGGCACAAGTTAACCTCCTTTTCTTTTGCAATTGGGTATCTGAGTGTTCTAGATGGACACATGGCTTAGATATTTCCAAGGATGAGCTGGGAGGGACACACACTGGGAAAGCTGTCATGGAGTAAATTTTTTTATTGCACTCTATAATTCATCCACTTAAGTTATGGAAGAGATATGCAGAGGTGTAAAACAACATGCTGACAAGACACTACATTATGGGTAACATGGTGGAAGGGGGCGGGCTGTCTGGCTATGCAGTGGAGCCCAGGAGCCAGAATGAATTTTCTGTCACATCAGACTGATGTCTGATTCCTATGAAAAAGCACAACTGTATAATTTTCTGTGGCATACACAGATGCATAAATAAAAATACCTATCATTGCTATTATAATTCTACATTTCTATTATATAACATGTTTTTCATAATCTTAAGAGTTATCATCCAGATAAAAGGTTAATCAAACATACTAGGTCGGGCGTGGTGGCGCACGCTTGTAATCCCCGCATTTGGGAGGCAGAGACAGAAAGATTGCGCAGGTTCAAAGCCAGCTATGCTGGCTTAAGAGACCCTGTTTCCAAATAAAAAAGTATAAAATAGGTCTGCGAGTGTAGCCTGGAGGTAGAAGAGCTTCCAGGAACCCCAGTACCATAAAACACACACACACAAACACACACACACACACAAAAAAAAAAAAAGCAAAAAAAAATCTACTAACAGGTTGATCTTCAGTTCATCTAAGTTCACTCTAAATGGCTTTTGCATATAGCATTGCTATTCTGGAAATGAAGTTTGTTTTACAGCTTGATTTTTGGTAAATTTGTGTGAACACATACAATTATATTTTCTATTTCTCTTTACTGTAACAGGCATTGAGCTACAGAGTCTATAGAAGGAAACAATTCTCTGTGTTTAAACTTATATCTGAATAAATATCTGAATTCAATGAGATGAGTGGAACACGATGGGAGGGTCCTATAGGTGCAAATGTGTTGACCATTTCAAATAAAGGATAAGTTAAGGAAACCTCATTTATAACTAGTTAGAAGCAGAGGCATAATTAGGCAGAATGCACTGCCAGGAGTTCATGCCTGCAGTGCTGGAGTATGAATCTTTCAATTGTTTATTTACCCATTTATTATATTTTGGGTGTGCAAGTACTGATTCCTGTAGACTGTGCTAGTTACTGGGCTAGTTTTGAAGAAAACTAGCAAGAAGTAAGCATATGCTTAATTTGAATGCATTGCCATTAGGAAAGATGGATTCTTAAAAAAACTATAGGATAATTAGGGAGATGAAATTGGGATTAGAGCATGAAGGAAAAAATAAGTCTCAATGTAGTTGAATGTTAAAGAAAATATGAAACTATTCTAAGTGACCTTTAAATTGTGACTTCAATAAAGCTCTAGTCCTGAAGGATTTGGATACAGAAGGGAAGAGCCATCAGGAGACTCTGCAGGAGGCAAGGCACTCAAGATGTCAGGTGGAGTTTTATTCTGAGACCCTAAATCTGAGTAGTATGGGTGTCCCCTCCATCAATTACACAGGCTGTTGTATTTCAACCACTATCCCTAAATCTCTAAAAATTCCTGGCTTCTATTCTTAGAGTGTCTGTAGTCTTGACCTGGCTCCTTATAAATCTCTAAGTTTATACCAATTTAAACAAAATTGTGTTTTGAGCAGGACCTTTCATATCTTCTTTGGAACACTGCATTCCTTCCTCACATCGTAACTAGTCGTTTTTCTACATAAATTTGATATCAGCAATCTGGGATTCAGTATAAAAGTGGGGAAGTTATTAAAATATGGTTCCAAATATGGACACCATTCTTCCTAAGAGGACCTCTAGATCCATATTGAGGTGAAAAATTTCCAAATCATGAGATAAAAGTAAAAGTAGGATACTCATTACTTTTTATGGATAAGTAAAACCAGAAAAAATTTATAAATTATGCAGTCTGTAGTCATCAATATTTTATTTTAGGAATTTATTTTCTACTCAGCTAGACATTTCCAATGGAAGATTAGGATCTATGTTTATTATATCACCTTTTATGGAGACAATAATTTTGTTTGCTAAACAGTTCACTTGTAAATTGTGTCACAGCTAACATATGCCTATTAAATATGTTATCACTAAAGTCTAGTGAAAGTTATTTTATTTTATTTTTTGTGTGTTACTGGGGGTGGAACTCAGGGGTTTTTCTACCTCCGGGCTATACTCTCAGACCTATTTTATACTTTTTCTGGAAACAGGGTCTGAATAAGTTGACGAGAGCCTCACTAAGTAGCGGAGGCTGGCTTCGAACTTGTGTGATTCTCCTGTCTCAGCCTCCCAAGCACTGGGATTAAAGTGTGTGCCACCATGTTCTGCTGGAAGGCATTTAAAAAAGATGTTTGATGATGCCTTTATTCTCAAGTAATAATAACAGAAGATTTGTCTTCATGCATGAAAATATTAGAATCTGAAGGAGGCTGTATATTCAGAGTGGAGAGAGTCCAAAAAAATGTAAAGACAATATAAGCGTACACATATGGAAGTCAGATAAGAATCATATGTTTGTAAGTAAATTCAATTGTAACACATAAACTAATGTCCTAAGTCGCAGTGTGCCAAGAACATTATATTCAGAAGATATGTTTTTGGTCTTAGTCTCAAGCCTTCTACAAAGCTCAAATCTCCACACTTATTTGGACTTGCTTTTTTTCTTAATTTAATAAAACAAATACTTTACAACAGAAAACACCTTCTTTTAGCCTATACACAGCTAACATTTGGTTATTGTGAATTTGAAAGATTTTGAAATATTTAAGAAGTAGAGGTATCGGCAGGTCAGCAGAGCTTTTCTAATGTTGAGGGCTGGGTGATGGGGAGGAGCTGGGGCCTGTTCTTCTGTTGTCTTCCCATTGATTGTGGGTATTGTGTATAGTCCAGTCTTAGTAATATGGATTTAGAAGGGTTAACAGGTAAAGAGTACTTTTTCTAATGGTGGGGGTTGGGTGATGGTGGAGTAGCAGGGGTCAGAAGTCAGGAACAATAAACACCCAAATTTTGTTTCTCTGCTTCACAAAATGACAATAAACAGTAACTCGCTGCCACCCCCGAAGGCAATATGGCACTGATGTCATACCCTCGGCCGTGAGGCTGGCATATTTCTTTTCTGGTTTTAAGCTCCACTCTGAGTCCCTGGAGGGCGTGCTGAGCCTGGCCTCTGGGAGCTTTAGATGCTCCTTGCACTGAAAAAACTGCTGAATTACACCTGGTATTCTGCAGCTGCTCACCTCAGCTCGCTGTCCGCCCCTCCTGTCTGGAGCCTGGTGGCTGGTTGAGTGCGCTAGTCTTGAGCCGTCCAGTAAATTCTCCGCTGCCAGCAGCAGTATGGCGCTGCTGCCGTGTCCAGGCCATGAGGCCGGTGTATCTCCTCTCTGGGTCTGAGCTCCATTCTGAGTCCCCCTCCTCTCTGGAGCCCAGCGCTGCCAGGAAAGATGGCGCCGGTGGCGCGGCTCCGCCGCCGCTGGAATGCAAGCTGGTTTCCTCTCTGGCGTCTGGCTGTTCTTCTAACCTTCCTTCTCTCTGTCCCTTGTACTTGCAGTTTTTATTTCTCTGCTGGTGGTGTTTTCTGGCTATGAAAAGCACTGTATTTGTAGTGATAAAGATCGATTGTTAGCGGGATTCATAAACGTGACTTTACTTGGTTGCTATCTTCCCAGAAGCATTTTTGAGAATGGCAGCTGCATTGTGACTTGATCACTATTTGAAATAAAAGCTTGGCACAGGCGAATTAGAAATTTGTATTTTGGCATGGGTCTTTTCTATCTGTGTCTTCGTATTCACCCACACTGTGTCTGAATGGTCTGTTGGTATATTAGAAGCAATCTCAAAATTAACACTGTAACTAAATCATGGGCTCCCTATCTGTGATTTATTTCTCACTATTGGAAAATGTAATATACTACGTCATCCAATCTCTCATCTTTTCTCTCACCTACTGTACATAATTTACATACAGTCCGGTGGATTTTACCTTGCTGTTACCTCTCTCCCACCTCTTTCTGTTTTACCCTCCTATCATTACGTGCTGTGTGGAGTGTGGGGTGCTGATGAGAACTTCCTACTAAACAAGGGTTATTCATTTAATGATATATGTACCTCTTGCTGGGTGTTCATATGTTGCCATGCATCATTTTTTAGCAAATTATGAACAATCTGAGTTAATGCATCAACATTTCTAAACTGCTTCTTTTAAGAAATCAGTTTTTGTCCCCTGAGGCATCGAGGGCACATACCTGAAAAAACACTACCAACAGCTTCATGGAATTTCTACTCTAATGGTCAGCTCAGTTTTCAGATCTATCACTTTATCACCACATACATTGTCAAACAGCAGAAGTAAATATTAGGGGAAAGGCCTTCAATTTTAGAAGATTATTTGTAAAATCTGCATCAATCCAACTAGAAGACTAATGGCAATCTGTTTTCTTTTCATTTGGATTTTGGTAGTAAATTGATGCAGCACCAAAGCAACCTTACCTCAGCAAGGGTGCTTCACTTTGAAGAAGGGTGAACGAATTTTTATTATTTCCTAAATCACAAATATGTAAACAAGTATATCAGAAATGAAAGACTCTGAGCTGGGCATGGTGGCGCATGTTTGTAATCCCAGTACTTGGGAGGCTGAGACTGGATGATCGTGGTTTGTGGACAGCCTCAGCTACTTAGTGAGGCTCTCTGCAATTTAGTGAGACCCTGTTTTGTATTAAATAATAAAAATTGGGGCAGAGGGTATAGCTTGGAGGGCAAATGGCCCTGGGTTCCATCCTCAGACCTGCAAAAAAAGGAAAGAAAAGAAAAGAAATGAAATGAAATAAAAGACTCTGTGGGTCAGTGTTAAAGGGGCGGACATCTTGTAATGGGCATAAAACGGTCCTAAGGTGCTACAATCTGTAAGTTGAAAGATTTTTTTTCCTCAAGGCTGTTGGAAGGGTCAAGTTTAGAAGTCATTTATTTATTTATTTATTTTTAATTTTTTTATTGGTGCACTGTATTCATACATCATAATGGGATAAAAAAAAACTTTTGTAGACATACATGCACACATCGTCCAGTTAGCCCCTACCCAGTCCCCACTCCATTCCCTCCCCATCCCTCCTTCCCATGCTTGGCTTAGTGGTTGACATCTAGTATTAATAGCAATTTATCCAAAATTAACAATGATAATCTCACATAACAGATTAATTTGTCTGATACCAAGCTTTTGATGACGTAGAGATAACATTTCAATATTTCTTTTTGCTTTCCTTCTTACCAGAGGATATTTTTTTCTTTTTTTTAAGGTGAAATATTATACATTTATTTATTAACTTTTCAGAAAAATCTATCCTAACATGAAATATGAACTATAAATACCCAAAACAATCTCGAAAAAGAAAAGCTATAAGATGTACATTTTCTGATTTCAAACCTTATAAACCTACAATAATTGAAACAGTGTAGTACTGCTATAAAGGCAGATATATAAACCTGTGGATTAAAATAAAAAGCCTAGAAATAAATTCTTCCATATATGGTGAAGTTATTTTTGACAAGGTTTCCAAGAACATTTGGTGAAGGAAATAATAATCTTTTCACTAAATATTGTTGAAAAATAATAATTACATGAAAAAGAATAAAATTGGACCCTTACCTCACACTAGAATTTATTTAGATCTTTCTATTTTTGGAGCCAGCATTTCCTGGCTGCTCCAGAGACCTCATGCCCTACAGGGACATCTTTGGAACTGTGGCAAGAAATGCAGCCTAGAGGATTAGTTCTGAGCTGTGGAGATGCTTCCTGCTCATAATTGAGGCCATACAGCCATTGTACCCTAGAGTCTCTGGAGACGTCTTTAGTGTCACTACACAGGCTCCCGGGTAGGGACAGTCATTATGGGCATCTTGTCAGTCTGCCAGACTCCACAGAAGCTGGGACAAGACTCTGTGTTCCGCTTCCTCAAGGCATTTACCTGGCAACCACTTTAGTACTAGTGGCTGCTGTGTCTCTGGGACTGCCACCTGGGAAGCATATTTAGTTCCCTTCAGATCACAGGCAGCAGAGACACCACGCAGCAGGGAGTTACTCCCAAGGCCAGAAAGCATATTCTTGGCCAGAAAGAGGTAAGCAGACAGGAGCCACAGGCCTAGTCAGGATGGTCGGGGGTAGAGACATCAGAGGAACTAAACAGAATGGTGAAGTCCCTGTGCTTCAGAGTATCATTTCACAGGCTCCATTTCCAACAGTTTTTCTTACTAATCTATCCATCCTTCCTTCCTTCCTTCCATGCTTCCTTCCTTCCTTCCTTCCTTCCTTCCTTCCTTCCTTCCTTCCTTCCTTCCTTCCTTCCTTCCTTCTGTGCTTCTTCCCTGTCTTCCTAGTTAATTGGTACTGAGCTTTCGCTATTTCTAAAATAAAAAATTCCAATTTATAGCTTCCTTCATAGTATAAGTAGGGATATAGCATAAAATACTTTACCATCATCTAGAGACAATCCAGTGTGTTAAAAGGAATTAATTCAGTATCTATCTATCTATCTATATCTATCTATCTATCTATCTATCTATCTATCATCTAATCTGTGCTCTGGTTGATCTAGAGCTACACCCTCTGGTCCTTTGTGTTTTTAATTTTTAGACAGGGTCTCAATAATTTCCCAGACTTGCCTAGAACCTGAGTTCCTCCTGGCTCAGCTTCCTGCATCACTGGGATTATAGATGTGTGTAACCACACTTCGTTTTGCTTCTTTCTTTAATTGCAACCACAACCTCCTGCCTGCCCTGTGTCATGATTACCTTAAAGACAAAGTGCTTGTCCCCCATCTTTTACACCACTATCCTTTTCTTGTTCATGCTATATCCCATAATCTCCACATGTTATTAAAGACATTTGGGATCATTTTAAAAATAACTGGGATACAGCATTTTAATTTTAAAGGGTGGAAGGGGATTGGAAGAGGGAAATGGAAAGGAAAAGAGGATTGAGGAAGGTAATAGTTTAAATAAAATTATGCCTATAATGAAGGCATCACTGTCAATCTCATGAACATGTATTGGGGGAGGAGGCAGGAGCTGGTGTGTTGTGGGAGGAAACACACCAAGTGCTGTGGGCATGTCTGTTTGTATCACTCTGAACCTCACTCATTACAATGCACTAATAAAAGAATATATAGCAAATCCCCTAAGAATAGTTCTGGGCACCTGCAATAAGTGTTTAGAACAAGGTCAGCTGGGCGTGGTGGCACAGGCTTGTCATCCCCGTGCTTGGGAGGCTGAGACAAGAGCATCATGCAGGTTTGAAGCCAGCCTCAGCTACTTAGTGAGGCTCTCAGCACCTTAGTGAGACCCTGTTTCCAAATAAAATATAAAATAGGTCTGGGAGTATAGCCCAGAGGTAGAAAGCCTCTGGGTTCCATCCCCAGTACCACAAAAAAGGAAAAAAATAATAAGAGCAAGGTGACCAAGGATGCCTCAAGAAGTATATCAGTGTACATAATTTTATTTTTATGTTGGAGATAAACAAATATTAAATGCATAGTTAGGACCAAAGAGGAAATTAAAAGAAAAAAAACCCAGTTAGTTGACAATATTTATTACCTTTAGCCTAAACCTTTATTCTGCTTTGAAGAGAATGTTGTGTTTAGGATATTTTCATTTGAATAAGATTTCATATATGTGTTCTGTTGTTGGATTTGGGAAATAAAAGAATCGACCTGAATCGAGTGAAGGACACTCACTTTCATAAAACTAAAATTAATAGCAAAAAGGTTAATGCCGAAATTTAAATAGTTTATTAAAATGTATCATTAACAGAAAACCATCAAAACATAATGATATTCAATTTAACACACATTAAACAAGATACAACATAAGCAATTAAGTTAGAAATTGGAAAATTATCAGAAAGTAAGAGAGCTTAAAAATCTTAAAGTGGAGAAGGGCTAAATGAATGATGTGTATATGTATGTTTCTACCATCTTGTACCTACATCATTAAGATGTTGACAATAATGCACAATAAAAAATCTAAAATAAAAAATAATAAATTTTGTAAATCAATAAAACCAGGCATAATAGGGCATAACTGAATCCCGGCTACTCAGGAACCTGAGGCAGGAGGATCACAAGTTTGAGGCTGTCCCGTGCAACTTGGCAAGATCCTATCTGAAAATAAAAAGAGTGAGGATTTAGCTCAGTGGTAAAGTGCTTGGCCAGCATGTTTGATACCCTGAGTTCCATCCCCAGTACTGCAATGTTTGCATACTAAAAAGTACTTTATTTTATTTTTTTAAAATTATTATTGGTGCACTGTATTCATACATCATAGTGGGATACAAAAAACTTTTGTAGACATACATGCACACATTGCCCAGTCAGCACCCACCCGATCCCCACCCCATTTCCTCCCCATCTCTCCTTCCCATGCTTGGTTAGAGGTTGACATCTAGTATTATAGCAATTTATCCAAAATTAAAAATGATAATCTCACATAACAGTTTCATTTGTCTGATACCAAGCTTTTGATGACTTAAAGATAACATTTCAATATTTCTTTTTGCTTTCTTTCTTACCAGAGAATATTTTTTTTTCTTTCTTTTTTTTTAGGTAAAACTATCATATATTTATATATTTATTTTTCAGGAAAAAGTCTATCCTAATATGTAATATGGATTCTAGGTACCCAAAACGATCTCGAAAGAGAACAAAGCTAGAAGATATATATATTTTCTAATTTTAAACCATATAAAGCTACAATAATTGAAACAGTGTAGTACTGTTCTACAGGCAGATATATAAACCATTGGAGTTAAATAAAAGCCTAGATATACATTCTTCCATATATTGTCAAGTTATTTTTGACAAGGTTTCCACAAACATTTGGTGGAGGAAATAATAATCTTTTAACTAAATATTGTTGAAAAATAATAATTACATGAAAAAGAATAAAATTGTACCCTTACCTAATCCCATATACAAATATTAACTCAAAATAGATAAAAGACCTAAATATAAATCTTAAGACTATAAACTTTTAGAAAAAAATCTGGGTCATAAAACCTCACAACACTGAAATTGGCAGTGATTTCTTGGATATGATTTCAATGGCACAGGCAACAAAAGGGTATACAAACTCCCTAAAAAATAAATTATTTTATATCCAAAGACAATGTAAACAGAGTTAAAAGTTACTGATAGAATGGGATAAATATTTCCAAATGCTATATCTGAAGGTATATAAATATTCCAACTAGAAATCCTAAAAATTAACAATAAAAGCAAACAATACAATTTAGAGATATGTATAAGACTAACATAAATAATGAATCTCCACAGATAACTAATCTTATTCGTCTGTTGGATGAAAAATCTTGTTTCTCTGGTTCTGGTGTGTGTTACCTATTTCTTCTTTGTAGTTAATCTCTTTGAGTATTTTCTCTAGTGCTGGTTTTGAAGACATAAATTCCTTCAGTTTCTGTTTGTCATGGAAGCTTCTTATTTCCCCATCTAATTTGATAGCAAGTTTTGCTGGGTAGAAAATTTTTGGCTGGAAGTTGTTTTCTTTCAGAGTTTGGACTATGTTACTCCAAGCCCTTCTGGCTCTCATGACTTGGTTTGGGAAGTCTGGAGTGATTCTAATTGGCTTGCCTCTGAATGTCACTTGGCCCTTTGTTTTTGTTGCCTTTAAGATTCTCTGCTTGGCTTCCACATTGGTCATTTTGACAATTATGTGGCATGGGGATCCTCTTCTCCGATCCTGTCTAAAGGGAGTTCTATAAGTTTCCTGGACCTGTGTATCGACCTCTTGCTCTATGTTTGGAAAATTTTCTGCTATTACTTCCTTGAAGAGATTGTTGATCCCTTTGGTTTCACCTCCTTTTCCCTCCTCTATTCCAATTATTCTTAGGTTAGCTCTCTTAAAATGGACCGATATTTCTTCAAAGTCAGATTCCTGCTGTTGGATATTTTTTTCTAGATTAGAAACTATGCATTCATTTTTGGATTGCTCATCTTCTAAGAGCGAGATTATATTCACCATGTGGTCTAATCGGTTGTTTGTACTTTGAATTGGGGCCTTTACTTCATTAATTGCATCCTTTATCTCTTTTTGGCTCTCTCTGAATTCTTTTCGAACACCTCTATTATTTCTACAGCTATTTTCCTGATTTGATCTTCTAGAAATCTCTGAATTTTTGTTTTATTGGGTTCTGATGTTGTGGGATTGTGGGCATTCATTGCTCCAGTGTTATTCCTCTTTCCCAGATTTCGGAAGTTTGTGCCTTCTCTGGGTTCTTCCCTTGGGTCACTAAGACTTCACTTAAGGTGCTCTGGTTCTTTAGTCTGTGGTATCTCAGTCACCACTACTCCTTTACTGGGTTGTATCTCAAAGTCTCAGACCCAGGGAGTCAATAGAGGCTGCTTTAGACTATGGGGGGGGGGTGCCAGGTTGCGCGTTCTCCTATGGTGTGATATCTCTGCCACCGCCACTCCCCCACTGGGAGTCAGTACTGGGATTTCTCCTCTGGGGCCTGCAATTTGACTCACTGTTGTTGAATACACAGATGAAGCTGTAGTGGACTCGGTGAATTCGCTGCTGCTGCCACTGCCGCTGGTGGCAATATGGTGCCGTTGCAATGCCCTCGGACATGAGGCTGGCATATTTCTTTTCTGTTTTTGAACTCTGCTCTGAGTCCCTGCAGCGTGTGCCGAGCCCAGCCACTGGGAGCTTTAGATGCTCCCTGCGCCGAAAAATCTGCCGAATCCTACCAGGCTCTTCCACAGCGACTCACTTAGGCTCGCTGTCTGGGCTCTTCCGCAGCAGCTCACCTTACCTTGGCTGGCTGTCTGGGTTCTTCTGTAGCGGCTCACCTCGGCTCGCTGTCCGGGCTCTTCTCAGTAGCTCACCTTGGCTCGCTGTCCGCCGCTCCTCTCTGGAGCCTGGTGGGCTGTTGAGTGCCTTGGACTGTAGCTGTCCGGTGAGCTCGCCGCTGCCGCCAGCAGTAAGGCGCTGCTGCCGCGTCCTTGGCCGTGAGGCCGGTGTATCTCCTCTGTGGCTCTGAGCTCTGTTATGAGACCCCCTCCTCTCTGGGGCTGGTGATTTTTTTTTGTTTCTCTGGTGATGGTGTTTTCTGGCTATGAAAGGCGCTGATTTTGTGGTAATAGAGATTGTTGTTAGTGGGGCTCTTAAGCTCCTCTTTTCTTGGTTGCCATCTTCCCGGAAGTCTAAAGAGTACTTTAAAGAGAATAATAATCTATGGGCTCAGTGAAATATATGCTTTTAACTCTTACCCGGCAGTCACATAAGAAAATGGGGTTGCTGGACTGAAAGAAATCAGCATTATCGAGCAGGGCGCCTGTGGGAGTTCACATTATCTCTTGATTCAGGTGGTGTTCCTGATGGTGATCACCCAAAGGGGAAGACGGGATGGGTAACACCAGAGCCTGGGCCTCATGGATGCACCGGGTGTGAGCAGGTTGGTGAGGGAAAAACAGTTGCTGGCTGGGTGTGAGGTGTGATAGGGTGTTCAGCACAAGGGGATGTTTTCCATGCTTAGGTTCCAGTCAGGCAGATATGGTGTGGCAGGAAACCATTTAGAAGTTTGCAAGATTTTAAGATAGAGAGTTGGGCCAGAGATACACTCTATACAATATATAACATGGCTGTTTCATTTTATAAGGGTGGAAAATAATCCATGGTCTTTAAAGATGATGGTAGGTGCTGTGAGGAATCAGAATTGCATCCTTAAGGTTTCAGAGAACCCTGTTCCCTGGGATGCCCTGGTCACTATGAATTTCTTCTGGGACCAAAGGACACATGCTTTTTGGGAGGTCTTTTCAGCTGCCTGTTCCAAAACTCTGCTTCCAGCATGGTTTCAGGCTCACACCAGAGTGAGTGTGAGGCTCATAGAACAGGTTGCACAGAAAGGAGAAACAGAGGCAAGCTGTCAAGTCAGCACCTGGGGAGGGCAGAAAGGGAACTTGGTTGGGCTGGGCAGAGACTTTGGGTGTGTGGATGGAGGAGCAATTGTTAGTATGATTCCTTTGAGCTCAGTGAGGTGACTCAATTCTTTTCAAGATGTGTTTGTATATTCAAGGAAACGGATCTTGGTCTACAAATCTTTTTCTACTTGAGTGTTACATTGTCATTTTATTAAAATCATTTTACTTTAATTAAAACTATTCAACAATGATGTGCTGCAGTACAGATATTTTAGTGTTGTAACCAAAATACAAATGGTTCTGAAGCATTGCAAAAATTTACAGTAATTGTTAATTCTGATTAATTAATTAATTAATTAATTAATTTATTTATTTATTTAATTTTGTGGTGCAAGGGATTAAACTCAGAAAGTTCTGCTTCCAGGCCTTATCCCTAGCCCTATTATATATTTTGATTTTGAAACAGGGTCTTACTAAATTGTTGAGGGCCTTGCTAAGTTTCTGAGGCTGACCTCTAACCTGCAATTCTTCTGTCTCAGTCTCCCAAGTACTGAGGTAACATGTATGCACCACCAGACTCAGCTTGTATTCTTCCAATGTTTTAGTTAAGGAATTTTTCTTTTTTGACAGTACTGGGGATGGAACTCAGGGTATCACACATGCTAGGCAAGCACTTTACCACTGAGCTAAATTCTTACCCTTTTTATTTTAAGATAGGATCTTGCCACGTTGCACAGGACAGCCTCAAACTTGTGATCCTCCTGCCTCAGGAGGTTCCTTCTACCCAGGTTCCTGAGTAGCTCTGGGATTACAGGTATGCCCTATCAGGCCTGGTTTTACTGATTTTAAGAATTTATGATTTTTTATTTTAGAATTTTATTGGTGCATTGTAGTCATACATCTTAATGGGGTACAAGATGGTAGAGGCATACAATAACACATCATTCACTTTTTAAAACTGTCGTATTTTTTGATAATTTTTCAACATGTAACTTAATTGCTTATGTTATATCTTGTTTAATGGGTATTAAATTGAATATTATTAGTTTTGATCATTTTCTGTTAATGATACATTTTAATAAACTATTTAAATTTTGGCATTAATCTTTTTGCTGTTAGTTTTAGTTTTATGAGAGTCAGAGAAGATAAGGAGCAAAATTTTTATGCTGTTCATAATCAAAATTTTATTAAAGCTTAAATATCAGCAAATATCAGCAAAGTTTGAATGGAAAGATAGGAGAGGAGGAATTTGTTTAAAAAATTTTTTTAGTGACACAAAGCTTATGTCACTAGTTCTTTCAGTTTATATTCATATTATGTTATTTGGTGCAAAAATTGTTGTGTCTTCACTATAATAGGTAGTTATAAAACAACAGTGAGAATTACCAAGCTGGGCATGGTGGTGCAGGCTTGTAATACCCACACTTGGAAGGCACAGACAGGAGGATCGAGCAGGTTCGAAGCCAGCCTCACTGGCTTCAGACACCCTGTTTCCAAATTTAAAAAAATATAAAAATTAGGTCTGAGAGTGTAGCTCGGAGGTAGAAGGGTTTCCAGGAACCCTAGTACCACAAAAAAATTGCTAAAATTATATTTCTGTCTGTAGTTTTTACTTTTCTGAGACCAAAAAGGTCATTTACAGAAATAAATTTTGTTAGATTAAAAGGATGACCTAACTTATTTCTGAAAAAGGTGATTGTCTTGCCCCTCTCTTCCTAGCTCCTCCCCTCCCTTTTCTTTCCCTCCCCTTCCCTCCCCTCCCCTTCTCTTTCCTTCTTTTCCCTCCTTTCCTTTCTTCTCTTCTCCTTTTCTTCTTTTTTTTGCACTGGGGATTGAACTCAAGGTAGTTCTTCCTCTGAGCTACACCCCTATCTCTTTTTATTTTTTTTTATTTTGAAATAGGGTCTTGCTAAGGCATTGAGTGTCTTGCCAAATTGCCGAGGCTGGCCTCAAACCTGAGATCTACTGTGTCAGCCTCTCAAGTGCTGGGATTATATGTGTGCCCCAATAGTGGTGGTGTTTTCTAAAAGTGTTCTGCTTTAGAGTGCATCGTAGCACAGGTAGACACTAAGAGATACTGACTGCACTGTTGTGGAATGTGTCTGCTTGTTGAGACACTGCTTCTAAGCACTTGCCATGCAGTGCCTGTTTGGGAGGTGACATTGGGGCTCTTGTGACCATCTGTGATGTCACCTCTCCAGCTGAGCCTCAGCCTTCAGGAACACACTGTTCATGCCGGGATGGTGCAGAGCGCCAATGAGAGCCAGGTCACAGGCTTCATCTTGTTGGGGTTTTCTGATCATCCTCGGTTATTGAAGGTCCTTTTTGTGGCCATCTTGAACTTGTATTTACTGACCATTCTGGGGAACTCCACCATCATTCTGGTATCCCGCCTGGAGCCCAGGCTTCATACACCTATGTACTTCTTCCTCTCCCATCTCTCCTTCCTCGACCTCTGCTTCACCAGCAGTGTTGTCCCCCAGCTCTTGGTTAACCTGCAGGATCCCATGAAGATCATCACCTATGGGGGCTGCGTGGCTCAGCTCTACATCTTTCATGCTCTAGGGTCCACAGAGTGTGTCCTCCTGGCTGTGATGTCCTACGACCGCTATGTTGCAGTCTGCCGTCCTCTGCATTACGCCTTTGTAATGCATCCACGACTTTGTCACACCCTGGCGTCCATGGCATGGCTCAGCGGCATGGCCACCAGCCTGGTCCAGTCCACCCTCACCTTGCAGCTCCCCTTCTGTGGGCATCGCCGGGTGGATCACTTCATCTGTGAGGTCCCTGTGCTCATCAAGTTGGCTTGTGTGGACACCACATTCAACCAGGCTGAGCTCTTTGTGGCCGGTATCCTCTTCCTCATAGTGCCTCTGTCACTCATCCTGGTCTCCTACGGGCACATCGCCCAGGCTGTGCTGAGGATCAAGTCCACCAGTGGCCGGCGCAAAGCCTTCGGGACCTGCTCCTCCCACCTGGTGGTCGTCACCATCTTCTATGGGACCATCATCTTTATGTATATGCAGCCAGCCAGGAGTAGGTCCAAGGATCATGGAAAGTTTGTTTCCTTGCTCTATACTGTGGTGACCCCCATGCTCAACCCTCTTATTTATACTCTGAGGAACAATGAAGTTAAAGAGGCACTGAAGAAAGTTCTAGAGAAGATTGTAAGGGTAAATTTTACCTGATTTTTGTAAACTTTTTAAAAAACAGTACTGTGGTGAATATCTTTTATACATGGTAAAAAGCACATAACATCTTGTAATTGAATTTTGGAATACTTTCATTTGTTTAAATACTTATGCATGTTGTTGTTTTTCTTGTTGTTTATTTATTTTTTTTTTGTGGTACTGGGGTTCCTGGAAACCCTTCTACCTCCAGGTTACACTCCCAGACCTATTTTTTATACTTTTTTTTATTTGGAAACAGGCCAGCGCGGCTGGCTCCAAACCTGAGTGATCCTTCTGTCTTCCTTCCCTAGCATGGGTTTTACAAGCGTGTTATACCCCACCTGGCTGTTGTTTATTTTTTAGGCACAAGAGTATGAAAGTTTAAGTTAAGGAAAACTGAAAGAAACTCCCGCAGGGGACAGGACCCCAAAGAGGGAGCACATGATATTTTTATTATACAAAATACTATGAAATCTGCCGGGCGTGGTGGCACACGCTTGTAATCCCAGCATTCGGGAGGCTGAGACCGGGAAATCGCGGTTCGCGGACAGCCTCAGCTACTTAATGAGGCCCTCTGCAACTCAGTGAAACCCTGTTTCAAAATAAAGAATAAAAATTTGGGCAGGGGGTGTAGCTTGGAGGTCAAATGCCTCTGGTTTCCATCCCCAGACCCACAAAAAGAACCCCCCTCCAAAATAAAAACAAAATACTATGAAATTTATGTCTAGTTCCAAGTTGCTGGAATTGCATAAATAACAATACCTATCATTGCTATTATAACTTTACATTTCTATTATATAACACGTTTTTCATAATGTTGAGTTATCATCCAGATAAAAGCTTAATCAAACATACTAACAGGTTGATCTTCAGTTTATCTAGGTTAACTCTAAATGGCTTTTGCATATAACATTGCTATTCTGGAAATGAAGTTTGTTTGTTTTTGCAGCTTGACTCTTGGTAAATTTGTGTGAACACATACAATTATATTTACTATTTCTCTTCACTGTAACAGACATTGAGCTACAGAGTCTATAGAAGGAAACAATTCTCTGTGTTTAAACTTATATCTGAATAAATATCTGAATTCAATGACATGAGTGGAACACGATGGGAGGGTCCTATAGGTGCAAATGTGTTGACCATTTCAAATAAAGGATAAGTTAAGGAACCCTCATTTATAACTAGTTAGAAGCAGAGGCATAATTAGGAAGAATGCACTGCCAGGATTTCATGCCTGCAGTGCTGGAGTATGAATCTTTCAATTGTTTATTTACCCATTTATTATATTTTGGGTGTGCAAGTTCTGATTCCTATAGACTGTGCTAGTTACTGGGCTAGTTTTGAAGAAAACTAGCAAGAAGTAAGCATATGCTTAATTTGAATGCATTGCCATTAGGAAAGATGGATTCTTAAAAAAACTATAGGATAATTAGGGAGATGAAATTGGGATTAGAGTATGAAGGAAAAAATAAGTCTCAATGTAGTTGAATGTTAAAGAAAATATGAAACTATTCTAAGTGACCTTTAAATTGTGACTTCAATAAAGCTCTAGTCCTGAAGGATTTGGATACAGAAGGGAAGAGCCATCAGGAGACTCTGCAGGAGGCAAGGCACCCAAGATGTCAGGTGGAGTTTTATTCTGTGACCCTAAATCTGAGTAGTATGGGTGTCCCCTCCATCAATTACACAGGCTATTGTATTTCAACCGCTATCCATAAATCTCTAAAAATTCCTGGCTTCTATTCTTAGAGTGTCTATAGTCTTGACCTGGCTCCTTATAAATCCCTAAGTTTAGAACAATTTAAACAAAATTGTGTTTTGAGCAGGACCTTTCATATCTTCTTTGGAACACTGCATTCCTTCTCCACATTATAACAAATGATTTTTCTACATAAATTTGATATCAGCAGTTTGGGATCCAGTATAAAAGAGGGGAAGTTATTAAAACATGTTTCCACATATGGACACCATTCTTCCTAAGAGAACCTCAAGAACCATATTGAGGTGAAAAATTTCCAAATCATGAGATAAAAGTAAAAGTAGGATACCCCATTACTTTTTATGGATAAGTAAAACCAGAAAAAATTTATAAATTATGCAGTCTGTAATCATCAACATTTTATTTTAGGAATTTATTTTCTACTCAGCTAGACATTTCCAATGGAAGATTAGGATCTATGTTTATTATATCACCTTTCATGGAGACAATAATTTGTTTGCTAACAGTTCACTTGTAAATTGTGTCAAAGCTAATAAAATAATATATGCCTATTAAATATGTTATCACTAAAGTCTAGTGAAAATTATTTTATTTTATTTTTTTGTGTTACTGGGGGTGGAACTCAGGGGTTTTTCTACCTCCGGGCTATACTCTCAGACCTATTTTATACTTTTTCTGGAAACAGGGTCTGACTAAGTTGACGAGAGCCTCACTAAGTAGCAGAGGCTGGCTTCGAACCTGTGTGATTCTCCTGTCTTAGCCTCCCAAGCACTGGGATTACAAGTATGTGCCACCACACCTGGCTGGAAATCATTTTAAAAAGAGTTTGATGATGCCTTTATTCTCAAGTAATAATAACAGAAGATTTGTTTTCATGCAGGAAAATATTAGAATCTGAAGGAGGCTGTATATTCAGAGTGGAGAGAGTAAAAAAAAAATATAAAGACAATGTAAGAGTACACATATGGAAGTCAGATAAGATTCAGATGTTTGTAACTAAATTCAATTGTAACACATAAACTAATGTCCTAAGTAGCAGTGTGTCAAGAACATTATATTCAGAATATAAGTTTTTGGTCTTAGTCTCAAGCCTTCTACAAAGCTCAATTCTCCACACTTATTTGGACTTGCTTTTTTTCTTAATTTAATAAAACAAGTACTTTACAACAGAAAACATCTTCTTTTAGCCTATACACAGCTAACATTTGGTTATTGTGAATTTGAAAGATTTTGAAATATTTAAGAAATATGCAGGTGTTGGTATCTGTGCACCTTGTTCATTAAATATAGGGATAAAAGTGGTAATGTAATTGAAAACCAAATAAAAGATAATTGTATAATTGGAATAGTGCTGACCTCTTTACTTTCACAAAAAAACAGAGGTGAGAACAAGGGTTAATATTTAAACAAGATGCCTAAAAGGTGTGTCAGCAAGTGGACATGGCATATGAATGTTGGACACATGAATCCAGCACGAGGAAAGGAACCTGCCCATTTTTAATGTCATGGTTACTTTGGCAAAGATTAAATTGATAAGATATAAAGAAACTGGTGTGAAGTTCACTGAATCCAACATTCAAAGATTGCAGAAAGATGAGATTATAAGAGAGATTATATCTAGATTTTCCCCTGATAATTATAAAGTAAAGTTGCTTTGTACTGATGGAGAAAAAATGCTCATAGAGAGTTATTTGGTGCAGGGAATCCAAAGTACAGGTGGAAGAATTGATATTAAATGAGATGAATGGGATCTTCTTTGTTATAAATGGTGAAAATAAGCCAGACGTGGTAGTGCACACCTGTAATCCCAGCATTTGGGAGTCTGAGACAGGAGGATCATGGTTTGTGGACAGCCTTAGCTTCTTAGTGAGGCCCTCTGCAACTCAGTGAGCCCCTGTTTCAAAATAAAGAATAAAGAATAAAAAATAGGGCTGGGGGTGTAGCTCGGAGGTAGAATGCCCCTGGGTTCCATCCCCAGTATCAAACAAAAAAAAATGGTGGAAAGAGAGAAAGGATTTAACAGAAGTAAGCTAGTTTTATGAAAAAGTTATTTTATGGTTGCATTGTAATTTTACAACAGAGTGAGATTCAAAGTGATACATTTATCCATGCAAACATCACTTGGTTATTTCTCTCTGCATCCCACCCTGCGAAGCCCTCCCTCCCCATACTTAGTGAGATGAGAAGTGACATCTTCATCTATGAACATAATGTTATTTGCTCTGCTCCCTTCCTCCATGTCTTCTCTTACATGTGGAAGCAAGGTAGAATACAGAAAACAAAAGCGACTTCAGACAGATGAGAGAGATCACTAGGATGGTGGAAGGCTAGTTTTCTTAAATTGTGCTTTTATTTTGAGTTTTGGATGGGTTCTATTTCCTTTGTAAAATAGATAGTACCAGAATGATGTTCAGGGGAGAAGAAATGTCTCACACTAGGGAAATGCACATGTCTCTCCTCCCTGGGAGATCCCCAGATAGTCAGCGCCTCAGCTAATTGCTTGCTAGGGACAAAGGCATTCCCTGAAGACTTGGCACCCATAAGCAAAGCACGACCTTTATATGGGGTTGTCACTGCTCCTACTTCAGGAGCCCCTTGCCTCCCTCATAGTCTCAATACCACAAAACAGTTTATTCAGGCTTGGCTTCTATGAAAAATCTGTGGGAATTATATAGACACGGAAATACAAAGCTAAAAAAAAAACGCTACACAACTTGCTTTCTGAAAATCCGAAAAATGTGAATATACTTAACCATTTCTGACAGTAAGTAAGAATTCAGGGTGTTTAGCCTTGAGTGTCCTTTTATCTTCATGGAGTTCATAAAAGCGAATGAGGTCAAAACCTTACTTTTTTTTCATGGTTGAGTTCGTGCTACCATAAAAGGGACAACGATGTGTGGGAGGGCAGGTGAATAATCTGGATTTCATATTTATTCTGACAAGTAGAAAATGAGATATTTCTTGCAATTTCTCACAAGTGACAGTTATTGCCACACACTTGATTAGTATAACAATGACACTTATGAAATGAATATTTTTATAAGAACACAATAAATATTATAATCATGGTGACGATATATTGATATAAAGCTAGAAAGGTAGATACACAGACACACAGAGAGATGCATAGAGATACACACTCGATTCGACAACACAACTGTACAATACCTGTGAAACAGTCCCCCAGTGGGATTTCAGCCTCTCTAAGAACTGCTCACGAAGAACACTGAACTGTGGGGTCTTTCTCAAGTAACACAGCACTGCAGACTCTGAAGCTGGGAGTTCTAAGTTAGCTCAAAGGAATAGTGTCAGCAGCACTTAACCAAAATGATTACTGGTTTAAAATATTGAATTGTGAATCTACCTTTCTAGCTATTTATTAATACTCAGTCTACTTATCAGAAAGACTGAACTATCATCACCTCACAGCTTCGGCCAGCCATACTGCAGTGTAGACAAAGAGCAGAGATTGGTTTAATTAGAGTCATAGCTGGAACAGTTTATAGGACGGATATAGACATAGTCTAAGACTGTATGATTATGAGGTTGTATTTTAACATTTACCTCCAATGAAATCTCTTAAGTGGGAAAGGAGACAAATGAAGGAAATGAGGGAGAGGAGTTAAAAATGGAAAAATGGAGCCCGGCGTAGTGGTGTTCTTTTTAAATCCTAGTACATGGTTTGCAGCCAGCCTCAGCTATTTAGTGAAGGTGTCCATAACTTAGTGAGAGCCTGTTTCAAAATTAAAAAAAATAATAAAGTAGGGCTGGGGTGTAGCTCGGATATAGAATGACCCTGGGTTCCATCCCCAGGACCACACACACACACACACACACACACACACACACACACACACACAAATTTAAAGATATTTTAACATCATTTAGATTCTTGTTAATAAAGGAATGGCTGTGATGATTGGGCGACATTCCTGTTTCCGCTGCTGTTGTTGGATTATACAGACTATGATTACCCAGGAAGGGTACTGAAGAGGTCACCTTGCTGCAGGTAGTTGCATGAGTAGACTCAGCATAATGAGGGCAGCAGGAGAGGTGGGCTGCTCAGCAAGGCAGGTGGCAAGTTGGGTGTAAGGGGGCACAGGGCTGCCCCAAGGCTGCAAACTAGACTGGGGCCTTGAGCACTCCTGGATGGCACTCCCAGACACAACTCTGCCTCCCAGTGGTTAACTGGAACCAGAATTAGGCACAGATCATGAAATTTACTACCTCATTCTTCAACTCATATCTGCCTATTATATGCCTTAGCTTCTTTGATTATTATTATTATTATTATCATCATCATTATTATTTATTATTATTATTTAGCCAGTTAATTCTATAACATCAGGTAAGATATTCTAACTCAGCCTTGTTCAAAACACATTTCTAAGTTTCTTAACATGGATTTCAAAGTCCTTCACAACTTAAAGCATAGAATTAATCACTTTATACTTTTATTGTTTTCTACTTACACACACACACACACACACACACACACACACACACACACACTATTTTAAGAAACCTACAGGAAAAGGCCTTCTCTGAGATTGCTTACATGACTTGCTCTGCTTGGAACGCCTTTCTTACCTGATTGGTTCTGTGTATGAAGTCTCAGTTTGCTCTCAGCTACTCTGTACAGGCAGTTGTGGCCACCCACCTCAGGGACTTGTGTAATACCAGCCTTTGTTTCTCTTGTCACATTTAGTGTAGAGATTCTCAGTTACAGGGACAAATGGGCATTAGAAATGTAGGGAAAGACAGAGAAAGACATCTGAGGTTACCCTGAGCCCACAGGACATAGACCTTCCTCGTGTGTGTGTGTGTGTGTGTGTGTGTGTGTGTGTGTGAGAGAGAGAGAGAGAGAGAGAGAGAGAGAGAGAGAGAGAGAGAGAGAGAGAGAGAGAGCGCCAGTCTGACTCTGCAGGGAACCTATATACAGGCACTGGACACTGGACTCCTTACTTAAGACCCATGCTGTCACTTTTCAATTAAGCAGGAAAAATAGCCTGCTGATGGGATTATGAAATGAATTATGAATTGGAAGTCTTGGTAAAGTAGACAAACCTTTTCTGATGAAAATCATTCTCTATTAGGTCATATTTTTGTATTTTTCTCATCCTGAAAACAAAGCACAGAGTCATAGTACCAGTTTCTCTTCCTTTCCATTAAAATTTGGTATTAGATATGTGTTGTCATTTTCTTTTCTTTCCTTTTATTTTTGTGGGTCTGGGGATGCAACCCAGAGGCATTCAACCTCCGAGCTACAGCCCCTGCCCTATTTTTTATTCTTTATTTTGAAACCGGGTCTCACTGAGTTGCAGAGGGTCTCACTAAGTAGCTGAGGCTGTCCACGAACCACGATCCTCCTGTCTCAGCCTCCCGAATGCTGGGATTACAAGAGTGCGCCACCATGCCCGCCGGCTATGCTGTCATTTTCGTTCAATTATTTTTCTCTGACTGATTTTCATTCAGTTAATGCTGTGGCTCTCTGTAGTACTCAGTCAATTCATAAATCTAACTTATGTCCTGAAGTATCCCTAGCTGAGCCTCCTGACATCAATGTGCTTCCCCACCCACCCCAGTCAAAGCCAGACAAGTGTTTGCAAGACAGGACTAGAAAGTGCCACTCTCCCCAGAGCCTTTGTTGAGGTCTTCCTGCCTCTACAGAAAGGCTGAGAAGCTCAGTGAGGTCTACACAGTACTGCTGAGGCTACCTATCCTAGACCTACCCTTAGCACCCACGGGTCTGATTCTCTCACATAGCAAGGGGATCGTATACACACTGCGTGCAGAGTTTACCCAGCACCTGAGATGCTCTTCATGAGACTTTTGCATTTCTGTCTAAAATTTAATTTGCACTTTTGCCATGTTTAAAGGTAAGTAGCAGTTTTAATAGATCTATCAGGGTATTCTCTTTTATAATTTTTTTGGTGCATTGTAATTCTACAACAGTCTCTTAAACTGTGTTTATAAGAATGACAACATATTTTAAAATCTTTATTATTAATACATATTCTTTACTATTAATCTTTATTAATGACATAGACTTTATTATTCTATATATGATACTTTTTAATATTAAGGTCATTTTGTTAGCTTATTTAAAGAATACCTAAATAAATGAAACATACTTTTAAGAATAATTTTAATTTTTTGATATTTTAATCATTGGGTGAAATTGTATATCTTGTTTCATAAACTTTGGTTCCTAAATATGTCTTTCAATTTCTTCTCAGTTATTAATTTTGTTACACATCAAAAATGATCTTTTATCCCCTTCTATACAAATCTTACCCATTTTAAAGACCTTGTTTTAAGTAGTTTCATTGGAAGTGCATCTATGTCTCTACATTTGAAAATAAATTTTCATGCATTTTTTGAAAACTGTTTGAAACAAATTTACCTTGTTTGGTCTTTTGAAATTTTTAAAAAAATGTATATTTTTTCATTATGTAACTATTAGATTTTGTTTTGTCTCTATAGAGACTATTAAGCCCTTGGACTACTTAACTTTTCCTCCTGCTCAGTGCTCAGAGATGCAAACACACTCATGTGTGGAGGTGAATTTCCTGTCCCCATTTGTGTCTACAATTAGATTTTGCATATATAGTTTTGTCCACAATTTTTAAACTGTAGCGATGGCATTACTTCATTTGGAGAGGCTCTTGTTCTTAGTAGTAGATGCTCGATACATAAGCAGATATTCGCTTTGTTTCCCAATCAGTTTTCAGATCATCCTGAAGTTAAAGTGCTCCTGAGTTTTGCAGTGTGTGTGTGTGTGTGTGTGTGTGTGTGTGTGTGTGTGTGTGTGTGTGTTTACTTGTATTTACTGGGCATTCTACCTCTGAGCTACTCTCCAAGCCCTATTGTTTTTAAATTTTGAGACAGGGTTTCACTCGTTGCTGAGTGCTAAATTGCTGAGGCTGGCTTCAAACCTGTGATCCCCCTGCCTCAGCCTTCCAGGAACTAGGATTACAGGCACCTGCCACATGTCTGGCTCCTCATGAGTTCTGAAGAGCCATCGGGCTGCAATGAAGAAATTGGACTGATGCCTCTGGTTGCAGCGGGTTAGGGAGAGTGAAGAGTGAGACTCCTCTGTCTAGTGATTCTCTCAGCCCCATACTGTAGTTGTAGGTGAGCCCTCTCTTCTTCCTGCAGGTGCAGCTTGCTCTCCAGGGATGCTCGAGGCCAATGGGAGCTTCCTCAGCGGCTTCATCCTCCTGGGCTTCTCAGACCACCCTCGGCTGGAGGCCGTGCTCTTCGGATTGGTCCTTGTCTTCTACCTGCTGACCCTCGTGGGCAACATCATCATCATCGCCGTCTCGCACCTGGACCCCGCGCTCCACACCCCCATGTACTTCTTCCTGGGCAACCTCTCGGTGCTGGACCTCTGCTTCACCACTAGCCTGGCCCCGCAGACGCTGGTGAACCTGCGGGGGCCGGACAAGAGCATCACCTACGGCGGCTGCGTGGTGCAGCTGTACGTGTCGCTGGCGCTGGGCTCCACCGAGTGCTTGCTGCTGGCCGCCATGGCTCTGGACCGCTACGTGGCGGTGTGCAGGCCGCTGCACTACGTGACCAGCATGAGCCCGCGGCGCTGCGGGCGGCTGGCGGCCACCTGCTGGCTGGGCGGCGCGGCCAACTCCCTGACCCACGCCACCCTGGCGCTGCGCCTGCCGCTGTGCGGGCGCCGCCGGCTGGACCACTTCATCTGCGAGGTGCCGGCGCTGCTGAAGCTGGCGTGCGCCGACCCTGCGCAGAACGAGCTGGTGCTGTTCGTGGTGAGCACGCTGTTCCTGGTGGTGCCGCCCGCCCTCATCCTGCTCTCCTACGGCCTCATCGCCCGCGCCGTGCTGCGCATCCGGTCCGCGGCAGCCAGGCACAAAGCCCTGAGCACCTGCTCCTCCCACCTGGCAGTGGTCACCGTCTTCTTCGGCACCGTCATCTTCATGTACCTGCAGCCCAGGGACAGGTACGCGCAGGAGCAAGGCAAGCTCATCTCCCTCTTCTACACCATGGTGACCCCCGCCCTCAACCCCATCATCTACACCCTGCGGAACAAGGACGTGAAGGATGCGCTGTGCAAACTGCTCTCAGGGAAACTGTGCGCTCTGCGCCCCTGAGGTGCTGCGCGCGGAACTGAGGATAAGCCTGCTTCCGAGCCAAAGCTGCAGCCGAGTTTATGCCGACTCACTGCCGCCCAGTTATCTCATCCTCCTGAGAGATGATTCCGTCTGGTGCATAAGTAAGCAAACCGATACATAGTCATCTAAGTCAAAGCTTGAGCCATAGAAAAAGACGCATGCGCAGAGAGAAATCGCACCACTATGTGGACATTCTACTTCTGACACTTATTCACAGGAATTCAAATAATCAGATTAATTATTTACCAACTGTTTATCCAGGTTACAAGACTTTTATATTTTCAATGGCAATGAAATGTTTTCATCTAAATAGCTTATATTTATAAAACTCCCATTAAAGCTACATATTGGAACATACGCAATTTCCACATGCTTTCTCTGCCAAAGCAGAATTAGTGCCCACTTTTACTCCCAATTTATTGATTAGTAGGGTGTCTCAATAACTATTCTTTTCCAGAAACCAGTTTTCATTTTAAGCTAGGCGTGGTGGCATACCCTTGTAATCCCAGCATTTGAGAGGCTGAAACAGGAGGCTCGCGGTTCATGGACAGCCTCAGCTATTTAGTGAGGCCCTCTGCAACTCAGTGAGACCCTGTTTCAAAATAAAGAATAAAAAAAATAGGGCTGGGGGTGTAGCTCGGAGGTAGAATGCCCCTGCATTTCATCCCTAGTACCGCCAAACAAAACAAAACAAAACAAAACAAAACAAAACAAAACAAAACACACATTTTAAGAAGGGTCAAAAGAAACAAAATATATTAAACATTTGTTGTTTTATAACTTAGTGCATTTTCTTTTGGGGCCCGTAGGTCACTGTAAGCATGGTAGATGCATGTCTTTTGAAAGAAAAAATAATCTCATTATTGATCGAAACATTTCACACATTAGACAGATATGATTAATTAGAATTCAAAAGGCATCATTTCCTTTTTGGAAAAATAGCTTTAGTGAGGCTCAATTGCTATACAAAAGGTGTAGATATTTAATGTATACAATTGGATGAGTTATCACATATACATACATCTGAGAAAAGGTCACCACAGTAGTTACAGTATTATACATATCTGCCACCGCTATAGTTGCCTTGTGCCTCTATTTTGTTGTTGTATGACAAGAACACAGCATCAGATCTATCCAACAATTTTTTTGGTACTAGGGATTGAATCCAGGGGAGCTCTACCACCAAGCTATACCCTCAGTACTTTTACTTTTTATTTTGGGACAGAGTCTTTCTAAGTTACCCTCACTGGCCTCAAATTTGTGGATCTTCCTGCCTCAGCCTCCCAAGTGATGAGGATTGCAGGCATGAGCCACTGCCTGTCTACATTTAAACAAACACAGTGCAGAGCATTGCTGTTAACTATGAGCACTCAAAGCTCATTCACCTTGCAGAACTGAAACTTGATTGAACAGAAATCCCCATCTCCTCTTCTTGCATATCCTAGCAGCCACCATTCTATTCCCTACTTTTATGACTGTCACTATTTTAGATACCTCATAGAAGTGCAAAATGTACTATTTTATCTTCAGTGTCTAGCTAATTTCATTTAACATAATGCTCTTGAGGTTCATCTATGTTCTTACAAATGGCAGGATTAAAAAAATTTATTGGTGCATTGTAGTTATACATCTTAATAGAGCACAAGATGGTAGAGGCATACATGCACACATCACTCATTTAGCCTTTCCCCAGTTTCTACCTCATTCCCTACCCACCCTCCTTCTCATATTTGGCTTACTGTTTGACTTTGATATGTTTGTTAATGTACATCATGTACACTAGAGAATTTCCTTCTTCCCCCTTTCCACCCACCTCAGTTAGGTCACCTTATTTGCTCATCTATAGTATCTTCTTCATATAGAGTTTCTCCTATGGCCCATTTTCTCCTTAGCTTCTGCATATTAGAGAGCATCCAATTTCTTATTTTGTGACTGACTAATCTCACTTGGCATGATGTTCTCCAGTTCCATCATTTTCCTGTAAATGACATAATTTTGTTCTTCTTTATGGATGAGCAAAATTCCATTGTGTACATATTCCATAGTAACCCATTTGTAACCCATTCATCTATTGATAGACATCTTAGTTGGTTCCATACTTTGGCAATTGTGAATTTTGCAGCTATGAACATATATATGCATTCATTAGTTTGGTAGTTTGGTTTCCATTCTTTAGGGTAGATACCCAGAAATGGTATTGCTGGATCATATGGTAGGTTCATTCCCATTCTTCTGGGAATCCGCCATACTGTTTTCTGAAGTGGTTTTTACCAATTTGCAATCCCACCAACAATGTATTAGAGTTCCCACTTCTCCACATCCTCGCCAGCATTTGCTGTTGTTTGTGTTTTGAATGACTGCCATTCTAGCTGGAGTTTGGTAAAATCTCAGGGTAGTTTTGATTTGCATCTCTCTGATTGCTAATGATGCTGAGCAATTTTTCATACATTTATTGGCTATTTGAATTTCTTTTTGTGTGAAGTATCTATTTAGTTTACTTGCCCACTTTTTTATTGGGTAATATTTTTTTTTTTTAGTGTTGAGCTTCTTGAGTTCTCTGAATAGTCTAGATATTAGTCCTCTATTGGAGGAATAGTTGGCAAAAATTTTCTCCCATTCGGTTGGCTCTCTGTTGAGGTTGTTGATAGTTTCTTTTGCTTTACAGAAGCTCTTCAGTTTAATGCAATAACATGTCCTGATCCACCTTTTAGTTTCTTGTTCTTTTGGAGTCTTGTGGAGAAAGTTTTTATCTGTGCCTGTGTTGTAGTGTTGACCTATGCCCTCCTCAAGAAACTACAAGGTCTCTGATTTGATTTACAAGTCTTTGATCTATCTTAAATTAACTCTTGTACAGGGTGAGAAAATGAAACTATATGAAGGAAATAAGGGAAAGAAGAAAGAAAGAAAGGAAAGAAGGAAGGAAGGAAATCAGGTGATATATTTCTATACTGGAATATTATTTAATTAAAAAATCCTATGTTAGATTGTCACACTATTGTAATGGTTTGAATCTGGAATGTTGTACCCAAATCCCATGTTTTAGGCAATGTAGCAATGTTAAAAATGGAAAAGATTGGATTATGAGCATTCTGACCTCATCAATGGGTTAATCCACATGATGGGCTGATAATATCTAGGGGACTTACTTGAAAGTAATGAAAATGATAGGCAGACAGGGCATGGGTGGAAGAAGTAGATCACTAGGGGCAAGTGCTTGGGGCCCTGTATCTGTTCTTGGCCTCTTCATGTCTCGCTTTCAGCTTCCTGGCTACTGTGAGCCCAGCAACATTACTTCACCATGCTATCACTATGATGTTTTTACCTGGGAGTCAGAAAACCTCTGAAATCATGAGCCAAAATAAACAAATAAAAAACCTCTCCTTCTCTGAGTTGTTCTTGTCAGTTATTTTGTTCATAGCAATGCCAAGCTGACTAACCCAACTATTTCTTTTTTTTTTTTTTTTTGGTGGTACTGGGTTTCTTGGAAGCCCTTTTACCTCCGTGCTACACTCCCAGACCTATTTTTATATTTTTATTTGGAAACAGGGTCTCTTAATCCAGTGAGGCTGGCTCTGAACCAGCGCGATCCTCCTGTCTCCACCTCCAAGCACAGGGATTACAAGCATGCGTCACCACGCCCGGCTCCAACTATTCTTAATTGGCAACATTTTTCTCCCCGCTCATTACTTTCAATACATCATCTTATTGGTCTGCTAGGTGCTGCCTGTGTTTAAATTAATATTTCTTTCCGGGTGTGGTGGTGCACGCTTGTAATCCCTGCACTTGGGAGGCAGAGACAGGAGGATCGCGCAGGTTCAAAGCCAGCTGCTCTGGCTTAAGAAACCCTGTTTCCAAATATAAAAAAATAGGTCTGGGAGTGTAGCCCGAAGGTAGAAGGGCTTCCAAGAACCCCAGTACCACCAAAATTAATTAATTAGTTAATTAATTAATATTTCTCAACATGAGTTGGAAAGTTCTGTCCCATCATCTTGGTAGTATAACTGTATGGAAGACTTTCTTGACAGCAAAAGGACAAACAAAAACAAACTTTTAAAAGTAACATAGACAGCCAGGTGTGGTGATACACAGTTGTAATCCCAGCACTTGGGAGGCTGAGACAGGAGGGTCACACAGGTTCAAAGCCAGCCCCAGGTACTTAGTGAGGCTCTCAGCAACTTAGTGAATCCCTGTTTCTAAATAAAATATAAAATAGGTCTGGGAGTGTAGCCTGGAGGTAGAAGGCCCCTGGGTTCCATCCCCAACGCCACAAAAAAGTAACATAGTCATAAAAATTTACCATAAAATTAATACCTTTTATTTATTGAAGATAATATAAAAAGAAACACCCAACTATACCCTGGAAAGCAGCCCATTTTATCAACAAAGAATTAGTATTTGATATGTGAAGTTAACTTCTGCATATCAATAAAAACAATCCACTTTTTGCAGTACTGGGGATTGAACCCAGGGACATTCTACCTCCAAGCTACATGCCCAGACCTACTTTTTATTCTTTATTTTGAAACAGGGTCTCATTAGGTTGCAGAGGACCTCGCTAAGTATCTGAGGCTGGCCATGAACCTGTGATCCTTCTGTCTCAGCCTCCCGAATGCTGAGTTTACAAGTGTGCACCACCGTGCCTGGCTAAAATAATCCAATTTAAATGAGGAAAGTTAAACAGCATTACAGGAGGTAAAAGATCTCTACAAAGAAAATTATAAAACATTAAAAAAAGAAATCAAAGAAAACCTTAGAAGATGGAAAGATCTTCCATGTTCAGGGATAGGCAGAATAAATATCAAAATGGCCATCCTCCCAAAAGTGATCTACAGATTCAACACAATGCCCATTAAACGGCCAAGATAATTCCTCACAGACATAGAAAAATAAGTCCTTAAATTTATCTGGAATAACAAAAAGCCCAGAATAGCCAAAGTAGTTCTTTAGCAACAAAAATCATGCAGGAGGAATCACAATACCTAACTTTAAACTATACTACAAAGCCATTGTAATAAAGTATTAAGAATGAAAATCTAGGCCGGGCGTGGTGGCGCACTCTTGTAATCCCCACGGTTGGGAGGCTGAGATAGGAGGATCGCATGGGTTCGAAGCCAGCCTCAGCTAATTAGTGAGGCTCTCAGCAACTTAGTGAGACCCTGTTTCCAAATAAAGTATAAAGTAGGTCTGGGAGTATAACCCGGAGGTAGAAAGCTCCTGGGTTCCACCTCCAGTACCACCAAAAAAAAAAAAAAAAAAAAAATCGGAACAGCCGGGCCCTGGTCTTGGTACGTAAGAACCTGGGTCCCGGGCAGGGGTCTGGTGTGCCCTGCCCGACCCCGGAAGAGCCAGGGCCCGGGTCGCGGGACTCTGGGCCCCGGGCCAGACCGCGCGTAGCACGCCAGACCCCTGGAGAAACTGGACCTAGTAAGACCCTGGGTCCCGGGCAGGTGGGGCATGCCGGACACCGGAACAGCCTTGGCCAGGTTGCAGGACTCTGGGCCCCAGGCGGAGTAGTGCGGAGCACACTGAACCCATGAGGAAACCGGGCAGGGTCACAGTGCTACCGAGTGCCTGATCCCACTACCTCCTCAAACCACACATACTGTCTTCACTTATTAAAAAAAAAGAAAATAAAAAGAAAAAGAAAATATTGGAGAGGAGTTAAGAAGGCTGTGGCGGATGGCAGGATATTGGAGATGCAGACAAAATTTATCCAAATGACCTGGAACTTATGGAAAAATTCCCCGTGAAGGAGGACTGCTGTTTCTCTATATTGTTAAGAATCTTGGATATCACCTGTAAGAAGAGAGACTTTAGCGGAGACCAAGGAGAAAGGCGGTGCTGAAAGTGGTCTCCACGTTGGTGGTGGAGACTTATATTCTGAAGAAGCAGAAATCGGAGCCTACCAATCTTGTTTTTTTGGAGAAATTACACCAAATGTCGAATGCTACCGTTGTGCATGCTTAAGAACACTGGACAACATTCAGAGTGGAAAAAGAGCTTGGGAAAGATTTGAAATGGTGGAGGCAGTGGCAATGGCAGTGGCCAGTACTCAGGGGAGGCAGAGATCTGATGCATTACACCTGGAACCTTTGAAATAATAACCCCAGAGGCAGAATGCTACCACCACGCACCCTTGAGAACATGGGACAATTGGTTGGGCGAAGAAGGTGCTTGGATTGGAGCCTGCCATGAGGCAAGGCCGGTGCTGGAGCCCCCGAGGCCGGGATCGGAGCCTGCCGAGGGGTTAGGCCGGTGCTGGGGCCAGTGAGGCCGGGATCGGAGCCTGCCATGAGGCAAGGGCAGTGCTGGGGCCTTTGAGGCAGGGGCCGGAGCCTGGCAAGGGGTTAGGCTGATGCCGGGGCCAGTGGCCAGCATCAGAGCCTGCCGTGAGGCAAGGCCGGTGCTGGGGCCTCCGAGGCCGGGATAAGAGCCTGCTGAGGGGTTAGGCCGGTGCCAGGGCCAATGGCTTGCATTGGAGCCTGCCATGAGGCAAAGCCACTACTGGGGCCTCTGAGGCTGGGATTGGAGCCTGCCAAGGGGTTAGGCCAGTGCCGGGGCCAGCGGCCGGCATTGGAGCCTTCCATGAGGCAAGGCTGCTACTGAGGCCTCCGAGGCCAGGATCGGAGCCTGCCGAGGGGTTAGACTGGTGCTGGGGCCAGTGAGGCTGGCATCGGAGCCTGCCATGAGGCAAGGCCAGTGCTGGGGCCTTCGAGGCCGGGGTCGGAGCCTGCTGAGGGGTTAGGCCAGTGCCAGAGCCAGCGTGGCTGGGATCAGAGCCTGCTGTGAGGCAAGGCCAGTGCTGGGGCCTCTGATGCTGGGATCGGAGCCTGCCAAGGGGTTAGGCTGATGCCGGGGCCAATGGCTGGCATCAGAGCCTGACAAGAGGCAAGGCCACTACTGGGGCCTCAGAGGCCGGGACTGGAGACTGCCGAGGGGTTAGGCCGGTTCTGGGGACAGCGAGGCTGGGATTGGAGCCTTCCATGAGGCAAGGTCGCTACTAGGCTGCTGAGGCCGGTATATGAGCCTGCCTTGAGGCTAGTACAGTGCTGGGGTCAGTGAGGCCGGGATCGGAGCCAGCTGAGGGGTTAGGCCGGTGTGTTGGGGCCAGCGAGACCAGAATTGGGGCCTCCCATGAGGCAAGGCCGCTGCTTGAGCCAGTGAGGTCTGGATCAGTCTACTGTGTAGCCAGGCCACTACTGGGGCTGTCAAGCATGGGATTGGTACTTGCAATGCGGCATGCACAAATATTGCAGAAAATAAAAATCAGATGCTTCCCCTAATCAGCAAAAACTAGGAGGAAAGGGGCAACAGGAAGAGGTTGAGCCATAGAAAGGGCCCTATAGTGAAGCAACTAAGGTGACCAATCAGAGGGTATGGAATAGGGGAGGATGGAGCCCCTTTAAAACGTAGGAGGTACATAAACAAATGTGTCAAAGTTAATCACCAGATAAGCAGGGGATCAAGGGAGTGGGAGGGAATAGGATGGGGGCTTGATGAGGGCTAATTGGATGATGTGTGCTTGTAAATCCTCTCAAGTCTTGTATTCAAATGTGATATTTGATTACAATGCACCAATAAAAAAATAAATAAAATAAAAATGAAAAATAAAAATAAAAATAAATAAATAAATACAAGAAAACCCCATAAAACATAAGTTTAATATTAATATGACTTAATTGTATATCTGAGAAATTGTTAATTGTATGTGCAATGAAATACATTAATGAATAACAGGCATTAAATTCTATTCATAATAATAATAATACAACTGTATTATTACATTTGGAAATAAATTACATTAGTAATGGAAAATCTAAAAAAAAAGAATGAAAATCTAATTTCAGCATCTTCTAAGATCTTCAATTTCTTTTTTCAGTGTTTTATAATTTTCTTTGTAGAAATATTTTACTTCCTTGGTTAAATTTATTCCTAAGTATTTTATTTTTTTTGTGGGAGATCCTGAGTGGAAGTATTTTCTTAATTTCTTTTTTAGTGGATTTATGGTTGGTGTACAGGAAAGCTTCTGATTTTTTAAGGTTGATTTTGTATCCAGATACTTTGCTGAATTTGTTGATCAGTCCTATAAGCCTTTTGGTTGAGTTTGTTGGATTTTCTAAATATAGTATCATGTTATCTGCAAATAGTGAAAGTTTGAGTTCTTCTTTTCCTATTTGTTCTCCTCTGATTTCCTTTTCTTGCCTTATTGCTCTGGTTAGAGTCTCTAGTACTATATTGAAGAGAAGTGGTGATAATGGACATCCTTGTCTCGTTCCTGTTTTTAGGGGGAATTCTTGAAGTTTTTCCCCATTTAATATGATGGCAGTGGACTTATTGTAGATTGCCTTAATAATGTTGAGATATGTTCCTTCTATTCCATTTCTCTGCAGTTCTTTTATCATAAATGGATGTTGAATTTTTTCAAATGCTTTTTCAGTGTCTATAGAAATGATCATGTGATTTTTTGTCCTAGGTTCTGTTTATATGGTGAATTACATGGATTGATTTTCATATGTTGAACCAGCCTTGCATCCCTGGGATGAACCCTACCTAATCATGGTGTATGATTTTCTTTATGTGGTTCTGAATGCGTGTTGCTAGTATTTTGTTTAATAGTTTTGCATCCAAGTTCATCAGAGATATAGGCCTGTAGTTTTCCTTCCTTGAACTGTCTTTATTCGGTTTGGGTATTAGTGTGATGTTGGCTTCATAGAATGTATTTGGGAGAGTCCCAGATTTTTCTATTTCATGAAATAGTTTGAGTAGTATTGGAGTTAGCTCTTCTATAAAGGTTTTATAGAATTCACTTGGGAAACCATCTGGTCCTGGGCTTTTTTTTAATGGTAAGCTCTTTATTGCTGTTTCAATCTCTTTGATTGTTATTGGTTGGTTTAAGTGTTCTGTATCTTCTTGACTCAGTTTAGGAAGGATGTATGCATCTAGGAAGTTGTCGATTTCCTCCAGATTTTCCATTTTGTTGGTGTATAGTTTTTCAAAGTAGTTTCTGATAATCTTCTGGATTTTTACACTGTCAGTAGTAATGTCTCATTTTTCATCCCTTATCTTCATAATTTGGGTTGATTCTCTTTTTTTTTTTTTTTTAGTTAGGTTGGCTAGTGGTTTACCAATCTTGTTAATTAAAAAAAAAAAACCCAGCTCTTGGTTTTGTTGATTTTCTGTATTGTTTTTTCTCTATATCATTAATTTCTGCTCTAATTTTAATAATTTCCTGTCTTCTACTGGCTTTGTGGTTCAATTGTTCCTGCTTTCCAAGGGCTTTGAAGTGTGTTGTTAGGTTATTTATTTGAAGATTTTCTGTTTTTCTTATGTGAACACTCAGTGCTATAAATTTTCCTCTTAATACTGCCTTCAAAGTGTCCCAGAGGTTTTAAAATGTATCTTTATTTTAATTTTTTCTAGAAATTTCTTGATTTCATCTCTTACATCTTCTCTGACCCATTCTTTATTCAGAAGTGTGGTGTTCAGTCTCCACATGTTTATGTTGTTTCTTGGGGTATTCTTTTGGTTGATTTCTAGTTTCATTCCATTATGGTCTGAAATGACACAAGGAAGTATGTAACATTTTTAAAATTTGCTAGTGCTCGTTTTGTGTCCCAGGTTGTGATCTATTTTGGAGAAGGTTCCGTGAGTAGCTGAAAAAAATGTAAACTCCGCTGTAGTTGGGTGAAATATTCTATATGTGTTCACCAGGTCCATTTGGTTAATGGTGTTCTTTATTTCTGAGGCATCTTTACTGACCCTTTGTCTGGAAGATAGGACTAGTGTTGTGAGAGGTGTGTTGAAGTCTCCCAGTATTATTGTATTAGGATTTATGTGTGACTTCATGTCACAAAGAGTTTGATTTATGAAAGTAGCTGCCCCTATGTTTGGGGCATAGATGTCGATTATTGTTATTTTCTCTTGCTGGATTATTCTTTTTACCAGTAAAATGTGACCTTCTTTGTCTCTTCTAATAAGTTTGGGTTTGAAGTCTAACTTGTCTGATATCATAGTTGCTACTCCTGCTTGTCTTCGAGTACCATTAGCATGGATTACCTTGCTCCAGCCCTTTACCTTGAGTTTGTTCCTATCTTTACTTGTAATGTGTGTTTCTTGAAGGCAGCAGATGGATAGATTCTGGTTTTTAATCCATTTTGCCACTTTATGTCTTTTTATTGGGGAGTTGAGGCCATTTACATTCAGTGTGATTATAGAGAGATAATTTTTAATTCCTAACATGTTAAGATCTTATTTCTGTTTGAGATACTGTTTATTCTTCTTTGCTTAGTTGTCTGCTGGATGGGAATTCTTGTTTCTTTGGTTCTGGCGTGTATTACCCATTTCCTCTTTGCATTAATCTCCTTGAGTATTTTCTCTAGCGCTGGTTTTGAAGACATAAATTCCTTCAGTTTCTGTTTGTCATGGAAGCTTCTTATTTCCCCATCTAAATTGATAGATAGTTTTGCTGGGTAGGAAATTTTTGGATGGAAGTTCTTTTCTTTCAAGTTTGGAATATGTTACTCCAAGCCCTTCTGGCTTTCATGACTTTGTTTGGGAAGTCTGGAGTGATTCTAATTGGTTTGCCTCTGAATGTCAGTTGGCCCTTTGTTTTTGTTGCCTTTAAGATTCTCTGCTTGGCTTCCACATTGGTCATTTTGACATTTATGTGGTGTGGGGAACCTCTTCTCTGATCCTGTCTAAAGGGAGTTCTATAAGTTTCCTGAACCTGTGTATTGACCTCTTGCTCTATGTTTGGAAATTTTTCTGCTATTACTTCTTTGAAGAGATTATTGATCCCTTTGGTTTCACCTTCTTTTTCTTCCTCTATTCCAATTATTCTTAGGCTAGCTCTCTTAAAATGGGTCCATATTTCTTCAGTGTCAAATTTCTGCTGTCGGATTTTTTTTCTAATTTAGAAACTATGTGTTTATATTTGGAGTGACCCTTTTCTAGGAGCGAGATTCTATTCTCCATGTGGTCTAATCGGTTGTTTATACTTTGAATTGAGGTCTTTACTTCAATGATTGGATCCTTTTTCTCTTTTAGACTCTCTCTGAATTCTTTTCGAAACACCTCTATTATTTCAACATTATATTCCTGATTTGATCTTCTAGAGATCTCTGAATTTCTGTGTTATCAGGTTCTGATGTTGTGGGGTTGTGGGCATTCATTGCTCCATTGTTATTTCTCTTTCCCATGATTTTGGAAGTTTGTGCCTTCTCTGGGTTCTTTCCTGGGTTACTATGACTTCACTTAAGGTGCTCTGGATCTTGAGTTTGTGGTATCTCAGTCACCAATACTCCTTTATTGGTTTGTCTCACAAAGTCTCAGGCCCAGGGAGTCAATCGAGGCTGCTTTAGACCATAGGGGTGCCGGGCTGGGCATTCTCCCATGGGGAGCTGCAATTGTGGTGTGATATCTCTGCCATCACCCCCCCCCCCACTGGGTTGGACTGCAAAAGTCTCCGACCCAGGGAGACTATTAGCACAAGTCCCTTGAAGTGCAGTACTGGGATTTCTCCTCTAGGGGCCACAATTTGACTCACAGTTGTTGACTGCGCTGATGTGTAGCTGTTGTGGACTTGGTGAACTCGCTGCTACCGCTGCTGACAATATGGCGCTATTGGTATGCCTGCGGCCGTGAGGCTGGCGTATATTTTCTTCGGGTTTAGCTTCGCTCTGAGTCCTTACAGGGTGTGCTGAGCCCTGATCCTGGGAGCTTTAGACGCTCCTTGCGGTGGAAAAACTGCTGAAATACACCTGGCTGTTCTGCAGCTGCTCACCTCAGCTCGATGTCCACTCCTCCTCTCTGGAGCCTGGTGTGCCACCATTATTTCCTTTTCCTCGGCATCTGCGTGTCATTTCCATGCAGGAAATTGACTAAAGTTTAAAGTAAGCAGAGCCCCGAGGGGAAGTGTTGTCTCTGGCCAAAGTACTCCCCCACTCTTAGATATTCTTTCATAACTATTATTCTTTTGGTAATGATTCTTTTAACTTTCCACACGAATTGCTCCGGTGATGTAAAATCAGGACTGTGAGAGAAACTGAGTCCATGGAAACTAAATTTTCTAGTAATTTGTCTAAGCCTCTAAACACCCTTGGCTTTGCTCAAATGGTAATAAAATCTAGTCAGAATTCAGATGCTGTGGAGGCATTCCAAGTCACAGCAATTACAAACGCAGATTTCCCCTCTATCTCTGACCTTCATTCTAATCATTAACTTACAGTAAAAGCCTTAAGAGTCAGCTGAAACCATTAACCCTAAAAAATTGTAAGGGAGGCAACTGGTGCCTCTGTTTACCCCCTCTCCTTGTGACCCTGCCTAGATACAGAGAAGATAAAATTTGTGTGTGACATCAAAGCAGCCTAGTTGATGAGCAGCTAATACTGCCCAATGCAATAGAGCCAAAGGCTAGGAATATTCTTGAACTTTACACCCAGTATGTGTGCTGCCCGAGATAGGGAGGCAGGCACCACGTGGTTAAGAAATGAATATGTCAGAACAAAGGACAGATATAATAAATGTGTAAGTGTGAAAGAAAGGAAATATGGTGAGAATAAGAAAGCATTTTTGTATGAAGAAGAGCTTATCCTAAGATTGTCCCAAATTGGAAAGAGAGAATCAGGGTAATCAGAAAAGAAAAGGATGTTGCAGAGTGCTTGTGATAGGAACATGGATTATTAAAAGAGGAATATGCTTATAATAAGCCTATCATTTGAGGAAAAGGAAAAGTGCTCAGCAGCTAGAGAAATACATCTGACAATAAAATCTAAAAACTTCATGTTACTTTTTGGTGTTTATCTGCTAAACTGTGTTGTGAGCTTGTTTAAGCTTTCAGACTTTAGATGGCAATGCGGACGAAACCTGGGAGACCTCCATCGCATCCCCTTGGATCGCCATATCTCCCCATGCCTGCCATATGGACTAAGCCCTAGGAACAGATAGTTACAAAAAGTTAAAGGAGATTCCATGAGAGGCTGTATTCTCCAAGCCCTGGGCATGCCTGTGCCTTCTGGAATTTGCCCTTTGGAGCCGTCTGTCTGCAAGGGCAGGGGGCTCAAGGACAGGGGCCTGGATCTGGTCACAATATCTGGAGCTAATCTTTTTACTTTGTTTACATGTCCTTCACTATTGTTCTGTGGTGATTGTACTTCTTCTTTTTTTTTTTTTTTTTACTATTAATCTCACTGGTGAAGGATATAAATTTTCCTGGGTTCTTGTAATAAAGTGTCAATTGCACTAGAGGCTTTTGTCCATGTCAGATTCTTTCGCAGAGAGGAATCTCCACCTTTAGCGCTGTGAATAGGATCTTAAAGGAGTTTATTTCATAAAAGGGAAAGAATCGCTGCAGATAAGTGGCTGCAGAACTGCGCCCGAAGCCTTTGCACACCTTCCTGAGATAAATCTGTCCCGAATGGACTCAGTGGCCATATTCAGTGCTGGATTTATTATTCCTGATTGAGCCAGTCTACCGCACTGGTGGGTTGTTGATTTCCCTGATCTGGAGTCGTCCGGTGAACTCGCTGCTGTCGCCAGTAATATGTCGCTGCTGCCACGTCCTCAGCCGTGAGGCCGGCTTATCTCCTCTCTGGTTTTGTGCTCCGTTCTGAGTATACATCCTCTCTGAATCCTGGTCCTGCGTGGGAAGATGGCTCTGGCACGGCTTCGCACCAAGGCTCTGGCCGTGGCACTGTGGGCTGGTTTCTTTCTGGTGTCTGATTGTACTTCCAGCCCTCTTTTTCTCTGTCCCTTGTATTTACAGTTTTTATTTCTCTGCCGATGGTGTTTTCTGGCTATGAAAGGCGCTGATTTTGTGGTGATAGAGATCAATTGTTAGTGGGACTCATAAACGCCACTTTTCTCCGTTGCCATCTTCCCGGAAGTCTATATCTGCCTTTATAGGAGTACTACACTGTTTCAATTATTGTAGCTTTATAAGGTTTGAAATCAGAAAATGTACATCTTCTAGCTTTGTTCTTTTCCAAGATTATTTTGGGTATTTAGAGTTCATATTTCATGTTAGGGTGTAGATTTTTTTCTCAGGCACACTCTGCAGCCTGGGAAGTACACTCCATACAAGTTTTCTGATAGATCAGTGCAGATCTTTAGATTCAGAAAAGCACAGCGGTTACTCCATAAACTAAGTCAAATTACTGGCTCTGGTTTCCTCTGAAGGCATGCAGCATTCCTGCAAATGATATTTAGCCTGATCTCTTTTTAATTTTTTTGTTTTATCTCTATTATTTAACACCTTGAAGATTGTTTTGTTTTTGTTTTGGGGGGTGTTTTAGAAATGAAACCCAGGCGTTTCTGCTTCTGTGCTATATCCCAGCTCTATTTTATTTTGAAAAAAAAAGTCTTACTCAGTTGCCATAAGCCCTGCTAAGTTGCTGAGACTGGTCTCAAACCTGTAATCCTCCTGTCTCAGCCTCCCATGTAATGTGATTACAGACATGAGCCAACATGCTAGACTTTAAGCATGGTTTAATGAGATTTTTTGAGGGGGTTGACAGCTATTTTCAAATTTTTGGATCTTTTTCTGAATATCAGGGGATGATTGTTAAATGAAGTGGGTGTTTATATAAAATGGTCCTTTTTTTTTGCTGTACTGGGGATGGGACCCAGGGGCATTCTACTTTCAAGCTACATCCCAGCCCTATTTTTATTCTTATTTTGAAACAGGGTCTCACTGAGTTGCAGAGGGCCTCGCTAAGTAGCTGTCTGCAAACCATGATCCTCAAATGATGGGATTATAAGTGTGTGCCATCACACCTGGCTTGTCCTGCTTCTTACTTGGAGTTTAGGTCATTGTATTTAAGGAGTGCCTCATGTGAGTGATGAACAATGTAAGTGTTTGACCAGTCTCCTTTGCGTGCAGATTTTCCGCAAAGATTGCTGCAGAGGACTGCATATAGGTCCTCAACTCTGGGGTGGTGGAACTAGAGAGGACAGTGCACCCATCTTGATAAGCGAGACACTAGGTGTGAAGGTTGTGTTGAAGTTCTTTAGCTATTGTGGGGGGTGTATAGAAAAGGAGCCTAGACATCTTTCACTTTGGGGTAGATCAGAGAGGGAGAAGGGGATATGAAGAGGATCGGTTCCCTTAGGGAGTATTGGGGCCAGGGGTGTAGGTGAGACTGAGATCAGGGGTCAGAAGAGAGAAGAAGGGAGTGAGAGCAGGAGGAGGGGAAGGTTCTGATGGAGATGGTTGCACTGAAGATTGGGAGGAGGGAAGAGGGCAGGAGAAGGGGCTTAGTAGATGGGGACAGTCTCTAGGAGCCTGGGGATTGTGGGAGGTAGTGGGGAGCATGGTTGGCAGCTAGGACACAAGTTAGATGCTTCCAGCTATGGCTGGATGTGCAGCTCTGTGCTGAACATTTTAGGAACATTGCATGGTCCTGACCCAGGAGCACCTCAGCCGGCAGATGGGGAGCAGCCCCGTGGCTCCTGGGGTCACTCCCTGGAGCTGTGGTCCAGGCCTTAGAGAAGCAGCTGCCCCTACTGGGAGCTCCTACTTTTGTGGGGCTCATCTGCCATTATTTATTTACTCTGTTGGAAATTAAAACTGAAAAGCTTAAAAAGTACTGTGTTTTCAGCCGGGCATGGTGGCACACGCTTGTAATCCCCGCGCTTGGGAGGTCCAGCTCTTTGCCCCCTCTTGAGTTAACTCTTGTGCAGGATGAGAGATTGGGGTTTCATTCCATCTTCTACTGAGGAATAATCATTTTTACCAACACCTTTTGAGGATGAGACTGTCTTTTTCCCAGTGTATGCTTTTGGCAACATTGTTAAAAATCAGTTGGCTCTAAGTGCATGAATCGTGTCCATGACTTTATTTCTATACCATTGGCCTATGTGTCTTTCCTGGTGCAGACACCTTGCTGTTTTTATTACAATAGTTCTATCTTATAATTTGCCATCGGGTTTTGTGATGCCCCAGTGTGGTTCAGGGTATTCATCTGGGGACCAGCCATCTCTGCACAGAGTGTGTGTGCTCAGCACGGGGCTGGGTGCTCCCGGGGAGAGATGAGAGAACGGCCATTGCAAAGGCGGGATGGGAGAGTGTAAAGGAGGAGACACTTCTGCATTCCATGGCCATTAGGTGTCAGATCTTCAGGGCACAGGGAAACAGCTGGATGCCTGCACCTCCGTCCCACAGTACACGGTGTGTGGCTTTCCATGGTGCAGCCCAGGCCTGCAGTCCAGCTCTAGCCTGCTCACTGTGGCCTCCTTTTCCTCTTCCTCTGAGCCTCAGTTTTATCCTCTGAAGTGGGGATACAGGTTGGTACCCTCACAGGGTCCATCCTTTGAGGATTCCTGCAAGTCACAGGAGTGGGTCAGTCTGTAGCGATCCTGGGACAGATAGATGTTGCTACAATCCACTGGCTGTCTAGATTCGAGCACCATGGACAGCTGTAGAGGAGTCAGTCACTGTTGACAGCAGGCTCATTCCAGAAGTTAGACCAAGTCTCTGCTCTTGCAGCTCTTTGGCTCCCCATGTAGCCAGTCAGAGATCTTTTATGTATGGTGACAGAGAATTGGAAGCGTTGTAGAATTTCTATCTGGAATTTAGAGCCAGTAGTGTTTCTGCATGGTGGGCGTCACCCAGGGAGCCTCCAGGACACGTGCTGGGTCTGAGCAAGCAGCAGGAGTCTGCTTCCACCCTGTTCTAAAGGTCTCTGTATTTTCTTAAGTGACTCCTGTTCCTTCTCGTCAGCAAAAGGAGGCTGCTCATCTGGTACCATCTAATATTCAGCACTGCGGACAGCGACCACACCGCCCCAGGCTGAGGCCAGAATTGAGTCTAATCCCACCATTGTGCCTCTCAGTCCTCCCCCTTTGTGGCTGGCAAGAGGTCACCCGGGCCGAGCATGGTGGCAAATGCTGAATTCCAGTATTGGGGAGGCTGAAACAGGAGGATTGCAGATTTGAAGGCAGTTCCAGCAACTTAGTGAGGCTGTCCACAACTTTAAGTGAGCATTTCAAAAATTAAATTAAAACAGGGTTGCGGAGTATAGCCCAGAGGTAGAATGCCCTTGGGTTCGATTCCCAGATGTACCACACAAAAACGAAAAAAAAAAAATAGGAGTTACCCGGGGCAGAGGATCCTGACTGTGTCTGTGAACTGCTCTCTCTCCATCCCCATCCCCATCCCTAGACTCTTTCTGTGGGGTCAGCAAATACCACTGTTGTCCAGCAGATCGCGGTTCATGAACATCCTCAGCTACTTAGTGAGGCTCTTTGTAACTCAGTAAGATCCTCTTTCAAAATAGAGAATAAAGAATAGAGATGAAGGTGCAGCTCAGAGGTAGAATACCTCTGGGTTTCATACCCAGTACCGCAAAAAAAAAAAAAAAAAGTCACTGCTGTCCAAGATAGTCTTCATCAGACACCGTGTAAATCCCAGGCTCTCCCGGGTTTGATGGTGAAGCCATAAGCCAGGGGTAGGGGACAAAGGGATGAGATAGAGATGTTGTGTGGACACTGGGATGGGATTGGGAATGGTTAAGAGACACGGGTGGTCTGGAGATGGGATGAGGGACCTGGGGATGAGGTTGGGGATGGTTAAGAGATACGGGAGGGATGGAGATGTATACACAATTGATTAGATTTCACACAAGTGATTATATTATGCATAATTGATTAGATTATACATAATTGATTAGAATACACAATTGATTAGATTATACATACTTGATTAGATTATGCACAATTGATTAAATAATGCACATTTGATTAGATTATGTACACTTGCTTAGGTTATACACACTTGACTAAATTATGGATAATTGATTAGATCATACACAGATGATTAGATTGTACATACTTGATTAGATTATGTACAATTAATTAGATTATGTGCATTTGATTAGATTATACATCATTGATTAGATCATGGATAATTGATTAGATGATATACACTTGATTAATTATGCACAATTGATTAAATTATACATATGTGATTGGATTATGCACACATGATTAGATTATGCACACTTGATTAGATTATACACAGTTGATTAGTTTATGTGTACTTGATTAGATTATACATGCTTGATTAGATTATACACAGTTGATAAGATTATGCACCGTTGATTATATTATGCGCCCTTGATTAGATTATGCACACTTGATTACATTATGGATAGTTGATTAGATTGTGCACAGTTGATTAGTTTATGCACACTTGATTACATTATACACCATTGATTAGATTAAATACTTGATTAGTTAACACACAATTAATTAGATTATACATACTTGATTACATTATGCATAGTTGATTAGATTATGCACCATTGATTAGATTATGAATACTTGATTAGATTATGCACAATTGATTACTTTACACACTTTATTAGATTGTACACATCTGATTAGATTATACACCTTTGATTAGATTATGCACACTTGATTAGATTATACACATTTGATTAGATTATGCACACTTGATTAGATTATGCACACTTGATTGGATTATGCACACTTAATTAGATTATATACAGTTGATTAGATTATGTACACTTGATTAGATTATACACCTATGATTAGATTATGCACCATTGATTGGATTATGCACACTTGATTAGATTATACACATTTGATTAGATTATATACGTTTGTTTAGATTATACATCATTGAGTAGATTATGCATTCTTGACTAGATTATACACAGTTGATTAGATTATGCACACTTGACTAGATTATACATACTTGATTAGATTATGCACACTTGACTAGATTATACACGGTTGATATCCTGGGGTCCAGCCCTAGAAAGAGTTGGGGGTCCACGAGCAGTGGAGTGAGGAGTCGGCAAAGTTTGGCGGAGAAACAGCACACAGATGCAATGCAGAGTGAAGCTGCTCTCTTTAGTTTACATTTTTGCTATCTACTTAACCAGCCTCATCTTAACCAGCAAGCGGTGCCCACGCCAGAATCCTGTGTGCTCACTAATGATGGGACCACAGCAGCATAGTGACACAGCGGCACCTGGATCAAAGAAGCCAGGTATCTGAGTGTGTCCAGGGAAGCTGTGGGTCTTAGCATGCGCCGCAGGTCTGACACTGGCCCTGGTGTCTGTCCCTCGCCCCAGAACCCAGCACTGTCCTCTTGCGCACTGTCTGTGCCCCAGGACCTCCGCTACTTGCCAGTGCCTGTGCCACCCTCACCCATAGACTCGGTGCTCACCTTGTGCTCCTAGATCCCGCACCCCACCAGAGCCTGGGCACATACCTCACCGGTCCAGCCTGCTTCCCGGGCGGCCAAAGCTCTGTGTGCCCATGAGATTTCCTCGTGCTCCCAGCCCACTCACCAGGCCCAGCACCAGCGTGTATGCTTGCTACACACTCTGGATCCTAGTGCTACTGTCTTGTGCCCTGCCAGAGCCAGAGACCATTGCTGGACACTGCGCTGCGCCTGCACACCTGGACCCGTGTGTGCACCCGCCCCGCACCCCTGGCCCTCCGCTGGGTGTCTGCGTTCACCCCGCAGCTGGAGACTCAGTTCTAGTCTAGAGCACAGCCCAGTGCACCCTGGTAGAGCCTAGAACCAGGCACTAGGTGTCTGCACCCACTCACGCCGGGGTCCAGTAATAGCAGCACACCCATCCTGCACTCTGGGAATTGGCAGTGCTCTGGTAGTGAGTGTGTGTGTCCAGGGACCAACAACCCTTTGCCCAGGGTGCATCTTGGGACCACATGAGCTAGCCCAGTTAGAATTTCCAGAGACACAGGAAAATTCAGGGGGAGGTTACAAGTCTACTTTGGACATCCTCCACCCCTGCTGTAGGGAAGCACAGGCCTGAGTCCAGGGTGCTGAGTGCAGAGGCGCTGAATACAGGTTGGAAATACACAGAACCTGGGAACTGTACAGAATTTATAAACAGTGAAACCAGACATCCTGACACCTAAACCCAAAGAAGTCAAAGGAAAGAAAGGTGTCCAAATACCCAGAGAGTGAATTAAGAAGATGAAAATAGAGAACAGAGAAAATTAAGAGACATTGGATTATATTCTGAAAGCTATCACCAGCAATCAGACATTCAAATATTATATTGACCTGACCCCATATTTGTAAATAAGTAGGACTGTTTTTTTCTTTTGATGTTGATGTTTCATTTTGTTTTTATATTGCTTTTGTTTTGTTGTGGTTATTGCTGTTTTGTTTTTCCCCCATCCTTCTTTTACTTTTACTTGTTTTTAATTTATATTTGATAGTTTGCTTTGTTTTCTGGTTTCACACAGTTGCTAGTTCCTTTTATTTTATTCTTGTCCTTTTTTCCTCTTTCTTTTCTTTTTTCTTTTTCCTCTTTTGGTTGGCTTTTTTCTTTGATTACATAATAGCTAGTCTTGGTATCTTGTGTTGATACTTTATTTATTTTCATTTGCTCCTTCCTCCACCCTTCTTAAAAACTTCCCCACACTAACCTATCTACTCCTTTCCCCAAAAACTTTTTTCCCATAATAAACCTCCTTGCTTAATACTCAAAGAATTTCATATCTCCATACTTACTCTACTAACTACAAGAGTCCTACTAATTAACTTTCTCTCATTCTCAGCAAGATATTACCTTATCATACTTAAAGTCTTTCTCAGCCTAAACATATCCTCTAACTAATCTGACTCCTATACTCATCACCCCAGCTCCTCCCCCATCACCCAACCCTCAACATTGGAAAAGCACTGCTGACCTGCTGATACCTCTAAAATCCTAATACTAAGATTGGACTAAATATAATATTCACAAAAGATGGGTAGAAATCAGAAAAATAGGATGGAGAATGCTGAAAATATGAGAGCCAGGAATAATGAAGAGACAACAGAAATCATGAATACTGACCTACAAGAAATGCAAGAAGGGGAGTTCAGAATCTTGATCTACAATATGATGAAAGGCTTTAAAACAAGTCTACAACAAATGAAAGAGGAAATTGAAACACTAAGAATCAGAAAGAGGTCTGGAATGAAATGAAAGAGTCAATAAATGAAGTGAAGACAGCAATAGAAAGAAATTATGGAAGATTAGATGAAATGGAAAACAGAATATCACTGTTAGAAGACAGTACATCCAAAACCAAAAACATGGTCAGCGATATACAGAAATCTTTACAGCAACAAAACCTAAGCATCCAGAAACTATGGGACAATATGAAGTGTCCTAACCTAGGATAAAATACATTGAAGAAGGTATAGAATTACAGACCAGGGGCATCCGTAATCTCTTCAAAGAAATAATTTCAGAGAATTTTTCAAACATGGAAAAAGACTTGGATCTTCATGTTCAGGAGACATACAGAACACCACTAATACAAGATCAAAGAAGAACATCCCCAAGTAATATAATAACTAAAATGACCAACATAGACGTCAAGGAAAGAATCATAAAAGCAGTGAGAACAAAAGGATGAATAACATATAGAGGTAAAACAATAAGAATCACTCCAGACTATACTTTCCAGGTCATGAATGCCAGAACAGACTGGTATGATGTGATCCAGAAACTGGAAGAAAATCTCTTCCACCCAAACTGCTATATCAAGCAAAATTATTATTCAGCATCATTGTTATTTAATTAATAGGCACTATTATGGAGAAGAACAATTCATACTTTCCCATGTCCCAAAGCTGTGTTTGGGTACACATCTATTCTTCAGTTGTCCACGCACCCATTGTACAACAAAAAAGGGGGTATGGTTACTGGGGGGGGCATAGCCACTCTACCATAGCCTACCTCTGATTAAACATGCTGGCCTTTTAGAATTCATAATGGTAGGAACAACTTGTCTTGGCTCTGTTTTAGGTTTATTAATATTTGTTTGGAAAAGGCCTGGGGAGGATCGGTTACCATTAAGGCTTGTTCTGCTTGTTATTGTCTGAGTCTTTATAGAATTCTTGTTAGATGGGTCATTTGGAAATTTAGGTGCAACTCAAACATAAATGTTACAGTTTCAGGGAGTAAATCTTGAATTGTTTTAAACAATTTGAAGCCATTAAAAACATAAGTATCAGGTATCTTTCTGGTAAAAAAGCCAATTCTAAAAAAGGCCCCAAATCCCCATGCTTAATACTATTGCCCAGAAGGAGATGCCGCGCCCTGTTACAGGGAATGTGTGCCATGCAGCATTCCTGCGAAAATGAGCCTTGATCAGTTTTAGACTGGGAAGAAGGCACGGCATTAGATTATGTACAGTTGATTAGATTATACATTCTTGGTTAGATTATACATGGTTGATTAGATTATGCACCATTGATTGGGTTATGCACACTTGATTAGATTATAAATATTAGATTAGATTATACATGGTTGATTAGATTATGCACCATTGATTAGATTATGCACACTTGATTAGATTATAAACATTTGAATATATTATACACACTTGATTAGATTATAAACATTTGAATAGATTATACACACTTTATGAGATTATACACCTATGATTAGATTATGCATGCTTGATTAGATTATGCACACTTGATTAGATTATGCACTATTGTTTAGATTATGCACATTTGATTAGATTATATAAACTTGATTAGATTATACACAATTGATTAGATTATGAAAAATTGATTAGATTATACACATTTAATTAGATTATACCCCATTTATTAGATTATGCATTCTTGATTAGATTATACACAGTTGATTAGATTATGCACACTTGAGTAGATTGTGTTTACTTGATTAGATTATGCACACTTGATTAGATTGGGCACACTAGATTAGTTTATACATGGTTGATTTGCCTGTTTCTAGCACTAAAAGAATAGGGGGTCCATGAGTGGTGTAGAGACGAGTCAGTGAAATTTGGCGGAAAAACAGGACAGAGATGCAATGAAGAGTGAAGTTGCTCTCTTTAGTTTACATTTTTGCTCTTTCTAATTTTGGCTTTGAAAGGAATTTTATACTTTCTTTTTTGACTACATTCTATCTCTTAAAATTTTTCTAGAATTAATACATCAGTAAGTATACAAAGAACAAATACATCAAGGCAAAGTAACAAACGGCCAGTTTCTTTTTAAAGGAACTTTTCCTCTTACCAGGAATCATGGAGAAGATAAAAATTTCATTAGGAACTACTAATATAATATCAAAATAATATCCTATGCTAAGTATTATACTGTGTGATTAATATACATCATTGATTTTTTAATCAATAGGCACTACTAAGCAGACAAACATTTCATACTTTACCATGTCTCAAGGCTGTGTTTGGGTAGCCATCTATTCTGCGGCTGTCCATGCACCCATTGTACAACCAAAAAAGGGTAGGTTTACTGGGGGGGGGTAGCCACTCTACCATAGCTTACCTCTGATTAAACATGCTGGCCTTTTAGAATTCATAATGGTAGAACAACATGTCTTGGCTCTGTTTTAGGTTTATTAATATTTGTTTGAAAAAGGCCTGGGTAGGATCGTTAGCCGTTATGTCTTGTTCTGCTTGTTATTGTCTGAGACTTTATAGAATTGTTAGATTGGTCATTTGGAAATTGAGGTGCAACTCATACATAAATGTTACAGTTTCAGGGAGTAAATCTTGAATTGTATTAAACAATTTGAAGCCACTAATAACAGATGTCTCAGGTATCTTTCTGGTAACAGCCAATTCCAAAAAAGTCACCAAATCCCCATGCCTAATGCTATTGCCCAGAAGAAGATGCTGCGAGCCTGTTCCAGGGAATGTGTGCCGTGCAGCATTCCTGCGAAAATGAGCCTTGCTCAGTTTTAGACTGGAAGGAAGGCACGGCATTAGATTATGCACAAATGATTAGATTATACATTCTTGATTAGATTATACATGGTTGATTAGATTATACACATTTGATTAGATTATGCACACTTGATTAGATTATACTCATTTGATTAGATTATGTATACTTGATTAGATTATACACAGTTGATTAGGTTATGCACACTTTATTAGATTATACACATTTGATTAGATTATACACACTTGATTAGATTACACATTCTTGATGAGATTATATACAGTTGATTAGATTGTGCACACTTGATTAGAAGGTGCACACTTGATTAGATTATACGTGGTTGATTTCCCGGTGTCCAGCCCTACAAAGAATCAGGGCTCCACGAGCGGTGTAGTGAGGAGTTGGCGAAATTGGGCAGAGAAACAGCACAGAGATGAAATGCAGAGTTAAGCTGCGCTCTTTAGTTTACATTTTTGCTCTCTGTACTTTCGGCTTTGGCAAGCATTTTATACTGTTTTTTGGATACCTTCTACCTCTTACAATTTTTCTAGAATTCATACATCAGTTAGTATAAAAAGAACAAATACATCAAGGCAAGCTGACAAACAGCCAGTTTTTTTTGAAGGGAACATTTCCTCTTACAAGCAATCATGGAAAATATCAGAGGTTCATTAGTAAGTACTAATATAATATCAAAATAATATCCTATGCTAAGTATTATACTCTCTGATTAATATATGTCATTGGTAATCAATAGGCAATACTAAGGAGACGAACATTTTATACTTTACCATGTACCAAGGCTGTGTTTAGGTACCCATCTATTTTTTGGCTACCTTCTACCCCTTACAATTTTTGTAGAATTCATACATCAGTAAGTATACAAAGAACAAATACATCAAGGCAAGGTGACAAACTGCCTGTTCCTTTTTTAAGGGAACATTTCTGTCGGTACCAGCCCGACAGTGACGGAGCTGAGCGGACAGATAAGTACTGAGAGCCCGATCACCACATGGAGCCAGGAGATTTGTCAAGCAAGATCTCATTTATTTTTTTAGGCAACCCAATTTAAAGCAAAAGGTAAGGGGGATTTTCTGGTCATGAAACTATTCTAATCTATCAAACCAAAGATAGCGCGGGCAAGGACACACCCTCTTGCATCCATTTGGCTCTATTTGTTGCAAGTCTCATCGGAAGTTCCAGCGGTTGTGCAGACTTGTGTTTGCTACATGCAGCCCATTCATTGATAGCGCATTTGCTACATGCAGCCCATTCATTGACAGCGCATTGGCTACATGTAATTCATTCATCGGAAGTTTTGACACGTGGCCAATGCCCTTGGCGCTACCTGTCATCTGGCAGTTGAGCAGACCTCCACGCGCTTGGCGCTACATGTAACTAATTTGTCGGAAGTTCTGTCAGGCAGTTTGAGTAGACCCCAACATCTCTCCCTTTCTTTTTTTTATATATGAGGGCGAAATGCATGGTCCCTGTCTTAGGTTGTCCTCTTTTGAGAATCTTACCCGTCATTGTGTACTCATGCTTGATAGCTTCTCATAAGCCATCCCAGCCCCTGTCTTAGGTTGTCCTCCTCTGAGGATCTTACCCATAATTGGGTGAATGGGGGCAGAGGAGGGATGTTTATGGTCAGAATGCCAGTCATATTGGTTCTCTACTTAATTGCCTATAAACTGAACTAATCTATTGAGGATATAGGGGCCCAGGGTACAAACAATCAGAGAGATCTTGTCCATAGTTTTCATAGATTTTGTTGGCGTTGTCCTTTTGGAATTGCTTCATCTTGTCCTGGATTAAGCCCGATAAAAACAGCATCTTTCCTCTAAAAATAAGCAGATGCCTCTCTTTTTGGTTGTTAATAAATCCAATCCCCGTCCATCTAATTGGGTTTGTAAGTCTAGAATGGTTTTTGAGACAGCCTTAATATCATTGATCACTTGGAGGGAGTGTTTTTTATGTAATTTAAAGGAATTTAGGGTAGTGGGAAAGGATAATTTGTTTGTTTGGGGATCAAACCCAGGGCCATTTGCATGCCAGGCAAGTGTTGTATTACTGAGCTATACCCCCAGCCCAATCATCAGTTTTCACCTCTTATGGAATGAACTTTTAGGAGTGAAATTGCTAAAACTGCTTTTTGATATATAAAATGTTCACTGTTATACTATATTTAGGATCAATAAATTTGATATTTCAAATCTTCACAATGTTTCCAAGGATAGTGAGTTTTATGTTTTTTCATAAATCTACATTCTTGAAGATCTTTATAGCTATGAGTTGTCTTTAGTATATTATCAGAAGCATTTTTTTATATGACAACCAAGACTATAATAATAGCAAATAATGGTAATAATAATGGCACAGAAGGTCACAGTCACTGATACTATAAGGCCCACACTATATTGAGTATAACACATGCCACCATTTACTATAATTTGCATTTGCCAAATCATGCAGTAACCCTACCACCTTTTTGGTTGTAAAATGGGTGCATGGAAAGCCACAGAATAGATGGGTACCCAAACACAGCCTTGGTACATGGGAAAGTATGAAATGTTCCTCTCCTTAGTAGTGCCAATGGATTAAAAACAAATGATATATATTAATCACAGAGTATAATGCTTAGCAAAGGATATTATTTTGATATTATATTAGCAGTTACTAATGAACTTCTGATCTTTTCCATGATTGCTGGTAAGAGGAAATGTTCACTTAAAAAAGAAACTGGCCATTTGTCACCTTGCCTTGATGTATTAGTTCTGTGTATACGTACTGATGTATTAATTCTAGAAAAATTGTATGAGGTAGAATGTATTCAAAAAAGAAAGATAAAATGCTTGCCAGAGCCGAAAGTACAGAGAGCAAAAATGTCAACTAAAGAGAGCAGCTTCACTCTGTATTGCATCTCTGTGCTGTTTCTCCGCCAAATTTTGCAAACTCCTCAATACAACACTCACGGATCCCCAATTCTTTCTAGGGCTGGAAACTGGCAAATCAACCGCGTATAATCTAATCGAGTGTGCATAATCTAATCTAGTGTGCATAATATAATCAAGTGTGCATAATCTAATCAAGAATGCATCATCTAATCAATGGGGGTATAATCTAATAAAATGTGTATAATCTAATCAACTATGCAAAATCGAATCAACTGTGTATAATCTAATCAAGTATACATAATCTAATCAAATGTGCATAATCTAATCAAGGGTGCATAATCTAACCAAGTATGTGTAATCTAATCAAGTGTGTATAATCTAATAACTGTGTATAAAATAATCAAGTATATATAATCTAATCAAGTGTGCATAATCTAATCAAGTATGCATAATCTAATGAAAGGTGTATAATCTAATCAAATGTGTATAATCTAATCAAATGTGTATAATCTAATTAATGTGTGTTTGTTCCATTCAACCATTTTCAAATATACCTTAGAAAATTCATTTAAAATATTTTGTGCCTGGAATATACTTAAAGGACTTCTAATGATTAGAATATACACATTAATTCGATTATACATCGTTGATTAGATTATGCACACTTGATTAGATTATACACACTTGTTTAGATTATTCACACTTGATTAGATTATGCACACTTGATTAGATTATGCACACTTGATTAGATTATACACAGTTAATTAGATTATATGCACTTGATTAGATTATGCATTCTTGATTAAAGTATACACAGTTGATTAGATTATGCGCATTTGATTAGATCATGCATACTTGGTTAGATTATGCACACTTTATTAGATTATACATAGTTGAGTAGATTATACACACTTGATTAGATTATGCACCCTTGAATAAATTATACACATTTGATTAGATTATGTATACTTGATTAGATTATACACATTTGATTATTTTATATACCATATATTAGATTATACATTCTTGATTAGATTATACAGTTGATTAGATTATGCATACTTGATTAGATTATGCCCACTTGATTAGATTATACACATTTGATTATATTATGCACCATTGATTAGATTATACACCGTTGATTAGATTTTGCACACTTAATTACATTATGCACATTTGATTAGATTATGCACACTTGATTAGATTATACACGGATGATTTGCAGGTGTTCAGCCCTAGGGAACGGTGGGGTGAAGAGTCAGTGAAGTGCGGCAGAGAAACAGCACACAGATGCAATGCAGAGTGAAGCTGCTCTCTTTAGTTTACATTTTTGCTCTCTCTACTTTTGGCTTTGACAAGCATTTTATACTTTCTTTTTTGGCTACATTCTACCTCTTAAAATTTTTTTCTAGAATTAATACATCTGTAAGGCATATTTTGTTGTTTTTTTTGCTGTCTGGTGTCTTTTCCTTTTTTTCCTTTTATTAATTTTTAAAATATTTTTATTGGTGCACTGTATTTATACATCATAATGGGATAAAAAAAAAAAACTTGTGTAGATATACATGCACATATCGCCCAGTAAGCCCTTACCCAATTGCTACTCCATTCCCTTCCCATTCCTCCTTCCCATGCTTGGCTTAGTGGTTGACATCTAATATTATAGAAATTTATCCAAAATTAACAATGATAATCTCAGATAACAGATTCATTTGTCTGATATCAAGCTTTTGATCACTCAGAGATAAGATTTCAATATTTCTTTTTGCTTTGTTTCTTACCAAAGAATATTTTTTCTTTCTTTTTAAAGGTAAAACTATGGTACATTGTGGCCATTTACATTCAGTGTGATTATTGAGAGATAACTTTTAATTTCTAACAAGTTAAGATTTTACTTTTATTTGAAATACTGTTTATTCTTCTTTGCTTGGTTTTCTGCTGGATGGAAAATCTTGTGGTTCTGGTGTATATTACCTATTTCTTCTTTGTAGTTAATCTCTGAGTATTTTCTCTAGTGTGGTTTTGAAGATATAAATTCCTTCAGTTTCTGTTTGTCATTTATTTATTTTTCAGAAAAGATATATCCTAACATGAAATATGAACTCTAAATAACCAAAGCAATCTCAAAAAAGAACAAAACTAGAAGATGTATATTTTCTGATTTCAAAACTTATAAAGCTACAATAATTGAAACAGTGTTGTACTGCTTTAATAGCAGATATATAAACCAGTGGAGTAAAATAAAAAGCCTAGAAATAAATTCTTCCATATATGGTCAAGTTATTTTTGACAAGGTTTCCAAGAACATTTGGTGAAGGAAATAATAATCTTTTCACTAAATATTGTTGAAAAATAATAATTACATGAAAAAGAGTAAAATTGGACCCTTACCTAACACCATATACAAATATCAGCTCAAAATAGATAAAAAACTAAATGTAAATCTTAACTATAAGCTTTTAGAAGAAAAACTGGGTCATAAAACTTCACAACATTGAAATTGGCAGTGATTTCTTGGATATGATTTCAAAGGCAAAGACAACAAAAGAATAAAGAAACAAACTTTTTAAAAAATAAATAATATTGTATATCCAAAGACAATGTAAACAGAATTAAAAGTTACTGATAGAATGGGATAAAATATTTCCAAATGCTATATCTGAAGGTATATTAATATTATTCCAAATAGAAATCCTAAAAATTAGCAACAATATAAGGAAACAATACAATTTAGAAATAGGTAAAAGACTGAAATAAATAATGAATCTCCAAATATTTTTATATAAACAATAAACCATGAATATCACTCATCATCATAATATAACTAATCATTAAGGAAATACAAATAAACACTATAGTGAATTACTACTTCACATTTGTTAGAATGGCTGTTTAACATGAATTACCTTGCTCCAGCCCTTTACCTTAAGTTTGTTACTCTCTTTACTTGTATGATTCTTGTAAGCAGCAAGTGGATGGATTCTAGTTTTTAATCCATTTTGCCACTTTATGTCTTTTTATTGGGGAAATGAGGCCATTTACATTCAGTGTGATTATTGAGAGATAACTTTTAATTCCTAAAAAGTTAAGATTCTACTTTTATTTGAAATACTGTTTATTCTTCTTTGCTTAGTTGTCTGCTGGATGGAAAATCTTGTTTCTCTGTTTCTGGTGTGTATTACCTATTTCTTCTTTGTAGTTAATCTCCTTGAGTTTTTCTCTAGCACTGATTTTGAAGACATAAATTCCTTCAGTTTCTGCTTGTCATGGAAGCTTCTTATTTCCCCATCTAATTTGATAGATAGTTTTACTCTGTATGAAATTTTTGGCTGGAAGTTGTTTTCTTTCAGAGTTTGGAATATGTTACTCCACACCCTTCTGGCTTTCATGACTTGGTTTGGGAAGTCTGGAGTGATTCTAATTGGTTTGCCTCTGAATGTCAGTTGGCCTTTTGTTTTTGTTGCCTTTAGGTTTCTCTGCTTGGCTTCCACATTGGTCATTTTGATATTTATGTGGTGTGGGGAATCTCTTCTCTGATCCTGTCTAAAGGGAGTTCTATAAGTTTCCTGGACCTGTGTATCGACCTCTTGCTCTATGTTATTATTTCTTTGAAGAGATTATCGATCCCTTTGGTTTCACCTTCTTTTTCCTCCTCTATTCCAATTATCCCTAGGTTAGCTCTCTTAAAATGGGCCCATATTTCTTCAATGTCAGATTCCTGCTGTCTGATTTTTTTTTAAGTTAGAAATTATGCATTCGTTTTTAGAGTGATCATCTTCTAGGAGCTAGATTCTATTCTCCATGTGGTCTAATTGATTGTTTATACTTTGAATTGATGCCTTTACCTCAATGATTGCATCCTTTATTTCTTTTAGCCTCTCTCTAAATTCTTTTAGAAGGTCCTGTATTATTTCTACAGTTATATTCCTGATTTGATCTTCTGGAGATCTCTGAATTTCTGTGTTATCAGGTTCTGATAATATGGGGTTGTGGGCATTCATTGCTCTATTGTTTTCCTTTGTCCCATGATTTCAGAATTTTGTGCCTTCCCTGGGTCACTACGACTTCACTTAGGGTGTTCTGGATCTCGAGTCTGTTGTAATCTCAGCTGCCACTACTCCTTTACTGGGTTGTATCGCAAAGTTTCAGACCCAGGGAGTTAATCAAGGCTGGTTAGACCGTGGGGTTGTTGGACTGGGCGTTTTCCCATGGGGAGCTGCGACTAGGGTGTGGTATCTCTGCCACCGCTACTCCTTCACTGGGTTGTACTGCAAAATCTCAGACCTAAGGAGATTATCAAAGCTGCACAAGTCCCTGGGAGTGCAGTACAGGGATTTCTCCTTTAGGGGCTGCAATTTTACTCACGGTTATTGCACGTGCTGATCTTGAGCTGTCGCGGGGCGCAGTGAACTTGCTGTCACTGTTGGCATTATGGCACTGCTGTTGTGCCCTCGGCCGTGTGGCTTGCATATTTATTTTCTGGTTTTGAGCTCCGTTCTGAGTCCCTGGAAGGTGTGATGAGTTTGGCAACTGGGAGTTTTAGGCGTTCTTTGCGCTGAAAGAACTGCTGAACTACACCCAAATGATCTGCAGCTGCTCACTTCAGCTCCTTGTTAACCTTTCCTCTCTGGAGCCTGGTACTGTGAGGGAAGATGGAGCTGGCAGGGCTCCACTGCCGCATTGTGGGCTTGATTTCTTTTCTGGTCACTGGTTGTTCTTCTAGTCTTTTTTTTCCCTGTCCCTATGTTTACATTTTTTATTTCTCTGCTGATAGTATTTTCTGGCTATAAAAAGCACTGATTTTGTGGCAATAGAGATCAAGTTTTAGAAGGACTCGTGAATGCTGTTTTACTCAGTTGCCATCTTCCCGGACATCCAATTTTTATTTCTTCAGTGGTTACATAGACCTCATCTTATATTGTTGCTCATGTCTATGTCTGTGGGTGGGGAGGGTTACAAGGATTGAACCCAGGGTAATTCTACCTCTGAGCTTTAACCCCAGCCATTTTACATATTTTTTGAAATTATGAAACAGGGTCTTGCTAAGTTGCTGAGTCTACCCTTGAACCTGCAATCCTTCTGTTTCAGCATCCCAAGTACTGGGACTAAAGTAGGCATGTACCACTGCACCCAGCTCATGTGTATATATTTTTTAGAGAAATGTTATGTACATTGCCCCATTTTTATTTCGGGTATCACTTTGTATTTTGTTGTTATTTTTTAGGAGATATTATAATATACGCACGCGTGTGTGTGTGTGTGTGTGTGTGTGTGTGTGTGTGTGTGGTTGGAGATTGAGCCCAGGGACAATCTACCTCTGAGCTACACCTCCAATTTTATTTTATTTTATTTTTTTATTTTGAAAAAGGGGTCTCACTAAGTTGAAGAGGATCTCACTGAGTTGCTGAGGCTGGCCATAAACCTGCCATCCTCCTGGCTCAGCTTCTCAAATACTGGGATTAGAAGCACGTGCCACCATGCCCAACTTATTATAATATTCTGAATAATAAAACACTATCAGACGCATGATTTGCAAATGTTATCTTCCATTTTTTAACCCCTTGCCTCCAGTATCTTGATAATGTGCTTTGAAGCATAACTTATTTGCTGGTACAGCCATAATAAGTACTAGAGACTAGGCTTACATAGTTCCTCCAGGCCTACATTCTTAAAAGTTCCAATAAATAAAGGTCAATTAATATTACAGCACTATATGTCTATTTGATTGGTGCATATATTTTTTATTCTACAGAATGCATTTTAGACTGACAAAGTCTAGGCCTAAATTCTTAAAAGGTTCAGTAAATCACGGGAAGCAAGCTCACCTCCCTTACATGCTCACCATTTGCCCACCCTCAAGAAAGTCCCTCCAAAACAAGAGCCCTGCACTCCCAAAGCATGGTTCTTTCTCACTTGTGGGGTGGCTTGTATTCTCTTTTGAATGGGTATTTCTTACTTACTAAATAAATCTCTCTATGTCCCTGACTGGTGTGTGCTAAAATTCTTCTCCTTAAGTAAGCCAGGGTTGAGACTCTTCTCCAATGACACAAATACTTTAAACAATCACGCAGGCAGCCTGAGTTTAGCTTATAGGTTAACAGGTTTGACTCCTCTGAAACCAAGTGGCCATTTAAAGTAGATTTTTATGTACGCATGGGCAAATGACTCACCACTGGATATTTGGGATCATGCAATTAGAGAAGGTGTTAGGAATTCTGTCAGCAGTTTAGCCCCAGGGAGAACTACCTCAGTCACTTCCCAGGCTGGTCTATGGCTTGGGGATTATGCTGTAGTGTGCCTTCTGGGATCATACATTTCTGTATGTATCCTTAGCTGATTTAAAGAGTAGAGTTTAATGATAAAATCTCCTAATGTAGGTGAATGATGGGTCATCTTATCACATGCAGTGCTGTTGTGTGGGAGAGATTCTTGGAGCACTTCCTAAGGCACCCAGTGCTAGATGGGAAGAAACTCTTCATCTTGTAGGTTCCCCCCAGCTGAGGTGGGCCTGTGAGCCAACCTCAGCACAGACCCTCCACGACCACAAACAGGGCTGTGCTTCCAGATCGGTCCATGCGCCACTCTGTTCGTGGTTAACTTTCATCCCAGCATAGGACTTCACCTGACTCCAGTCCCCACCTCTGCTCCATCCTAAATGAATTTCTGTTCTTTTTGCTTCATCTCTGATTATTTCATTCTCTGGATTCCATTTTCTGGGAATTTCTACATATAGATCAGCAAAATAACTAGAATAAACCAAACAGGTAGTACTTCTTTATTTATTTATAAAGTACAATTTTTTAAATCTCGATAGAAGTGGCTGACATTGTGTTAGGCACAAACTTTAAATTTATTCATCAATTTAATCGTATCTATATTTATTTACAGGTTGTTGTAATGAATATAGAAAATATATTTCAAAATACCTAGAATCCATTTAGGTACTGTTCATATGATAATTTCTTATTCACATATCTATTTTTATTGGCATTTTTCAAAATGATTTTGTGAATTTTGTTTAACCAAACCAATTTTATGTTCTCAGCATGTGTGTGTGTGTGTGTGTGTGTGTGTGTGTGTGTGAGTGAGTGAGAGAGAGAGAGAGAGAGAGAGAGAGAGATCCTATAATAGGAATGGTTAACTCAAAAGATAAATTTAGAATTTTTTTCATTAAGTTATGGACAGAAATGTCTTATTTACTTATTTTTCTTTACAGAAGAGACAATATATAGTGATGCTGATTTAGAAAACATATGAAATATCACAAAATAGACTAAATTAAAAACTGTGTGAAAAAATATAGAACAAGTGTAGGCAACTTGGATTCTGTCACAGATGGAAATGGCAGATCATTGGCATCAGAATGTAACATTTCATTTATTGAAAATCCTATTTTTTATATGCAAGTTACAAATAGACTTCATTAAAGTACTTTCACTGTCTTTGAAATTGTATAGGACTTGTGACCCTCAGTGACCTCTGTTAGATGACAGGTAGGAAGACGATGACCATCTCAGCTACCCAAACGCTGTGCTTGAAGAGTGGATGCACAGTAAGTGACACAAAACAACGAGTTAAGAAATAATATATTATTCTGCACACAAGACTAGAAGTTATTTTTTATGACAATGAGGCAGACTGTTGTATATCTTCTCAATATTCAGTCTTAACCTGTTTTTTGTAATCATTTAAAGGAAACAGTAATATTACAAATGCTTTATTTTATCTTCATTAATAAATTGATTTGTCATAATAAAATAATCAAGAGAAGGAATAACACTCTTACTTCTGCCTCATATTAAAAGAAATTAAGGTTTAGAGGTTTTCATAGGTTGATCTAAACTCTGACCCACCCCCACCCCATTATACTTCACCCTAGAGCAAGGCTAATTCTGTTCTCAGTGTGTGGTGAACTCTTCTTTAATTCTCAAAGTTTGCACATTTCACCAGCTTGTTTCTTTGGATTAAAGCACACTGGGTCCAGCTGTATGCTCTATGGTCTTAAAAATAATTTGTTTAAATTTTCACTGCAAAGGTCTAATTCTAAACAGATATTAGAGTCAGGTAACAAGTGTGATATTTGTATATAGTAAAAACGTCCTTCAGCATCATAAAACCAGAGATTCACTGTCTTAACAAATAATACGTTCTACTAGACATCATAATTCTCATCCTATTCGTGTGTGTGTGTGTGTGTGTGTGTGTGTGTGTGTGTGTGTGTGTACCTGGGGATTGAACCCAGGGGAAGTATGTCTCCAAGCTACACCTCATCTCTATTTTAATTTTTGTTTTGAAACAGGGCTTCACTAGGCTGCCGAGAGTCTTCCTATATTGCTGACACTGTCTTCAATTCTGCCATCTTCCTGTCTCAACCTCCCAAGTGCTGTGGTTACGGGTGCGTGTGGCCCTGCCCAGCTTCCTCATCCTATTTTTGAGCCAAAATTTTCACCCACACATTGACATCTGAAATGGTTGGGAACATATTTCACTGGTAGGGAGAGGTTCTGTTTTAAATTCAGCTATCACTGGCACCGATAATGCTGTTGTATTGAAGTATGAGTGGTGACATCAGCGTTATATCTGCCAAGCAAGCAGTGAGTGACAAGGAAGTGTGACAAGCCGATTGGAAGCCCTGGCTATCTTCTACTGAGGGCTCCTTGCGGGAGCATGGCATGGTGAGCCCAAGGGAGACACAAGTGTCTCACTTTCCTGTGGCTGCTCTTGGGCATTCTACTCCCTTCTCCATCTGAGACTATGGCAGACTGGAACCCCAGCATCAGTGTGCTCAAACTCCTTTCCTAGGTGAGAAACCTTGACCCAAACATGCAGGCCCCTCCATGGTTATGTTCTGTGGATCTTGAAGCATGTTGTTCCAAGTGTTCACTTTGGTGGACAGTAGATGAATAAGGAACAGTTAACTTTATTTATTTATTTATTTATTTATTTATTTATTTATTTATTTGTTACTGGGGATGGAACCCAGGGGCATTCTACCTCCCAGCTACAGCCTCCAGCCCTATTTTTATTCTTTATTTTGAAACAGGGTCTTACTGAGTTGCAAAGGGCCTCACTAAGTAGCTGAGGCTGTCCGCAAACTGTGATCTTTCTGACTCAGCCTCTCAAATGCTGGGAAAACAAGTGTGTGCCACCATGCCCGGCAAGTTAACTGTTCTGTTAGAGCAGCCCTCAGTTGGTGCTGAGGGCAGATGCATTAAATTTGAGACTGCCCAGCCTCCTCACCAGGCACCATGGTCAGGCAGTCAAGGAATCCTCAATCTTTCCTGCCCCTCTGAGCCCCAGGACTCACTCTTCTTTCCCAGAAGATAGAAAGCTGTTATGTGCTTCATGATTAACTTTTACAGGTTGAATTGTGTCCCTCCCCACTAAGGGTGTATGGTGACAGTGTTTAAAACCCCCAGTATGTTATGATATTTAGAGATGGGTCTTTAAGGAGGTACTGGGGTATGCTCCCTAATTCAGTGCCCACCATGTTTTTTCAGAGGGATACCAACAGTACAGAAGAAGCTCTGAGAAGAAACAAAGGGAGGACAACCCACCAAAAGCCAAGAATGGACCTTGGGGTAGACTCCTCTCACAGCCCCAGATGGAGCAAGTCCTGCCTGACCATCTCCTGTGGGTACCTGGTGTCCAGAACCTCCAGAGTTGAATCCTGTGGTCTGACCCGCCCACTCCAGGATTGATTATGGCAATCCTGGCCAGCTCATACACAGATAAAGACACTCTTCAAAAGTCATACTTGCTTGTACTGTATGTGTTCCTAAAGATTCTAAAAGAGTGGAACTCTTAGTTTTTTTTTAAATTAGTTTTTACCATATAGTATTTGTTTTGTATATGTGTGATGCTGGGGATTGAACCCAAGGGCAATCCTACCTCTGAGCTATACCTCCAGCCCTATTTTATTTGGAAATATGGCCTAAGTTGCAGAGGACCTCACTAAATTGCTGAGGCTGGCTGTGAACCTGTGAGCCTCCTGTCTCAGCCTCCCAAGTATTGGGATTACAGGAATGTGCCCATTACAACTGGTTTATATAGTATTTTTTTTAGATGTGGTTACAAAGCCAATTTGCATTCATTCTGTGTTTAAAATATGATTGTTACATTTTTAAAGGTAACCATTATTACTTTCCTTATAAATGTTGGTATAACTCAAACCTCTTATCAAGTGATAAATTATTTTTAAACCTACTTATTCATAATGGCTGATAAGATATACCATGAACATTGAAAGTGGTGGAGGTAAAAGACTGAAGAGAAAATTTAAATTGACACTTGAAGGCAAATCTGACAGAGCCTTTGCTTACTTTTACACTATTTTTTTTGTGGTATTGGAGATTGAACCCAGGGGCATTCTACCTCCAAGGTATACCCCCAGCCCTATTTTTTATTTTATTTTTGTTTTGAAACAGGGTCTCACTAAATCATGGAGGGCTTTATTAAGTAGCTGAAACTGGTATCTCCTGGGCTTCTGCAAGCATTTGAATTATAACTACTTCCCTGCTCTTTCCCTAAACATCTATATAATGCCATGAAACCTGCAGTTATGTGAGGGGGTATTAATGTATAAGGTGATTCATTAAGTACTGTCCGTTTTTTCAAATCATGAGATTATTTTGTATGTAAATAAGCAGTTACCTAATGAACACATGCTCATTCTCCTTCATTTATTTAGATCCTGTTATTAAAAGAGAACTAGACCTAACAAAAAAGTAGCAAGAGATAAAGAAGATGGTAATCACGGACTGTAATGGGAACCAGATTAATTTTCACCTACCTTTCTGGACCACTTTATATTTGTCGTTTGCAACAAATATCACAAAGATTCCAACTGTTTTTCATATCCTTTGATGCTTTTCTTCTATGACTTGGAAAAGAAATGGTAAACGAGACCACTGTGACTGAATTTGTTCTTAAGGGCTTTTCAGACATGCCTGCGATGAGGCTCATTAGCATACTGTTTTTCCTTTTCATATATCTGTTTGCCCTCCTGGGGAACACCTCCATCATTGCAGCTGTGATCAGAGACAGCCACCTTCACACACCCATGTACTTCTTCCTGAAACACCTGTCTTTCTTGGATATGTGCTACACCTCAGTCACCGTCCCTAAGGCATTGGCCAATGCGCTGACAGGTTCTGAGACCATTTCCTTTGGGGAATGTGTGGCTCAGCTCTTTCTGTTTGTGACAATGTGTGCTTCCGAATGCTTTTTGCTCACATCCATGGCCTACGACCGCTGCCTGGCCATCTACAGGCCTCTTCTCTACAGAGTCCTCATGAGCAAGACACTGTGCCAGGAGCTGGTCCTTGCAGCCTGGCTGGGTGGAGCTCTCTATGCTGTCTTCCACACGATCAACACCTTCTCCCTGCTGTTCTGTGGGCCCAACGTCATTGACCACTTCTTCTGTGACAGCCCTCCTATAATGCGTCTCTCCTGCAGCGACTCCCACACCCATGAGCGCGTTGGGTTTGTGGTGGGAGGCTGTGTCATCCTGGGGGCCTTCGCCCTCACTATGATCTCCTATGCGCTCATCCTGGCCACCATATCTCAGCTACGCTCTGCTGGAGGTCGTCGAAAGGCCTTGTCCACCTGCTCCTCTCACCTGGCCACTGTCACTCTGTTTTATGTCACCGGGAGCTTTGCCTACCTGACCCCCACATCCCAGTACTCTTCCACTGAAGGTCGGCTGCTGTCCATGTCTTACTCCATCCTCACGCCCAGCCTAAACCCCCTCATCTACTGTCTGAGAAACACAGACATGCAGACTGCTCTGAAAAAGCTCTTTGCTCTGTCAAGTAAACGCTCTTTCCTGTATTGAGCGTACTCCCCTGCACAGGGCTCACACGTGGCTGTGCTGTGCCGCCTGCCCTTCTGCCAATGCGTCAGACTGTCCATTCATAAGGCAAGAGATTAAGAGGCAAGAGATTTGTCTGTCTCTGCCGTGGAATGTCTTTTGTCCACTGTGGCCATTTTCATGCCTGCCCTCCTTCCAGCTTTATCTGCCACTTAAAGATGAAATGGGGAGTGATCCTCAGTGCCATCTCAGTCAGTTTGCATTTTTATTGTGAACCTGAAAAGGGCTGAGGAGAAAAATCACATTAACTTTTCTGCCCTTCATCCTACCACCTCTGTACAGACAGGAGAAATGTCTCTTTCATGTCTTGCTCACAGAGGGTTGTGTGAAGAGGGCAAAATGGAGTTCAAATCTTGACAGAATTTAGCACTCTCATTATTTTTCCTCTGTGTTTTCTCATAAGAGATTTATAGTATTAGATCTTATTTTTAGATCTTTTATGCATTTTGATCTGATTTTTATCTATAGTATAGATACTAAATCTATATATAGTATATATAGATATATACTATAGATACTATATCTATATATAGCATATATATACAAATACTATCTATAGTATAGAGTAAGATTTCAAATCTTACCATTTATTGAAAGATTGTTTTTTCCCCATTGTGTGGTCTTGACACCCTTGTGCAGTGTGTTTTATTTCAAGCAAGTAAATATACATTTCATATCTGTGACTCAGAAATCACACACGTCATATATACATAAACCCAGCAATTTTCATATATGAGGAACCAATGAAGTCCAAGATTTGCCTCACTAAATTTATACCAAATCCCTGCTTTCTTTGGACCACTCTCACCACAACTGTGTGAAAACTAGTTAGACATCTCAGGAGATGTGGGGCATCACTCTCTCTCTTTGGTACTATGAATTGAACTCAGGGACATTCTACCTCTGAGCTATACCCCAGTCCTATTTTATTTTTATTTAGAAACAGGGCTCCACTAAGTTGTGGAGGGCCACACTAAGTTGCTGAGGGTGGCTGCAAACGTGTGATGTTCTTGTTTCAGCTTCCCAAGTACTGAGATTACAAATGTGTGCCATCATGTCTGGCTATGGGACATCTCTTCAAGGCCAACTTTGCTCCAAGGGTTCCCTGACACCTTTCTGAATCAGCTTTAGGCTGGATGTGGCTCATGTTTTAGGACTTTTTCTTTACTTGGTGTCAAATTGAATCATGCATTATAGAGTGCTGGCTTTCCTAGATTCCTGCTCATTTTATCCATCAGGCAAAATGTTTGCATATTTATTTCTATATTGGTATATTTTTCTTGGAGGACTTGGACTAGTAATGCACTTACATGTATTAACAGGATGAATTTCAAAGAGTGGAAATTATTAGCTATCCAAAGAGGTAAAATGAGATTTCTTTATGACGTTCAAAACAGACACAGATCCCTGTATAGACATCAGGAGAGAGCTCAGTGTTGAAGGTTTATTGCCAGGAAGAAGGGAAAGAATGGTGCTGGGAGATGATGATGTTTTCTTTCATGGTCTGGGAGGCGTTATATTGCTGTAACATTTGCAAAATTCAGTAATAGTGGTAACTTAGCAAGGCTTTAAAAAATTAGATAAATAGATTTCATAAATTATAAGAATTGAATTGAAGATGATAATTGAATTGAGAATCTCATTCTTTGAGGTAAAATACTGAAATAGAAAAAGTACTACTCATTTAAAAAAATAATGTATTTTTGGTCTATTCTCCATATTATTCTTTTGTATTGAACAAAACTAACCAAAGGTTACCAATTTTCAATTTATAGGTTCTCTTTGGGCCTGAGAATATGAATAGTATGTGCACTCATGCTGGATTTTGAAGTGACAATGTGGCTAGCACCCATCCAGTATCTTTAGCTGGCTTTCTGTTTTGACAGCTATATCAGAAATTGTGTTTCTGTACTATGTGAGAGTACTGAGATGCAGGCTCCTGCTTAAAGGGTTAACGAAGCAACTCTGGCTCCTGAGAAGCAGCTTGGAATGACAGGCTGGGAGGCAAGCATACTTCCTAAATCAGTGAGCTAGGGGTTTTACCAAGTTCCCTTGAAGGTCAGGAAGCAGCTCCAGGCCTCTTTGCATGTCCTTCCCAGTCCAGACATCTCAGAAAACTTATTGGTATGATATACAGCATGAAATGTTACGAGCGATCACAGGTGTTCCTTGCTTCTATTTGTAAAACAAAGAGTTGCTTTAAGTTTGAGATTAGTCATTTGGCTTTACTTATACACATCCATTGTTGCTTTAAGATAACCTTGTAATGTCTGAAATAGCTAATTCGTCAGTGTAACCAATAGAAGCTTTCTCTATAAAAGTCTGATTGCTCTCTCAATAAAACATGCAGTACATGAAACTGCATTGCCTGTGTCCTGTGTTCAGCACGGCTCTACCCTTGGGTCTCCAGTGCACTAGACACTGACAGTACTACAACAATTTTTTCTGTGCCCATCCTCCAACTTTCTGGGCCTGAAGTGACATTATGGTTTTAGCACTGATGATAGTGATTTCTTTGCCAGAGCTTCCTGGTATCAGAATTGGTCTATAGGTGTGAGCTCTTAAAAAATAATTACTAAAAGTGGCCTTAAAGGGAAGGGTTTCCTTGTGTATATGTTCCTAATGGTTCTGTGGGCACCATTATGCCGTTTCCTCCATCTTTCCACTAACTGTAGGATAATTCATGTTAACTCTCTTTGATTAAAATTTTATGCCTAGTAGGGCTCCTTTTATACTGAATTCTGCCTGGGTGAGTAGTTACTCTTTTAACTGATGCAAACAACAGACCATTTTAGAGACTTTATATTTTCTGCTTATTTCTAAGCTAAGAATAATTCCATCTCTAAAAAAGTCATATACTAATAATCCATGGTATGCAATGTAAAACAACCTAGAATAACTTGCCTTGTGATGGAAAGGACTTGGAAAATTAAAACTGAATGGTTATCTTGGTAACCAACATGTTGGAACTTGGAAATACAAAGGTCATCAAGGTCATTGGACTGCAAAGAGAAAGAAATGTTCAGGGTTTTCAATGCCTGGCTGGAGTCAGTGCTGTAGGCCCTAAGCAATCTCATAATTGAGGAACTGTCATAAATAAGTTAGATTAATAGCATATCCTGCTTTGCTATGGACTGTTGGGATAGTGACTGAAAAGAAAAGTTACATTGGATTGGGCTGTCATGGGGACATCTTTCAGAGGAAGCAGGAATGGTAGTGTCCTGCACAGAAAGATGTATGGAGCTTCCAGAGACAGTTACTGTGTAGCAGTTAGTGATTTCCCTACATCCACTGAGCAGTCTCACCAGTTTTATTTTTTTACTTTATTTTTTATTTTATTAGTGCACTATAGTCTCACATCATAATGTGGATCATGTTGACAATGTGGATCATGTGGACCATATATTCACACAATATTTGGCGCCCTCCCCTTCCCCCACTTCCCTTTTTCTTCCTTTTCAATACTGGGTGTTCAGGTTAACAATGTTATATTCACATGTATACATATGTTTTCTCTAATATGCTCAAGCTAGGGAGTATTAGGGATACCAGATGTACTCCAGATAATGGAGGGGAAACCTCAGCAAAGCCAGAAAGAAAGGGTAGGGGAGAAGAAGGCTGAAGTTAATTAATGGAAAAGCTATCAGTTTTCTTTTAATAAATATTTAGTCTATAAAGACTCAAAAGCCTCAAGCTTTCCCATTGTTTGACATTTGTAACATGTTGCATTTTCGGGTAAATAAAAACCTTCCAAGACAAGCAGAAAGTAAAAGAATTCATGACTACCCAGCTGGCAATAGAGAAAATACTTAAAGAAATAAAATTCAAAGAAGAAAAAAGAAATAAAAACTAGAACTAGAGAAGGAGCAAATTATGGCCAGGCATAATGCCCCATACTTATAATCCCAGCATTTGGGAAGCTGAGATAAGAGGATCATGGTTTGAGGACAGCCTTAGCTACTCAGCCAAGCCCTTTGCAACTCAGTGAGACTCAGTGAGACCCTGTTTCAAAATAAAGAATAAAAAAATAGAACTGGAGGTGTAGTTCAGAGGTAGAATAATTGGGTTCCATCCCCAGTACCACAAAAACAATAAATAAAGGAGAAAATTCTAACAGAGAAACAAATAAGCAGAGGAGAAATAGCACTATATGAAACAGAAAATATAACTCAAAATGACAGAAAACAGGACTTCCGGGAACATGGTGACCGAGAAAAGCGGGGCTTAAGAGCCCCGCTAACAACCAGTCTCCATTACCACAAAATTAGTGCCTTTCATAGCCAGAAAACACCATCACCAGAGAAACAAAAAAATCACCAGGCTCCAGAGAGAAAGCAGACTGAGAACAGAGCTCAGAGCCACAGAGGAGATACACTGGCCTCACACCCAAGGCTGCGGCAGAAGCGCCATACTGCCGGCGGCAGCGGCGACTTCACCGGATGGCTACAGCAAGCTGAGGTGAGCCGCTGCTGAACAGCCAGGCGGGATTTCTCGCCGCAGGTAAAATCTAAAGCTCCCAGTGGCTGAGCTCAGCACACGCCACAGGGATTCAGAGTGGAAATCAAAACCAAGAAGAAATATGCCAGCCTCATGGCCGAGGGCGTAGCAGCGGCGCCATATTGCCACCGGCGGCAGCAGCAGAGAATTCACCGAATCCAGTACAGCTACATCTGCGTACTCAAGAACAGTGAGTCAAATTGCGGGTCACAGGGGAGAAATCCCAGTACTGTACTCCCTGGGACTTGACCCAGTGGGGGAGGGGCAGTGGCAGAGATATCACACCATAGGAGAATGTGCAACCTGGCACCCCCCACAGTCTAAAGCAGCCTCTATCAACTCTCTGGGTCGGAGACTCTGTGATACAACCCAGTAAAGGAGTAGTGGGGTCTGAGATACTACTGACTCGAGATCCAGAACACCTTAAGTGAAGTCATAGTGACCCAAGGGAAGAACCCAGAGAAGGCACAAACTTCCAAAATCATGGGAAAGAGGAATAATACTGGAGCAATGAATGCCCACAACCCCACAACATCAGAACCCGATAAAACAGAAAATCAGAGATTTCTAGAAGATCAAATCAGGAAAATAACTGTAGAAATAATAGAGGTGCTTCGAAAAGAACTCAGAGAGAGCCAAAAAGAGATAAAGGACGCAATTAATGAAGTAAAGGCCTCAATTCAAAGCACAAACAACCGATTAGAACACATAGAGAACAGAATCTCGCTCTTAGAAGATGATCATTCAAAAAATGAACGCATAGTTTCTAATCTAGGAAAAAATATCCGAGAGCAGGAATCTGATATTGAAGAAATGAGGGCCCATTTTAAGAGAGCTAACCTAAGAATAATTGGAATAGAGGAGGGAAAAGAAAGTGAAACCAAAGGGATCAACAATCTCTTCAAGGAAGTAATAGCAGAAAATTTTCCAAACATAGAGCAAGAGGTTGATACACAGATCCAGGAAACTTATAGAACTCCCTTTAGACAGGATCAGAGAAGAGGATACCCACGCCACATAATTGTCAAAATGACCAATGTGGAAGCCAAGCAGAGAATCTTAAAGGCAACAAAAGCAAAGGGCCAAGTGACATTCAGAGGCAAGCCAATTAGAATAAATCCAGACTTCCCAAACCAAGTCATGAGAGCCAGAAGGGCTTGGAGTAACATATTCCAAACTCTGAAAGAAAACAACTTCCAGCCAAAAATTTCCTACCCAGCAAAACTTTCTATCAAATTAGATGGAGAAATAAGAAGCTTCCATGACAAACAGAAACTGAAGGAATTTTTGTCTTCAAAACCAGCACTAGAGAAAATACTCAAAGAGATTACCTACAAAGAAGAAATAGTAACACACACCAGAACCAGAGAAACAAGAGTTTCCATCCAACAGTCAACTAAGATTGGTTATCTGTGGAGATTCATTACTTATGTTAGTCTTTTACCTATCTCTAAATGGTATTGTTTGCCTTTATTGTTAATTTTTAGGATTTCTAGTTGGAATATTAATACACCTTCAGATATAGCATTTGGAAATATTTTATCCCATTCTATTAGTAACTGTTAACTCTGTTTACATTGTCTTTGGATATACAATATTTTTTTTATTTTTAGGGAGTTTGTATACTCTTCTGTTGCCTGTGCCATTGAAATCATACCCAAGAAATCACTGCCAATTTCAGTGTTGTGTGGTTTTATGACCCAGATTTTCTCCTAAAAGTTTATAGTCTTAAGATTTATATTTAGGTCTTTTATCTATTTTGAGTTAATATTTGTATATGGGATTAGGTAAGGGTCCAACTTTATTCTTTTCCATGTAATTATATGTTTCAACAATATTTAGTTAAAAGATTATTATTTCCTCCACCAAATGTTCGTGGAAACCTTTTCAAAAATAACTTGACAATATAGGGAAGAATTTAGCTCTAGGCTTTTATTTAACTCCAATGGTTTATATATCTGCCTTTAGAATAGTAGTACACTGTTTCAATTATTGTAGCTTTATTTGGTTTGAAATCAGAAAATATATATCTTCTAGCTTTGTTCTTTTTCAAGATCGTTTTGGGTATCTAGAGTCCATATTCCATATTAGGATAGATTTTTTTTTCTGAAAAATAAATATATAAATATATGATAGTTTCACCTAAAAAAATAGAAAAAATATTCTCTGGTAAGAAAGAAAGTAAAAAGAAATATTGAAATGATATCTTTAAGTCATCAAAAGCTTGGTATCAGACAAATGAAACTGTTATGTGAGATTATCATTTTTAATTTTGGATAAATTGCTATAATACTAGATGTCAACCACTAAGCCAAGCATGGGAGGGAGGGATGGGGAGAGAATGGGGTGGGGATCGGGTCGGGGCTGACTGGGCAATGTGTGCATGTATGTCTACAAAAGTTTGTATCCCACTATGATGTATGAATACAGTGCACCAATAAAAAAATAGAAAACAAAAATGACAGAAAACAAAAATTATCTTTCAATTATAACATTGAATATCAAACATCTGAACTCCCCAATTAAAAGATGTAGACTGGTATATGGATTATAGAATAATTTAACTATATGTTGCTTGTAAGAAATTCACCTTACAGGCAAAGATATTCATAGGCTAAAGATGAAAAAAAATGGAAAAAGATATTCCATGCAACTGGAGACCAAAAACAAGCAGGAGTAACAATTCTCATATTAGACCAAGCCAACTTTAAGCTAAAGTTATCAAAAGAGAAAAAGTGGGTCACTTCTTACTGATCAAAAACAATCTAAGAAGACAATATAATGAGAATAAACATTTATGCCCCAAATGTGGGTGCACTTTTATAAAACAAACTCTTCAGGACATTGACTCAGATCCCAATACAATAAAACTGGGAAATTTCAACACACCTTTTATACTACTAGATCAATCTTCCAGACAAAAGACCAATAAAGACTCTTCTGACCTAAAGAACACTATAAATCAAATAGCCTTAACAGATATATACAGAACATTCCAAACAACAACAGCTGAATACACATTCTTCTCAGCTGCTCATGGAACCTTCTCCATAACAGACAATATTCTGGGCTACAAAGCAAGTACTAGAATATATAATATAAATCTGTGCATCTTTTCAGATCATAATAAAATGAAAGTAAAAATCAACAACAGGAAGACCCAAAGGAATTACATAATACAAGGAGATTAAATGATGCACTTTTGAATGAGGACTAGATCATATAAATAAAAGTAGATCCAGCTATACCACTCCTGGGTATCTTTCCAAAGGGGTTGAATTCAGAGAAATACAGCAACATATGCATACCTATGTTCATAGCAGCACAATTTGTAATAGCCATAATATGGAACCAACCCAGATCTCCATCAACAGATGAATGGATAGCAAAACTTTGGGAAATACACACAATGGAATTCTATTCAGCCATAAAGAAGAACAAAATTATATCATTTGCAAGAAGATGGAAAGCCCTAGAGAACATTATGTTAAGTGAGATCAGCCAAGCACAGAAAGAGAAGGTACATATGTTTCCTCTAATATGCCCAAACTAGGAAACACAGAGGATACCAGTGGGACTCCAGATAATGGAGGGGAAATATCAGCAAAGTTTGAATGGAAAGATAGGAGAGGAGGAAGGCTGATCTTGATTAATGAGGGTCTACATCTGAACATGTGTAAAATTATAAATATGACATGGTTAACCTGGACAACCATTGGTGGGAGGGGGGAAGGGAAAACGGGGCAGGGGGGAGAGGGCACCAAATATAGTTTAAATGTATACTATTTATGTTCAATTAAAAAATTGTTAAAAGAAAGAAAAAAAGTTCCTAGAATTAAACAAAATACAGATACAATATACTCAAATCTATAGAACACTTTGAAGGCAGTTTTAAGAGGACAATTTATAACACCAAGTGCCCACATAAGAAAAACAGAAAGTCACAAAGTAAACAACTTAATGACATACCTCAAGGCCTTCAAAAAACAAGAGTAGATTAGACGGCAGGATAATTAAAATCAGAGCAGAAAACAATGAACTACAGAACAACTGATGTTTTGACAAAGGTGCCAAAAACATACACTGTAGAAAAGATAACCCTTTTAACAAATAGTGATGGGAAAACTGGTCATGCATTTGTAGAAAAATGAAATCAAATCATTACCTCTCATTCTGCACAAGAATCAACTCAAGATGGCTCAAAGACAAGACCTGGAAGATAGACCAGAGACTTTGAAGTTACTAGAGGTTCAACATTGCAACATATAGACACAATATACTTAAATTTTTTTTCAACTAGACTTCCCCCAAAACTCAGGAAATTAAAGAAATAATTAATGGATGGGTTGGCATTAAACTAAAATGTTTATGTTCCTCAAAGGAAACCATTAAAGGTCTTCAGAAAGCCTACAAAATGGGAGATCTTTGCCAGATACTCTTCTGATACAAGACTAATATGTAGAATATACAAAAATGTTAAAGATTTAACACTAAAAAAATTAACAAAACAACTCAATCAAAAGATGATCAATTGAACTAAATAGATACTTTACTAAAGAAGAAATTCAAATGGCCAACAAATGATATTGAAAAAGTATTCAATATCATTAGAAATCAGGAGGATGCAAGTCAAAGTTACACGGAGACTCCCTCCGACCTCAATAAGAATGGCAATCATCAAGAAGTCAAACAACAATAAATGCTGTCGAGGATGTGAGGAAACAGAAACTCTTCTGCACTGTTGGTGGGATTGCAAATGACTATGGAGATCAGTGTGGAGGTTCCTCAGAGAATTGGGAACAGAGCTACTATATGATATAGCTATACTACTCCTGAGCATAGTTCCAAAGAATTGAAATCAGAATATTATATTGATACTTGGATATCCATGTTTAGAGCAGTGCACAATAAACAAATCATGGAATCAACCTAGGTGTCCATTAACAGATGAATGGACTACAAAATTATGGGATATGCACACAATAGAATTTTATCTACTCAGCAATAAAGAAGAAAAAATCAAGTAATTTTCAAGAAAATAGATGGCTCTGGAAAACATTATGTTAAGTAAAATTATCCAGTCACAGAAAGTGAAGGGTCATGTGTTTCTCTCTCATGTGCAGAAGTTAGGGAGTAATGGGGTACAAGAGAAACTTTAGGAAGGAGAAACTCCAGTGGAGCAAGGTTGGTTGGTCTAGGGAAGGGTGGGGAAGAGGGAGAATTTTCAAAGGAAACATTTCTACTGACATTATGTACATATGTGAGAATATAAAGGGTGATTCAATCACGTATATAGAAAGAAGGAGTGGGGGGACTCACCAACTGCTCTGTGTGTGTGTGTGTGTGTGTGTGTGTGTGTGTGTGTATAAGTGTGTGTGTGTGTGACTATCACTACTTATTACATTATGATGAGAGACTATAAGACGATAATACAACAACAAAGGTATAAAAAGTATTGTGTTTTCAACTTTACTTTTCACTAATACTTTCTTCCTATTTTTTTCCCTTTTCTTTGAGATTAATTAGCTTCCTATGCTTTTTTCTTCTAAGCCATGTTCCCCAGCTCTATTTTTATTCTTTATTTTGAAACAAGACCCCCCCCAAGTTGTGAAGGGCCTCATTAAGTAGCGAGGTTAGCCACGAACCTGTGATCCTCCCACTTCAGCCTCCCAAGTAATGATATTACAAATGTGCACCACCAGGCCCGGCTACTTCTATGGTCTTCTAAATTAACGATTAAATTATATTTGTGTCCTAGGTTTTATCTTTAGAAAAAATTTAATTGAGAAATAATAATTGCTTATAATCCCAGCATTTGGGAGGCTGAAACAGGAGGATCACAGTTAACAGACAGCCTGAGCTACTTAGTGAGGCCCTTTGCAACTCAGTGAGACTCTTTTAAATAATGAATAAAAAAATAGGGCTAGAGGTGTAGCTTGGAGGTCGCCACTGGGTTCCATCCCCAGTACCATAAAAAAAAGAAAAGAAATAATAGTTGTATAGATTCAAGGTGTAAAAGCAATAGTTTGACATGTATATATAGTGTAACTATTAGTAAAATAAGATTAATTAACACATCCATCATCACCTATAGCTATTATTTGTGTGTGCATAGAAGTGAGAACAATTTTAAATCGGAATGCAATAATGTTAACTATAGTCACCAGGTCTATGTTAGGTCTCCAGAATTTATTCATGTTGTAACTGAAAGTTTGTTAACATTCCCCATTTCTCTCTCATCCCAGGTTCTGGAAACCTGGATTTCTTCTTCTAGTTATTTGACTTTTTAAGATTCCACACATAAAAACTTAGGTTTATTATATACTAGTCATCTTTCTGTGCCTGGTACATATCTATGCATATTATTCTTTATCTACTTCTCCATCAGTAGGCACTTGGGTTTTTCTGATAAATTCAACCTAGAGAGTGGGGAATATTAACACTTTTTTCAATTTTGTGGTAACATGTTATATACAATTGTTTTCCATTTTGATTATGAAAACACTATTTTCAACTCAAACTAACAAAGGCTCTTCACAGGAACCACAAGACTCTCTTAAGCATCCTTACCATAGCACGCTTAATTTCCTTGTTCCTCAGACTAAAGATGACAGGGTTGAGGAAGGGGGACACCATGGAGTAAAACATGGCTGTGAGAAGGTTCTGGAGTGTGGGCACTTGAGAAATGGGGTTGAAGCAATCAAACAGGGAGGAAATGACAAATAGGATAACAACCGCGATCTGGGGGGAGCAAGTGGACAGGGCCTTATTTCGGGCCTCTGAGGAACACATCTGGAGCACAGTGGAGAAGATGTTAACATAGGAGACGAGCAGGATAACAAAGCAGAGTAAAACAAGGCCGGCACTCACAGCCAGGGCCACCACCTCTGAGGACCGTGTGGCCTGAGCCGCGATGCTCAGGACCTGAGGCACGTCACAGAAGTACTGGTGGATCACGTTGGACTCTGTGAAAGGGAGTCTAAATATGGTCCCTGTGTGGATGGCAGCGTAGACCAACCCACTGGCCCACGAGCCCCCTGCTGCCTGCACACACAGCCGCGGGGTCACTGTGAGCCCATAGTGAAGAGGGTGGCAGATGGCAGCATAGCGGTCACAGGACATGACCACGAGGAAAAAGAACTCTGTGGACCCAAAGAAGATAAAGAGGAAAGTCTGAGAGGCACATGCTGGGAGAGAAATCCATCTCCTCCCTGTCAGAGAGTCAATGACCGATCTGGGGACAGTAACAGAAATGTAACCAAAATCTATGAGGGATAAATTGCCTATAAAGAAATACATGGGAGAATGAAGTCGAGGATCTGTCACAATGACCGCAATGGTTAGAAGGTTCCCTGTCACAGCTCCCACATAAACCATGAAGAAGAGCAGACCCTGCAAGATCTGGAGCTCCCGGGAGCTTGAGATCCCCTCAAGGAGGAATTCTGTGATGATGGTGAAGTTGCCCATGCCGCCAAAGTGCTGTGGCCGTCTGCAGTCAATTGATGGATGACGATAAGATGATGCCACAGACCAAATAGAAGAAGATCAATCCTGCTTCACACAAAAAAAAATGAAATGAGGGCTTTATTACACATCCAGGAATAAGACATCCTAATGTCCTCTATCCCAAGAACAAGCACCCAAAAAACACAGGCCCGGTGAGAAAGGTGTGCAGGGGAACAAGTTGATCCTCATCTCTGTGTTTTGTGTGTGATCTTTGCTGTAATGTAGGACCCCAATTATTATAAGGCTAATTAGCAAGAGAAAAGCATATAAACTGTATTAATTTTACATGTATGGGGGATCTTCATAAAAGAATGCAGTCTGAAGAAATGATAAGAAAAAAATGCTTTTCTACATTTTTAGATAAATCATTTATGAAGGAATGGCAGGAGAAATGGATCTCTGGTCTAGATAATAATTTTATGAATGTCACCAAAAGATTTATGGGTGGTGGTGGTGGTGGTGGTAACAATTTGTGGAAGATAATAAGTATACTTAGACTTATTTTCAAATTGCTAAAGAAGTAGGTCTCAAATGTTTCACACCCCCAAATGGTAACAAGGAGATGGATTTATTAATTAGCCTTATCTAAACATTCCACTTTGGAAACATATCAAAGCAGAAAATCTCATCTCATAAATATATCCAGTTCTTACTTGTCAACAAACAAAATTACCAAAAAGAAAAAAAAATTCTAGAAAAAAATTCCCATGAGTTCCATGACTGAAAAAAATCTAACCCATGATGGTATATTAATTGAAACACAAAGAGAAACACTAACATAAAATTTTTATAAATCAATTAACAAAATAATATTATCTCCTAGAGAAAGTCAAAAGGAAATAAAACAGAATGACATTAGTTTTTCATTAATCCTGGACATCAGAAATCAATCAACCTTTATATTCATATATTTGAAGAAGACTAAACCTGTACAGAAAATCTACATATGCATTTAAAGAGAAATTAATAAATAGGATCAAATAAATGCATATTTACACATGCAAAGATTCAGAAACATAAGATCTTCCTCAGACTATTATTTGAATATAAAATTAGACACTGACATCTTTTTTTTGAAAATACCTATGTAGGTACAAATATACATTTTTTGTTGTTGTTAGTACTGGGATTCCTGGAAACCCTTCTACCTCTGGGCTACACTCCCAGACCCATTTTTATATTTTTATTAGGAAACAGGGTCTCTTAAGCCAGTGAGGCTGGCTTCGAACCTGAGTGATCCTCCTTTCTCCTCCTCCCAAGTGCGGGGATTACAATCGTGCGCCACCACACCCGGCACAAGTATACTTTTAAAATGTGAATATATTAATTAGCTTGATCATTGCAAAATTTCACAATGTGTATATGTATATGTATATAATCAAGTTGTGCACCTTGAAAACAATTTCAAATCGTCAACTATACCTGAATGAAGCTGGAAAAAAACAAATGTGGAATCCTCAGTGATCAAGATATTGAAAATTGGAGGGCATTTTAGATGCTAAAGATGCTTGGACCAAGCTCAGCCTCTCACTGGGATCATTTGTTCTGCAGACACAAGGTTCGTGACTCCCATACACTATTTGATTCTATATTGAGAAGTAAGTACTGGGGTATCATGTCCCCGAAGGGCTGACATTAAATGAACACAAGTTCCCGAATGCTGAGTCTTTCTAAGGCAGAAAGTAATATGATGTTCTAGGGAGACTAGCACATAATTTTTATTAATTTTGTTTATTAATTAGTGGGTTTCCAAACTGACAAAATGGGGTTCTGTTCAACTGCTAATATGCCTTTTAGCCACCAGGATGCCGGCTTGGCCCTTGGGAATCAGAAAAAGAAAACGATTTCCACTTTGAGAGAATCCCTTTGTCTGTCATATGTGATGAAACTATGTCCCAGGGTGCAAGCGTCCATGGCCTGGTGCCCTCCAGGGCAATGCCGGTTCTAGTTCTTGTTCCATCTGTCTCTAATAGATTCCTTTTTCTTCATGACTCACAAAGTTTGAATGGCTCGAGGATGGCACACGACTTTGCACCAGAGCACAGGATGTGGCTTGTTTTGTGTGGCTTTTCACCAAGCTAAGCAATGGGGGTTGTAGGAGCCCAACCCCCAGGGCAGGTGGCAGGGGCCTGGGCGCCAGTCTCCTCCCTCATCCTCCATTCTTAGCCATCCCCTGCCCTGACTACTTTACCATTCTGTCCAGCCTTTGCAAAAGAGCAAGTAAATGCACAGCACACAATGTAGAGGATTTCCTCACACACTACTCATGATCTTCAAGGATTGCAGGTGTGAGGCCAACTTCAGCAACTTAGGGAGACTTTGTTTCAATAAATGAATGAATGAATGGTCAGAGATGTAGCTCAGAGGTAGAATGACTCTGGGTTCAATCTCCAACACATCAAAGGAAAAAAAAAAAAAAAGAAGCACATGTTGGGCCCAGGTAGGCATACACAAGGCAAGACCATCTCCACATGTCTTTTTTATCTTTAGCTCAAAATCTCCCAAAATATATTTGATCATTTTGATAATGCAGACCAGGCTCCTTGTGTTTCAAGACACATGTATGAATTACACAATATGGTACTGGCTTTTCTAATCAGGAACTCAGTGCTGAGGAAATGGATAAAATAAAGTATCTTGAAATCAAATAAATGCATATATATATATATATATATATATATATATATATATATATTTTTTTTTTTTTTTTTTTTGCAGGTTTGGGGATGGAACCCAGGGGCATTCAACCTTCGCGCTACACTCCCTGCCCTATTTTTTATTCTCTATTTTGAAACAGGGTCTCACTCAGTTGCGGAGGACCTCACTAATTAGCTGAGGCTGTCCGAGAACAACGATCCTCTGGTCTCAGCTTCCTGAATGCTGGGATAACAAGCGTGCGCCACCATGCCTGGCTCTAAATGCATATATTTCTATTTGGACTTTGTTTTCCCAAACTATTGATATCCTATTATTTTAAACCCTCAGAGAAGAAGAGAAATAAGCACATAAAGCATTTGAAATAAAATTAGGTCCATCAATCTTCAATTTATTGGTTACATTTACACTGTTGTGTAAAATATTTTTTCTAATTCTACCTGGGCATTACATTTTTTAATAGTTATACTATACAGAATCTAAGAGAATCTCTAGGAAAGCCTGTATCAGCCCTTTGTGTCTGAAAATTCCACTCATTCTCTAGGTACCAGGAACCCAGAATGAATGTGATATCAGTCAATGGTGGCTCTGGAAAATGTTTCCATAACGATTTTAATGAATGGATCTGAGCTTTTGATCATGATTTAATCTGAGACCAAATAAATTATCCTGCATCATTATTTTATTTCAGTTGGTCTTTAGAGCATAGTTGTGAGCCCTTTCCTTTTCCCACACATCCTCATCCATAAAAGATGTGATCTGATTCAAGACAAAAAATTTCCATTTTCCTTTTGGCTGCATATAACCAGTTTCCTCGCTGTACATCCTCATCCACATACTTTATTGTTTTTGTAAAAAGTATCTGTCTGAATCTTCCCTAAAAAGCATCATCTGCTAGGCACAAATTATGGTTTTTCCTTTTTTTTTTTTTTGGTGGTGGTGCTGTGTATTGAACCCAGGGGTATTCTACCTATGAGCTACAAGTCCATTACTATTTTTATTTTTCATTTGGTAAGAAGTCTTACTAAGTAGCTGAGAGCCTAAATTGTTGAGACTGGCTTCAAACTCATGATCTTTCTGTCTTAGCCTTCTAAGTACTGGGATTACAGTAGCACTCCACCATAACCAGCTACAAATTTCAATATTTAATGAATTGTCAAAATCCTAGCTGGTACTTTTCTAAGCTTACTTGCTTTCACAGCTTTTGCTAAAATTGCTTTTTCCTAAAATAACTATTTTAAATTTCAATTTATTTACCTATGCTTGTTTTGAAGCATTGAAAATCATAAACAATATGTTTAGATTCTATCTTTTCAATACTAAGATTAGTTTGCACAGTAAGATCTAGTCTCAACACTACTTTATTTTCATCAAAGAAAAATTTAGAATTTAGGAATTATATTAACATAACCATAATTTATATTATATATATTATTAAAATGCTAGCATTTCCATTTTTGTTTGTAATTGATAAGTATGGTAATTTATTTATCATTACAAAAGCAATTATGATTTTCTGCCTTTTATGTGAATAGTAATGATAATTTGCTTACACTGATGTTTATATAATTTTCCAGTATTTTAGTGAAATATTTCATGCGAATTGCTTTCTCTGATAATGCTTTGAATTATATGTGATTTCTTATTTTAGCCTTGTTTTTCTTGTTTTCACAAGTTTGAGGCCAGCCTCTGCCCTCTGCAACTTTGTGAGACCCCAGGGCCTCCAGCATGGTAGGGCAAGCACTCCACCACCACCCAGTTATAACCTCACAGTCCCAGCCCAGGATGGTAAATTGTTCTTTTGCTTGTGTGTGTGTGAGGGGGGGGATCAGGAGCATCATATTTCTGAGCAACATCTCAAGCCCTTTTTATTTTTATTTTTTTTTGTTTTGGAAAAGGATCTTATTGGCATGCTGAGTCTTGCTAATTTGCTGAGTCTGGTCTCAAACCTGGAATCCTCCTGTTTTGTCCTCTCAAGTCCTGGAATTACAGGTGTGCATCACCATGCCCGGCTGTCAGGATAAATATCTTGTACTCTATTAAGATATATGACTACAATGCACCAATAAAAAATTTTAAAAAATAATTAGCATTATCATTTTAATGACTCATTAAATCTACTTATTATAAAAAATAAATAAAATCCTGAATATCTCAACATTTTTTTTCTATTTTGAAGATTATTTTTGCTTAGGATGGTCTAATTTCTATGAAATGCCACTATAACTTTCTTCTGCTTGTAGATTTGTTACCCCTTAAATCCAGCTCAAGAAATATTTAAATCATGAGAACTGCTGCTTAATTTCAAGAGATTTTTAAAAATTATGTTTTTATCTTTTGACCTTGGCCATATGGGAAATGCAGATCTTCAGAGAGCATTTTAAAAACTAATAACCAAAACAAACAAACAAATAAATAAAAAATGAAGAACCAATTACCTAAAATAACCATTAGAATCTGAAATAATCTACCCCGTAAACACACATACATCATATGGAGCTGAATTAAGTATACTTAAGAGCTGGGTGTGGTGGTACACGTTTGTAATCCCCGCACTTGGGAGGCTGAGACAGGAGGATCGCACAGGTTCGAAGCCAGCCTCAGCTGGCTTAAGAGACCCTGTTTCCAAATAAAATATAAAATAGGTTTGGGAGTGTAACCCGGAGTTAGAAGGCCCCTGGGTTCCATCCCAGTATCACACACAAAAAAGAAATATTTAAGTATACTTAAGATTTTGTAGCCTATCTCAAGCATTTCTATAATTTATTTATTAGTAATGTTAAGAGAAATATATAAATTGACACATATAAAATTACCTGAGAAATGAGGCAATGCATCTAACTTCATTAATAGAAATATAGCTATTGAAAAATATAGAGGCTTGACAAAATCCTTGATTCTCCTTTTTTCTTCAGTAAGATGCATAATGTCATGTTTAAGTGAGATTTTTTTTTTTTTTTTTTTTTGGTGGTACTGGGGTTCCTGGAAGCCCTTCTTCCTCCGGGCTACACTCCCAGACCTATTTTATATTTTTGAAACAGGGTCTCTTACGCCAGCGCGGCTGGCTTCGAACCTGCGCGATCCTCCTGTCTCCGCCTCCCAAGCGCGGGGATTACAAGCGTGCGCCACCACGCCCGGCTTTCAGTGAGATTTACCCTTACGGAGCATGCACACAGGTCTGAACGCAGTGATTCTTTTAAAAGGTTGGCCACACTTCTGATGACCTCTGTGGACCCGATGCTCTCAACCTCCAAGGGGACAACCTCCTCCAGCTTCTAATTAGGGATTCTTTGGCCAAACTACTGAAATTAATTAAATTCTAAAAGAGTTTAAAAATAGTTTATGCATGTGACTATATAATGTCATGTACTTATATAATTGTATCACTAAGAATGGGAAGATTAAAAAAATCTCTGAGTTCAAAGAAGTTCAGTTTATCCAAAATTCTATGGGCTCCCCAGTCTTGATTTCTGTTATCTCCATTAAAAGAAAACAGAAACCCATAGAAAATTGACTGATGCCAAGGCTGAGGCAAGATAAATATGAGACAAACCTAGGGCCTCTTGTGATGCTGGATGTAGGAAATATAAGTCATATAAGAAAAGAAAAGAAACAATAAGGCAAGGAGTGTCTGAAAAGGAAATTGTCCATGGGAAAGAGTTCTCTGTGGCCAACATGAGAACTTGAGCAGCAACCAGGAATTGAATTACAACCCACTGAATAAAATAAGTGTTCAGGAGTTGATAATTACATGAATAAAGAACTGAGCAAGTGAATAAGTAGAGAACCACAAAAATCTTTCTTATTGAGGGATTTCAACGAGTAAATGTAGAAATAATGGGGGAACATCTCACACCAATTGCAATAAATAATATACACCAGTGGGTACAAAAAAAAATAATGAGCAGCCGGCTGTGGTGATGCACACCTGTAATTCCAGCACTTGGGAAGCTGAGACAGGAGGATTTCAGGCTCAAAGCCAGCCTCAGCAACTTAGTGAGACTTTGTTTTATTTTTATTTATTTTTATTTTTGGTGGTACTGGGGGTGGAACCCAGGGGCTTTCTACCTCCGAGCTATACTCCCAGCCCTGTTTTATATTTTATTACTGGGGTTCCAGGAAGCCCTTCTACCTCCGGGCTACACTCCCAGATCTATTTTTACATTTTTATTTGGAAACAGGGTCTCCTAAGCCAGCATGCACAGCTGGCTTCAAACCTATGCGATCCTCCTGTCTCTGCCTCCCAAGCGTGGGGATTACAAGTGTGCGCCACCACGCCCGGCCTTTATATTTTATTTTGAAACAGGGTCTCACTAAGTTGCTGAAAGCCTCACTAAGTAGCTGAGGCTGGCTTCGAATCTGTGCGATCCTCCTGTCTCAGCCTCCCAAGCGCGGGGATTACAAGCGTGCGCCACCACGCCCGGCTCATGAGACTTTGTTTTAAAATAAATAAATAGATCCAGATGTGATGGCTCATGCCTGTAATCTCAGTACTTGGGAGGCTAAGACATGAGGATCACAGTTTCAAGGCTAGCCTCAGAAACTTAGCAAGGCCCTCTGTGTATAAACAAACAAACACACAAACAAACAAACAAATAAATAAATAGACTAGAGCTGGAGGTGTAGCTTGGAGATAGAACACCCCGGGGGTCAAATTTTAGCACCAAAAAAAAAAAAAAAGAGAAAAAATTGAAAGTTCAAGACAAAACAGAGCATTCAAATAGCTTTATATTTAGTAATTAGAAAAGAAAAAATAGTAAACTTTCACTGGCAATTATCATCTCCATTAAGCCAACAAGGTTGAAATCACTCTTACTAAATCACACTGGTATTAGGGACCTTCAAGTGACACATGAGAAGAGCACATTGTCTCTACAGAGTCCTTCCAGGAACGCACACTCTCAATTTAATCATGAGGAAACATCAGGCACACTTGGACTGAGAAACACTGGACAGACTGATGGGCACTCTTCCAAAAGTGTCCGTGCAATACCAGAAAAACCCCAAACAGCCATGGACCAGAGTTGATGTAGGGCACACAGAAAACTCACCTGAGATCCTAATTGGGATCTTGCTTCAAAGTCAATCACTAAGCCAATCATGAGAAGGAGGGAGAGGGGAGGGAATGGGGTGGGAAGTGAGGAAGGGCTAAATGAGTGATGTGGGCATATATGCTTCTACCATCTTGTACCCTATTAAGATGTATTACTACAATGCAACAATAAATACAAAAGTAATGTCAGAAGAAGAGTAAAATAAAATCTAAATAGCCTGTAGTTCAATTGATAACCACTGTAGCAGGTCAATATCTTAGTTCAGGGCATTGTTCCATGGCTGTATCAGTCATCAGCTTAAAGGAAAACACGGGAAGGCAATATCTAATTACCTATTTCTTATGAAATTGTGCTGCAAGTCTAAAGGTATCAACTATCAGGAAATCTTGATAAGCTGATCTTAAAATAAGCCAAATGAAATAACCATGGTTATTTAAAACAGCTTTGAAGAAAACTAGTAATCAGTGAAGAATAATGTTGCTGTTTGAATATGAACAGACGGTTTATTATTAAGTACAATATAGCATAAGACAGGAATGAAGAAGCATTATAAATAAGCAGAAGAATCATGGCTGACATCCAGAATAGTGCTACATCATTCTGGCTTTATGAAAGAGGATAACTTAAGTCTGTACTTTAAACAATGTGTGTGAAGTTTCAGCTACATTCAATGCTAAATATAAAAGAAATATTCAGTGTGAGAAAATAATAAAATATTTATGAATTTCTTGCAAGAAGGGTTTCTGTAAAACACAAGCATGTATCAATGATAATTTAAAATGGACTAGTTTACAAATGATTGACTATTAATTTAATACAAATTAATAACTAATAAATTAATAATGCAGTTATTACATTTATATACCATATTACATCATATAATTTATTACATTATTAATAAGTAAATATAAAATTAAGTTTTACATTATTTAAAAGATACATGTAGCTGGGAATGGTGGTGCATGCTTGTAATCCCAGCATTTGGGAGGCTGATTCCGAAGGATTGTGGTTCACAGACAGCCTCAGCTACTTAGCGAGGCCCTTCACAACTCAGTGATACCCTTTTTCAAAATAAAGAATAAAAAATAGGGCAGGAGGTGTAGCTCAGAGGTCGAATACCCCTGGGTTCCATCCCCCAGACTCACAAAATAAATAAATAAATAAATAAATAAATAAATAAATAAACCAACTAACTAACTAACTAACTAACTAACTAAAAAATAGGGCTGGGGTGGGGGTGTAGCTTGCAGGTAGAACACCCGTGGGTTCTATCCCCAGTACCTCAAAAAAAAAAAAAAAGATACATGTAAAATATAACCAACACATTTATTTACTTATTTATTTGTTTATTTTTGTGATACTAGGGATGGAACCCAGGGTCCTTCTTCCTCTGGGTTTTATATTTTATTTGGAAACAGGGTCTCACTAAGTTGCTGAGAGCCTCACTAAGTTGCTGAGGATGGCTTTGAACCTATGATCCTCCTGTCTTAGCCTCCCAAGCACTGGGATTACAAGCATGCTCCATCATGCCCAGTTCCAACACATATATCTTGCAATATTCTGAACTGAAAAAGATCCATAAATAAATAAGAAAAATAATACTAGACAAAAATCCATTACTTATATGTCAAAAGCAAAAATAGACACAAATTTATTAATATGCAATTCATAGTACTTGAAATCAAAATAGCCAACAAGTATTTAAATATTTTAACCCTTGTTGTTAGTATTTGATATATTATTCCCAATAAGTTAATGAAAGTCTAATATCACTAAATATTAACAACAATTTATGAAATGTAAAATCTTTCATAGTCTTCTGGTGGGAGTATAAACAAGCTGCAAATTTCTCTATATATAAAATTTTATTCATTTTGTATCTAACAACACAGTTTTTCATGTTTATGGCAAATAATTTTAACAATATAAAAGTGCACACTTTTGCATAAAAATTGTATTAAAGCTTAACCTAATATGAAGAATGAAAATTTATACCAACTTCTGATATTGTAAAATTTTACAGAAATCATTATTCGGGTTACAGAAAAATATCTTGAAAATATCAATTTATTCTTTATTTTTGACTGGCAATGCATTTATTGGAGAATAAATTTACTTTATCTTTCCCTAAGCCATTATAATTAATTGCCATGTTCTACAATTTGGAGTTCTTTTAAAGCTTGCATTAAATTGATTAGCTATGGGTGCCTATTATTGGGTCAGTAGTCAGAGTTAGGAGGAAGAGAATGATAATCCCTCTAGAGGCTGTGCTATTTTTCCACAGGGGAGGTGGGAATACATAAGCCATAGAATATGTCTCAACCAAAGCATAATATATACGGGAGGAGTTTGACTGACTGATGTGCTAGAGCATTTTGCTTTTTTCTTGTTGAAACTTGTTATTGGTGATGAAGCCACAGGAACTGAAAAGGCAAGAGAAGTGTCTACTAAATTCTAGACTTTTAAAAAGGTAACTGGATATTTATAAAGATAATATGGTATGAAAATGTGCATACTTAAGGAACTGGTTAAAATGGAGCATTAAATTTTGAATTAAATTTTTAAAAACTCAGTCCAATAAAATATGCCCATATAGGTGCATATCCACCATATCTATATTAAATTATTGCAATATCTAAATAATGTTTCTGACTTTGGGACCTGAATTTTTGTTCCTCACAAAACTGGATCCATGAGACTAACAGGCAGTAAGATGTCACCCAGTGACTGGAGATTAAGCTTTAGAAGGACTTTGTGAATACTCTAGTATATTAGGTATCAACCCATAAGTCAAAAGGAAATGGCATATAACTTCCTCTTTAGCAATAAAGCTTTAAGGAAAGTAGCTCTGCTTTTAAAGAAAATGTAAATGTATTTTTTCCTTGATTTTATTATACTAAATGCATTATAAGTTTTGCTTTCTCTTAACATCTAAAATCAGTAATACTTTTGTTTAGTTAACTACTTCTTTTTCTATATATACTAGAAAATTAAGGTGACTTCTAGTGAGAAAAAAGCTGTATATATGAAACATTTATACCAAAGGGTAAGTCATAGAAATACTGAGAAAAGTTGATTTCTGGATCATTATTAATACACTTATCCTAACCATAGACACCTGGTGTGGATTGCCACTCTGTATTTGGCCGTGTATAACCTTGACAATGCTGATTTCTGCATTGTTTATGCACCCATGTGCTTCTATTTACCCCAAGTAGCCACAAAGAACAAATAGACTGCATTCCATGAGGATTTTTTCTGGTTCTGTAATATATAACCAATGAAATCCTTAAGTAAATAAGAAAGTTTATGAAACTCTACCTTCAACATATATTTTTAAATATAACTCTTATTATTCTAACTAGATGGCAAGTACCTATGATTTAATTCTGTTTAGTAGTAGGAGAAGGCTAATATAAATTTCTTTCTCCCACAAACAAATTCTGTTTTTTCTATGTCAAGGCCCTAAGTTTGATTTAACATATTTTAACATGCAAGTAAAAAATTTAAGGAAATTGTGTTATCATTTTTTGAAGGGCATAAGCTGAGAATGAAACTTTAAATAGAATGAAGATGAGGTTATGCTTTGTTTTTAATTTTTTATTTTTGTTACTGGAAATGGAACCCAGGGAAATTCTACCTCTGCACTAAAACACCAGTTCTATTTTATTATAATATTTTTTTGAAGGAGAGTCTTGCAAGGTTGTTGAGGGTCTTGCCAAGTTGCTAAGACTGGACTCAAACCTACAATCCTCTTGTCTCAGCCTTCCAAGTACTAGGATTACAGGTGTGCAGCACCAGGCCTGGCTCAGGTTATGCATTTTAAGGTGAATGTTATTGATTTGGTGTCTCAGAATTCTTATTTTTTTTAAAAAAAAACTAGTCCAATTATTCAGTGTATACATAAAGAAAATGAGTGTTTAATATAGAAATAGATATTCTTTTTTGTGGTACTGGGGATGGAAGCCAGGGGCATTCTACCTCTAAGCTACACCCCCAGCCCTATTCTTTATTTTTATTTTGAAACAGGACATATATTCTAAATAGACTACTTTATTTTGATAGAGCTAGATTATTTATTTTTACTTTATTGGTACATTGTAATTATACATCTTAATGAGGTACAAGATGATAGAGGCATACATGCACACATCCCCTATGTGCTTCCCCAATTCCTCCCCCATTTCCTCCCCCTCTCTCCTTATGTTCTGCTCAGTGATTGACTTTGATATGTTTGTGAAAGCACATCATGTGCATTAGGTCGTTTCCCTCTTCCCCTCATCCATCTCCCTTAGTTAGAGCGCCTTCTTTACTTATCCAAGATTTCTTCTTCTTTTTCTGGAGTTTTTCCTATGACCCATTTTCTCCCTAGTTTTTATATATTAGGAAGAGTATCCGATTTTTTACTATTTGTGACTAACTAATCTCACTTAGCATAATGTTCTCCAATTCCATCCATTTTCCTGAAAATGGCATAATTTTGTTCTTCTTTATGACTGAGTATAGTTCTATTGTAAACATATCCCATGAAAACTACATTTTAATTTCCTAATGTTGCTATTTTATTTTCAAGTGTTACTATATAAATTGTGGACAAAATGAAATTGAATAACTATGTAGACTCTTGGACATTAGAGGATTTGAGAATGACATGGTAGCTAATTTTGAATATTTCATTCACTCACTAAAATTATTTTTCATGATAGAAAAGTGGTATCAAAGCTGTCTGTGACTGTTATAGCCATTTTCATCCCTATGCTTTATGATTTTAAGAGATCAACAATAAGAATTTGATGTTCATTTAAGCTTGGTAGAAAGAGTAGTAACATATTCATCTTGTTTTAGTAGTAACATATGCTAAGTAGTTTCAGTGATTCTTATCCAAATCTTGCACGGTAACAAAAATGGTTATAGAAGATTACTTTATTCCATTTGTGAAAATAGATTATTATAAATAATTTTATTATTTATGCTTTTTTCTGAGCAAAGAAGCCATTAATAGCTTCCATCAGGCAAAAAAAAAAAAAAAAAGAAGAGGAATCATAGAAAGTGACTTTTACATTTTATTTTTCAGGTATGTTTCTCTCTGAATTTTCAATCAAGTATGTGTGATATTTTAAAAAAGAAATCAATTTTCAGAGGACAGAAAAAATCCATAGAATTGACATGTAGACCTTCAGTTAATTCAGCTGTGAAGAGTTCTAAGTATTGTGTTCATGTGAGCTATTAATATACACACAAATAAAAATTAGAAAATTAAATGAGAAAAATAAAGACAATATGTTATAGTATATATAATTTCAATACCTATATGTCATTAAATTTAGTAGATGTGCACATTTTATTAGAAAATAAAATTGGATACAGGAATATGTTTTTTTCTTGTATAGGTGACATTCAGACAATATCAAAGAGGTCCATTTATTTATATTTTCAGGTGGAATGGAACTTCATTACGTTAAGCTCTGTGAAAATACCATGTTAATGTTTATGCTTAAATAATTGTGATCTGTGATCTGAAGTTACAGAAGCATTCTTAATCTGATCCCTTCACAATGGAAGCATTTGTTCAGAGCAGATGGAACACTACTCATTCCTTAGCTGTTGTTTATCCACCTTTTTGTGCATTTGTTAATTTCTAATGCTTATTGAAGTGCATATAAAAAGAAACAAAGCACAATGTTGGTGCTGTACATTGGAGGTATCAACACTGAAACAGTTCTTAAAATGAACACACTAAAATAACACAAAGATGAAGAAAACCAGTGAGAGAAAGGCAAGTTCATCTTCCCTGGGATGTAAAGTACCCCAAGGAGCTGAAGGGTCAAAAGTGACTCTTTAGTAATCCATCATGGTGGCACTCACCTGTAATTTTAGTATTTGAAAGACTGAGATAGTGAGATTGCAGGTTTCAAGCCAGCCTCAGAAACTCTAGTAAGACCCTGTTTCAAAATAAAAATTAAAAAGACTTGGGGTGTAGCTTGAAGGTAGAAAGCCTCCAGGGTTCAATCCCTAGTAAAACACACACACACACACACACACACACACACACACACACACACACACTCTTTTTTCTTTAGGTACTCAGATTTCTTCCTGTCAAAGAACTAGGGTGAATATTGTTAGAAATAACTTACATATGTCTTTTATATTAATTCAAATAACTGGATTCTCTCATTGAAATAGGTCTGTTATAATTCATCATCAACCACGTACCAGCTATATTGCAAGAAATTTTCTTCACTAGAATCTTTGGTTTGTCCCTCACCGGTTGGTTTTGTTCCCTCCAGAAAGACTCTTTTAGAGAGCCATGGCTACGGACAATCTTACCTCAGTGACTCAGTTTATCCTCATAGGGCTCTCTGACCTCCCCAAGGTGCGCTACCCTCTCTTTGTGGTCTTTGCCATCATCTACCAGGTCACCTTGGTGGGAAATGGGGCCATTCTCTTGGCTATTGGGACTGAAAAAAAGTTGCATACTCCCATGTATTATTTTTTGGCAAATTTGTCCCTCTTAGACATATTCTGTGCATCAACCACTGTTCCTAAGATGCTGGACACTCTCCTGACCGAGGAGCACCGCATTTCTTTTGTGGGGTGTGCTTTGCAGCTGTATTTCCTAGTGGCTCTGATGGGGACAGAGGTCTTCCTGCTTGCTGTCATGGCTTATGACCGGTACGTGGCTATATGCTTCCCACTTCGTTACACCCTCATCATAACCAGGATTCGCTGTGTGCAGCTGGTATCTGGAACCTGGGCAGCTGGGTTTCTCAATTCTCTCATCCATACCATGTCCACCTTCAGCCTGTCCTTCTGCAAGTCAAATCTGGTTAACCAGTACTACTGTGATATCCCACAAATTGTGGCCCTGTCTTGTTCATCCACATACATGGCAGAAATGCTTGCTCTAGTGATAGGAGGCATCTTTGGGACAGGTGCCTTCCTGACCACCTTGATCTCTTATGTCTCCATCATTTCCACCATCCTGAAGATCCAATCGGCAGAAGGGAAACGCAAAGCCTTCTCCACCTGCGCCTCCCACCTCCTTGTGGTCTGCCTTTTCTATGGCACAGCCATCTTCACCTACATGAGACGTTCCTCCAGTCAAAGCTCCCTCGCCAGAGACAGACTCATCTCTATGCTCTATGGAGTTATCACCCCAATGTTAAACCCACTCATCTACAGCCTGAGAAACACAGAGGTCAAAGGAGCACTCACAAGGGTGCTGTGTGGTAGAACACGTTCACAGCAGGAATGATGTTAAACAGGCAGACTCAGCACTCTTTTTAGAGTGAATCCATAAGAAGAATTCATAGAAAAAAATTCCATACATAGAATACATACTTACGCATACTTAGGCATTCATAGACAAACATATACATTTATATTATCTATTCATGTATATCTCTATTACTAACCATTAGGAACTTAAAATTTGGTATCCTCCCAAAAAAACATTTTTGATAGTAAAAGAGGCCTGTTAGTGATCACATGATAAAGAGGTATCACCTGGGCCTACCTTCAGTTCACTTGGAGCTATGGTCACTTTACCCATATCCATGCCATTTGGCTACCCACTTCCCTCTTTCTGCATTATCTGTGTTTTTTAATCTCTTGCTAACTCTGCATCCAACCATCTTTCTATGCATCTTTCTTTCACTTTCCTTTCTTTGCTCAAAAGCTCATCCTTGTATGTTTCCTTAACTCATCATCTCCCTCTTTTGATTTCTTTCTTTGTACATATAACCACATCCATTCTCAGTACTGCCAGTCCCACCAAGGAGAACATTTACTTTCACTTACCTGTGATTTAGATATGAAACTTAGCTAACTATGTTGCTGTCATCTTAGATTCAGAGTGTTCAGAACTGAAAGTGTCATCACCTTCTACTACATGCCTTAACACCTATGTGGTATGGTATGTTTGTTACTAGGTTTTCTCAGACTAAAATCCCTAAAACTAGGCTTCTTTTTCTTAAAGCTCAGGGCTTTCACTGAATGGGACTAGACAGCTGTTATTTCTGATTGTACTCCCTCCTTTGCCACCTGTAGAAATAGTAATGTTTTATTTCAACTATGGCTTATATATCATTTTTGTTTTGTAATAATTTATTATTCTCTATGTTTTTCCCTAACCCAAGGCATCCCAGTTACTTTCAAAATATAGTCCCCGGGTTGGTGATCACATTTGGTACATATGTGCCTGCTGTCTGCGTCACTGAACTGCCATCATTCACTCTGAGGCATTTGGTGTCTCCTCTCTTCTTTGTGTTGTCTTTCGATTGCCCCGGGTGAACTGATAACACCACTAGTGAAGTGTTTGCATATTATTCGGTAGTGCCTTTTTTTGGTTTTGTTTTCTCCTCTGAACTGTCACCAATCTCATTCACTTCCCATATGTACCAAGTGACAGCTCTATCAGTGTATCTGTGGTTCTGGAGCTACCCTGGAAGCACTTTGAGATATCATGCTTTGGGAGCAATATAATTTCCCAAAACTCAGCTATGCCCCAGTATGTGTTTTCGAAAGCATTCCAGAGCTAGTTATAGTAGAGGTGGATTTACCATCTGTTATTTAATTTCAGATGGAGTAAAAAAAAATCTATACAAACCCAAAGAATATAATGAAGTAATAATGCTACACTGTTACCACTAGTTTGACAATTTCTGTTATTCATTTATTCTTAGTAGCAGAGCTTACATATGGTAGGAAAGAATCAAATCCTTATTGCAAAAAGTAATTCATGGAATTTGTTAAACATAATATGATGTAAAATTGAATAAAATTTTACACCCTAAACCAGTTGTTCATTTTATTATTTATTTATTTATTTGGTGGTACTGTGATTCCTGGAAACCCTTCTACCTTTGGGCTACACTCCCAGACCTATTTTTATATTTTTATTTGAAAACAGGGTCTCTTAAGCCAGCAAGGCTGGCTTCCAAACTATGCAATCCTCCTGTCTCCACCTCCCAAGCGTGGGGATTGCAAGCGTGTGCCACCACGCCCGGCATCATTTTAGATATTAGATATTTAAGTATTTAATGTTTCTCCACTTACTTGAATCAAATGTTGATTGCACTGGTATTATATCTGCAATATGCAAACCACTATTTAATCTAAATCTGTCCTATCCAGAAACAATGTGGCTCTCATCAAGTCTGCCATAAATTTGGCCTTAGTCAAGATTAGAAAAGACTGCTAGAGATAAGAACAACAGACTTCTGGGAAGATGGCGATCGAGAAAAGCGGGGCTTAAGAGCCCTGCTAACAACCAATCTCAATTACCACAAAATCAGCGCCTTTCATAGCCAGAAAACACCATCACCAGAGAAACAAAAAAAACACCAGGCTCCAGAGAGAAAGCGGACTGAGAACAGAGCTCAGAGCCACAGAGGAGATAACTGGCCTCACGCCCGAGGACGCGGCAGCACCGCCATACTGCCGGCGGTAGCGGCAAATTCACCGGACGGCTATAGCAAGCCGAGGTGAGCCGCTGCGGAACAGCCAGGCGGGATTTCTCACCGCAGGTAAAATCTAAAGCTCCCAGTGGCTGAGCTCAGCACATGCCACAGGGATTCAGAGTGGAAATCAAAACCAAGAATAAATACGCCAGCCTCATGACCGAGGGCGTGGCAGCGGCGCCATATTGCCAACGGCAGCAGCAGCAGAGAATTCACCAAATCCAGTACAGCTACATCTGCGTACTAAAGAACAGTGAGTCAGCCGGGCGTGGTGGCGCACGCTTGTAATCCCTGCGCTTGGGAGGCGGAGACAGGAGGATCGCGCTGGTTCGGAGCCAACCTCGCTGGCTTAAGAGACTCTGTTTCCACATAAAAATGTTTAAAAAAATAGGTCTGGGAGTGTAGCCCATGGAAGTGTATCCTGGAGGTAGAAGGGCTTCCAGGAACCCCAGTACCACCAAAAAAAAAAAAAAAAAAAGAACAGTGAGTCAAATTGCGGGTCACAGAGGAGAAATCCCAGTACTGTACTCCCTGGGACTTGACCCAGTGGGGGAGGGGCGGTGGCAGAGATATCACACCATAGGAGAATGTGCAACCTGGCACCCCCCACAGTCTAAAGCAGCCTCTATCGACTCTCTGGGTCGGAGACTCTGTGATACAACCCAGTAAAGGAGTAGTGGGGTCTGAGATACTACTGACTCGAGATCCAGAACACCTTAAGTAAAGTCATAGTGACCCAAGGGAAGAACCCAGAGAAGGCACAAACTTCCAAAATCATGGGAAAGAGGAATAACACTGGAGCAATGAATGCCCACAACCCCACAACATCAGAACCCGATAAAACAGAAAATCAGAGATTTCTAGAAGATCAAATCAGGAAAATAACTGTAGAAATAATAGAGGTGCTTCGGAAAGAACTCAGAGAGAGCCAAAAAGAGATAAAGGATGCAATTAATGAAGTAAAGGCCTCAATTCAAAGCACAAACAGCCGATTAGACCACATAGAGAACAGAATCTCGCTCTTAGAAGATGATCATTCCAAAAATAAACGCATAGTTTCTAATCTAGGAAAAAATATCCGACAGCAGGAATTTGATATTGAAGAAATATGGGCCCATTTTAAGAGAGCTAACCTAAGAATAATTGGAATAGAGGAGGGAAAAGAAAGTGAAACCAAAGGGATCAACAATCTCTTCAAGGAAGTAATAGCAGAAATTTTTCCAGACATAGAGCAAGAGGTTGATACACAGGTCCAGGAAACTTATAGAACTCCCTTTAGACAGGATCGGAGAAGAGGATCCCCATGCCACATAATTGTCAAAATGACCAATGTGGAAGCCAAGCAGAGAATCTTAAAGGCAACAAAAACAAAGGGCCAAGTGACATTCAGAGGCAAGCCAATTAGAATCACTCCAGACTTCCCAAACCAAGTCATGAGAGCCAGAAGGGCTTGGAGTAACATATTCCAAACTCTGAAAGAAAACAACTTCCAGCCAAAAATTTCCTACCCAGCAAAACTTTCTATCAAATTAGATGGAGAAATAAGAAGCTTCCATGACAAACAGAAACTGAAGGAATTTTTGTCTTCAAAACCAGCACTAGAGAAAATACTCAAAGAGATTAACTACAAAGAAGAAATAGGTAACACACTCCAGAACCAGAGAAACAAGAGTTTCCATCCAACAGTCAACTAAGATTGGTTATCTGTGGAGATTCATTATTTATGTTAGTCTTTTACCTATCTCTAAATGGTATTGTTTGCCTTTATTGTTGCTAATTTTTAGGATTTCTAGTTGGAATATTAATATACCTTCAGATATAGCATTTGGAAATATTTTATCCCATTCTATTAGTAACTATTAACTCTGTTTACATTGTCTTTGGATATACATTTTTTTTAAATTTTTTAGGGAGTTTGTATACTCTTCTGTTGCCTGTACCATTGAAATCATATCCAAGAAATCACTGCCAATTTCAATGTTGTGAGGTTTTATGACCCAGATTTTCTCCTAAAAGTTTATAGTCTTAAGATTTATATTTAGGTCTTTTATGTATTTTGAGTTAATATTTGTATATGGGATTAGGTAAGGGTCCAACTTTATTCTCTTCCATGTAATTATTATGTTTCAACAATATTTAGTTAAAATATTATTGTTTCTACCACCAAATGTTCGTGGAAACCTTGTCAAAAATAACTTGACAATATAGGGAAGAATGTATCTCTAGGCTTTTATTTAACTCCAATGGTTTATATATCTGCCTTTAGAATAGTAGTACACTGTTTCAATTATTGTAGCTTTATATGGTTTGAAATCAGAAAATATATATCTTCTAGCTTTATTCTTTTTCAAGATCATTTTGGGTATCTAGAGTCCATATTCCATATTAGGATAGAGTTTTTTTCTGAAAAATAAATATATAAATATATGATAGTTTCACCTAAAAAATAGAAAAAAAATATTCTCTGGTAAGAAAGAAAGTAAAAAAAATATTGAAATGTTATCTTTACATCATCAAAAGCTTGGTATCAGACAAATGAAACTGTTATGTGAGATTATCATTTTTAATTTTGGATAAATTGCTATAATACTAGATGTCAACCACTAAGCCAAGCATGGGAGGGAAGGATGGGGAGAGAATGGGGTGGGGATCGGGTGGGGGCTGACTGGGCAATGTGTGCATGTATGTCTACAAAAGTTTGTATCCCACTGTGATGTATGAATACAGTGCACCAATAAAATAAATAAATAAATAAATAAATAAATAAATAAATAAAATGAATCAGAAGATAAAAGAAAAAGAATAAGAACAACAACAAAAAAAGAAAAGACTGCTAGAAAATATTTTTTAAATTCTAAAATTTTTATGCTTATGTATTTAACATGAAATCATGGTAATTCTAGTTTCTACGTCTTAAGTGAAGAAAGTTACCATTCAGGATAAACAATACATTGGAATTTCTCTCTGCTTATATGTTGTAATGTTTTGGGATAACAGTGTAGAATGCAAGACCCTAAAGTCATGACATTTCCAAGCTGGTAGATTGGCAGGTGACAGGCTCCTCTTTTCTTGGGAATATGAGGCTGGCTGGATCTATGGCTAAATATGCTTCAATAATGACATATTTCTCTCTTGAAGACATCATGGTTTGATGACTTTAAGAAAACTACAGGTGTTTTTGCCTCATTCTTTCAATCATCCTGAGTCACAGACCACCTGCTAAATCACATGGCAGCTGCCTTAGTAACTCCTTAGTGGATGTGGCTGAGGCTTTGGAAGCAGTGTGAACATATAAACATATAGTCAGGCTTCAACTAAGCCTCTTAAATCTTCCAGAGATACTAGAGTCTTCAACAAATTCATCAGGGCTAACTAGCTGGTTACATGTAAATAACTAGACATCGTATAATGTTTTAAAACAGCAGTCACATATATGAAAGAAATGGCCAGGAAGGTCAAAGAAAGTGTCAGAAGATAAAGAGAATTGTGGCAGGAAAGTAAGGAGCAATCAATGACAAATGTGAGAAATATGATAGAGTTAACTCTAACTCAAAAGAGGCTATAGTTTCAGGGGCCACTGTGGCTCCACCTGACTCCACATGGCAGTTCCCAGGCAGGTGTGGGTGCCGAGCTGCCATCATGCTAAAGTGTAGTCAGGTAGTCAGGCATGTTCTACTCCTGGTACTGGATCTGAGGTAATGTGTGCATCAGTTCTATCATCTGGAAATCCTAGGGAGCCTTTTTGGGTTGGTGGGGTAATGGGAGTTGACTGATATTGAGGAGAATAACTATTTCACTCTTTTTAGTAATATCATGGGGTTTAAAGCTCCCCAAGACATAGTCAGCTGCCCATATAAATGTTTCTAAATATTTCAGAATGTCACAAGATTATCCTACTGCAATTATATAAAGCAAGTGGGAAGTGCTACTATAATGAGAGTGTACAGTTGAGGTGGCGCTTCTTCACAGTGGATGGTCCTGTGATGATGGATCTGTTGGGGGATAGTCACACAACAGACTCCCTTCAGCCCTGTCACACAGAGCAGGGAGCCTTCAGAGATGCTCACAGAGCTATGAGGCTGCAGGAGGTCAAACACTTCACTCTCCAGTCTGTGAATAGGTCTGCTTCTTGGGCACCAATATGGAGCTCCTGCCAGAGAATGCACGTGAAGACAGATGATGACTATTTTTCTCAATGAAGAGTACAGACTGAGCAATGCCTGAAAAAATTAGTACAAGGAGAAGTAGGAGGCAAAAATCCTAATCAAGAAATCTAGATCCATTTGGTACATGTATCATACTTTTATGCATTAATGTTAGGTAGCTGGGATTTGGCTTGGGCTCATACTTAGAAGACTCAAACTCCCAGTCCAGTTTGCTAAGAATTAATCTCATTTACAGAATGTATTGCAATTCCTTAGTAAATGCAAGTGCAGTGTCTCAAATGCTTTGATGATGATATCTGCACAGAAATGTCATCATTCCTGATAATGACATTTTTATCTTTCAGTAGCTAAGCAAGACTTGCTCCTTACTGGACCATCTCCTCCTCGGAAACCTGCCTGATTCAACAAATAAGGAAAGAGTAGCAGTGTTTACCCCATCTCTGATTATTGCAATTCTCTAAACATGTATCACTCAAAGAAATGCTGCTTAAAATATTTCCCATCTGAATTTATGGTACTTTCAAGTTTTAAGCTATACAGGTCAAAACCACAGACTAATGCTGTAGACTGAAGGTGTGTATCTTCTTGAAATTCATGTGATGAAGTGTATACCCCCAGGGAGTGGTACTTGGAGGCAGAGACTTTGGGAAGTAATTAAGTCACAGGGTAGAGTACTGATGAATGAAATTAGTGTCATTTAAGTGGATAAAGAGAATAGGTCAAGTACAAAGACACTGGAGTCTCCCAGGTGACTGCAGTTTTAATCTGTTCATGGGGCAGAAGAGACAAAATCCCAGGTTATGACAACTTAATCCCTTATCATCAGATGACAAAGGTTTTTTTCTTCATCTAATTTCAGGAGGATGGAAGGATTGAGCTACTCTTCTAACTGCCGTAGAAGGAGGGAAATATCATTGCATATAGTAACTTACTGCACCTAGACTCTTTGGCCTACTCTCCAAAAACTCCTTTAATACTGCTTATTTTTGTTTGGTTGATTTGGTTGTTGTTTTGTTTCCTCCAGACTTGTGTACTTGGAATGAATTCAGACTTTCAAGCACCTTGAATTTGGGCACCTATAACATTGAGTGTTTCTTGACTAGTTTTATCAATGACTGGCTTCCCAGCAATCAGTGTTGTCTTCAGTGTGTTTTATTCTGAGCTTCCTTTGCTTAGGGGACTTAACAAGTTGGGATTTCACCTTCTCCCTCTTTGACATCCTCTTTAATTGCAGACTATAAAATCCTCTGGGTTATAAAATAATCTTCCTTCATTCCTTTGAGGGAATGACTTGAAAAGGATTTCAATCTTTTGGGCCACTTTTGCAGTGAACACTTATTTTTTTTTCTGTGAGTTAAAAAAAGATGAAAGCAACCTGGTTGTGTCTATTCATAGGAAAACATGCCTCCAGGAAAGAAAGAAGTCAGATTATTCAGTTTGAGTGTTTTATAAATTAGCTGATAATTGACCATTAGATAAATAGACTTTAAATTTTTCCTCGGTAGCTGGGTAAGGTGGTGCATGCCAGTAATTCCAGTACTTGGGAGGCTAAGACAGGAGGATTACAGGTTTCAGGCCAACCTCAGCAACTTAGTGAGACTCTGTTTCAAAAAATAAAATAAAACAAAGTATGGAATGTGGCTCAGAAGTGGATCACTCTTCTCAGTACCACACAAAAAAATTAATTACTAGAAAAAGGGACTTTATGTCTGATATGCTTTTAATATTATATATCCCTGCTTAAAATTATTTTTAGTAAAAGAAATCTTTATGTTTCCAATAGAAAATGTGTTTTATTTTATTTTTTAAATTTATTTTTATTGGTGCATTGTAATCATACATCACATTGGAATACAAGACTTGAGAGGATATACAAGCACACATCATCCACTTAGCCCTCATCCAGTCCCCATCCCATTCCCTCCCCCTCGCTTGATCCCATGCTTGTTTGGTGGTTAACTTTGATACGTATGTTTATGTACCTCCTGCTTTTTAAAGAGGCTCCATCCTCCCCTATCCCATACCCTCTGATTGGTCACCTTAATTGATTCACTATAGGGCCCTTTCTATAGCTCAACCACTTCCTGTTGCCCCTTTCCTCCTAGTTATTGCTGATTAGGGGAAGCATCTGGTTTTAATTTTATGCAATATTTCTCTGTGCATGCTGCGTTGCAAATACTGATCCCACTCTTGATGGCCCCAGTTGTGGCCTGGCTACCCGGTGGACTGATCCAGACCTCGCTGGCTCAAGCAGCAGCTTTGCTTCATGGGAGGCCCCGATTCTGGTCTCGCTGGCCCTGACACTGGCCTAACCCCTCAGCTGGCTCTGATCCCGGCCTTGGAGGCCCCAGCACTGGCCTTCCTCATGGCAGGCTCCAATGCTAGCTGATGGCCTCAGCATCGGCCTAACCCATCGGCAGGCTCCGATCCAGGCCTCGGAGGTCTCAGTAGCAGCCTTGCTTCACGGAAGGCTCCGATGCCGTCCGCTGTCCCTGGCACTGGCCTAACCCCTCGGCAGGCTCCGATCCCGGCCTCTGAGACCCTGGCACTGGCCTTGCCTTGTGGCAGGCTCCGATCCTGGCCTTGCTGGCCCCAGCACCGGCCTAACCCCTCGGCAGGCTCTGATCCCGGCCTCGGAGGCCCCAGCATCAGTCTTGCCTCACGGCAGGCTCCGATCCCAGCCACGCTGGCCCTGGCACAGGCCTGACCCCTCAGCAGGTTCCGATCCCGGCCTCGGAGACCCCAGCACTGGCCTTGCCTCACAGTAAGCTTCGATCCCAGCCTCTAAGGCCCCAGCACCGGCCTTGCCTTAAGGAAGGCTCCAATTCCGGCCTCACTGGCCCCAGCACTGGCCTAACCCCTTGGCAGGCTCCGATCCCAGCCTCGGAGGCCCCAGTAGTGGCCTTGCCTCACAGCAGGCCCCAATGTTGGCCATTGGCCCCGGCACCAGCCTAACCCCTCAGCAGGCGCTGATCCTGGGCTCAGAGGCCCCAGTACCAGCCTTGCCTCACGGCAGGCTCCAATCCCAGCCTTGTTGGCCCTGGCCTAACCCCTCGGCAGGCTCTGATCCCTGCCTTGAAGGCCCCAGCACCAGCCTTGCTTCATGGCATGATCTGATCCCGGCTTCACTGGCCGCAGCACCAGCCTAACCACTTGGCAGGCTCTGATCGCGACCTCGGAGGCTCCAGCACCGGCCTTGCCTCATGACAGGCTTCAATCCCAGTTTTGCTGTGTCCGTTGCCAGCCTCACCCCTCGGCAGGCTCTAATCCGAGTACCCTCTTCGCCCAACCATTTGTCCCACGTTCTTGAGGGTGCGTGGTGGTAGCATTCTGCCTCTGAGGTCATTACTTCAAAGGTTCCAGGCGTAATGCATCAGATCTCTGCCTCCCCTGAATACTGGCCACTACCATTGCCACTGCCTCCACCATTTCAAATCTTTCCCAAGCTCTTTTTCCACTGTGAATGTTGTCCAGTGTTCCTAAGCATGCGCGACGGTAGCATTCGACCTTTGGTGTAATTTCTCCAAAAAAATAAATAAATAGAAATAAGGTTGGTAGGCTCCGATTTCTGCTTCTCCTGAATATAAGTCTCCACCACCAACGCGGAGACCGCTTTCAGCACCGCCTTTCTCCTTGGTCTCCGCTAAAGTCTATCTCCTTACAGGTGATGTCCAAGATTCTTAACAATGTAGAGAAGAAGCAGTCCTCCTTAGTGGGGAATTTTTCCAATAATTCCAGTTCATTTGGATAAGTTTTGTCTGCATCTCCAGTATCCTGACATCCACCACGGCCTCCTTGACCCCTCTCTGATATTTTCCTTTTTTCTTTTTCTTTTCCTTTTTTACAGGGTCCTTCCGGGTGGAAAGGGGGTCGCCGAAGGGTGCCCCACCTGCGCCTGCACACCTGCCCAGGGTCAGGGCAAGAGGCCTGGACCACAGGGTCCCTCTGGGTGGAAAGGGGGTCGCCTAGGGGTGTCCCGCCAGCACCTGCCCACTCACCCAGGGTCGGGGCCAGAGGCCCGGACCACAGGGTCCTTCCGGGTGGAACATAAAATGTGTTTTAGAGTTGAGATGTTGTTCTTTCCACAATAATATGAAAGTAGAGTTGGAATGTGAGGGTGAAATATGAGAAATGGGTTTTTTTCTGTGTTGCTTTTGATGGTCATGTCTGATATTCCATTTTTAAAATTATCAGTTATTAAAAAATTGAAATAGACTTCCAGGAAGATGGCGACCGAGAAAAGCGGGGCTTAAGAGCCCCGCTAACAACAAACCTCCATTACCACAAAATCAGCGCCTTTCATAGCCAGAAAACACCATCACCAGTGAAACAAAAAATCACCAGGCTCCAGAGAGAAAGCGGACTGAGAACAGAGCCACAGAGGAGATAACCGGCCTATCGCCCGAGGACGCGGCAGACGCGGCGGCAGCAGCGCCATACTGCCGGCGAATTCACGGGACGGCTACAGCAAGCCGAGGTGAGCCACTGCGGAACAGCCAGGCGGGATTTCTCCGCGCAGAGAGCATCTAAAGTTCCCAGTGGCCGAGCTCAGCACAAGCTGCAGGGATTCAGAGTGGAAACCAAAACCAAGAAGAAAAACACCAGCCCCACAGCCGAGGGCGTAGCAGCGGCGCCATATTGCCACCGGCGGCAGCAGCACCGAATCCAGCGAGGCCAGTACAGCTACATCTGCGTACTCAAGAACAGTGAGTCAAATTGCGGGCCACAGAGGAGAAATCCCAGTACTGTACTCACTGGGACTTGACCCAGTGGGGGAGGGGCGGTAGCAGAGATATCACACCATAGGAGAACGTGCAACCTGGCACCCCCCACAGTCTAAAGCAGCCTCTATTGACTCTCTGGGTCGGAGACTCTGTGATAAAACCCAGTAAAGGAGTAGTGGGGTCTGAGATACTACAGACTCGAGATCCAGAGCACCTTAAGTGAAGCCGTAGTGACCCAGGGAAGAACCCAGAGAAGGCACAAACCTCCGAAATCATGGGAAAGAGGAATAACACTGGAGCAATGAATGCCCACAACCCCACAACATCAGAACCCGATAAAACAGAAAATCAGAGATTTCTAGAAGATCAAATCAGGAAAATAACTGTAGAAATAATAGAGGTGCTTCGAAAAGAACTCAGAGAGAGCCAAAAAGAGATAAAGGATGCAATTAATGAAGTAAAGGCCTCAATTCAAAGCACAAACAACCGATTAGAACACATGGAGAACAGAATCTCACTCTTAGAAGATGAGCAATCCAAAAATGAACGCATAGTTTCTAATCTAGAAAAAAATATCCGACAGCAGGAATCTGATATTGAAGAAATATGGGCCCATTTTAAGAGAGCTAACCTAAGAATAATTGGAATAGAGGAGGGAAAAGAAAGTGAAACCAAAGGGATCAACAATCTCTTCAAGGAAGTAATAGCAGAAAATTTTCCAGACATAGAGCAAGAGGTCGATACGCAGGTCCAGGAAACTTATAGAACTCCCTTTAGACAGGATCGGAGAAGAGGATCCCCACGCCACATCATTGTCAAAATGACCAATGTGGAAGCCAAGCAGAGAATCTTAAAGGCAACAAAAGCAAAGGGCCAAGTGACATTCAGAGACAAACCAATTAGAATCACTCCAGACTTCCCAAACCAAGTTATGAGAGCCAGAAGGGCTTGGAGTAACATATTCCAAACTCTGAAAGAAAACAACTTCCAGCCAAAAATTTCCTACCCAGCAAAACTTTCTATCAAATTAGAAGGAGAAATAAGAAGCTTCCATGACAAACAGAAACTGAAGGAATTTATGTCTTCAAAACCAGCACTAGAGAAAATACTCAAAGAGATTAACTACAAAGAAGAAATAGGTAACACACTCCAGAACTAGAGAAACAAGATTTTCCATCCAACAAACAACTAAGATTGGTTATCTGTGGAGATTCATTATTTATGTTAGTCTTTTACCTATCTGTAAAGGGTATTGTTTGCCTTTATTGTTGTTAATTTCTAGGATTCCTAGTTGGAATATTAATACACCTTCAGATATAGCATTTGGAAATATTTTATCCCATTCTATTAGTAACTGTTAACTCTGTTTACATTGTCTTTGGATATACAATTTTTTTTTTTAGGGAGTTTGTATAATCCTCTGTTGCCTGTGCCTTTGAAATCATAACCAAGAAATCACTGCCAATTTCAATGTTGTGAGGTTTTATGACCCAGATTTTCTCCTAAAAGTTTATAGTCTTAAGATTTATATTTAGGTCTATTATCTATTTTGAGTTAATATTTGTATATGGGATTAGGTAAGGGTCCAATTTTATTCTTTTCCATGTAATTATTACTTTTTAACAATATTTAGTTAAAAGATTAATATTTCCACCACCAAATGTTCGTGGAAACCTTGTCAAAAATAACTTGACAATATAGGGAAGAATTTAGCTCTAGGCTTTTATTTAACTCCAATGGTTTCTATATCTGCCTTTAGAATAGTACTACACTGTTTCAATTATTGTAGCTTTATATGGTTTGAAATCAGAAAATATATATCTTCTAGCTTTGTTCTTTTTCAAGATCGTTTTGGGTACCTAGAGTCCATATTCCATATTAGGATAGATTTTTTTCTGAAAAATAAATATATAAATATATGATAGTTTCACCTAAAAATAGAAAAAAAATATTCTCTGGTAAGAAAGAAAGCAAAAAGAAATATTGAAATGTTATCTTTAAGTCATCAAAAGCTTGGTATCAGACAAATGAAACTGTTATGTGAGATTATCATTTTTAATTTTAGATAAATTGCCGTAATACTAGATGTCAACTACTAAGCCAAGCATGGGAGGGAGGGATAGGGAGAGAATGGGGTGGGGATTGGGTGGGGGCTGACTGGGAAAAGTGTGCATGTATGTCTACAAAAGTATGTATCCTACTATGATGTATGAATACAGTGCACCAATAAAAATAAATAAATTAAAAAAAATTGAAATAGTATTCATTTATTTTTTTCTCACCCGTTTGAATCACTGCAGACATTCATTCATTCTCTTTCTCTCTCCCCACCCCCTCCCCCATCTCTGTCTCTGTCTCTTTCTCCCTCTCATATACATATAAGTTTAGGAGTTATCGGTTCAAATGGGTTTGAACTTACATGCACTTTGGGTCTAAACTCTCTCTCTCTCTCTCTCTCTCTCTCTCTCTCTCTCTCTCTCTCTCTCTCTCTCTCTGTCTCTCTCTCTCTCTCTCTCTCTGTGTGTGTGTGTGTGTGTGTGTGTGTGTGTATTACTGGGGACTGACTCTAGGGGCATTCTATCTCTGAGTTACACCTCTAGCTCTATTTTATTTTTTATTTTATAAGTTTCACTAAGTTTCTCAGGTTGGTCTTAAACTTGTGATCCTCCTGTCTCAGCTTCTTAAATAATGGAATTACAGGTATGCACCACCACATCTGGCTTAAACTTTTTAACAACATATTTCTTCATGTGCATGCCATTTAGCATTTGCAATATAAAGTTTGCAATAAACAAAAATCATGTTAAAATTGCCCTGGAAACCACGAAAAATTGTATATCAATAAATTTTTGGTGGTGCAATTATACTTTGGAAGAATGATTGCAGTGAATACAGGAAAATTATCTTAAAAACAACCTATTCTTTACTTTTGACTGTCAGCTTCATTTCTGGAAAATGTTTTGTTTTTCCATACCCTAGCCATTTCAGTAAACAAAAGTTTCACTCATAGAATTTAGATTTATTTTAAAACTTATATTGCATTGATTAGCTATGTATTCACATTTTTAGGTTGGTAGTGACTTGGATTTATGAACAAGAAAAAATATTTTTTTTGAGTAATGATTATCATTTTTCCCAGAGAAAAAGTGGGCACAACATAAATTACAAGTTAAACTCTAGTACTAGTATTGGCCCTAAATGTAAGTGATGAGTTTGCCTTTTTATTTTTAACTGTGCAATTTGTTGGCTGGAATATCTTTCTGATTAAATATTTTTATTGGTAATATAACCTTCTATTTTAAAAATATAAATATAATTATGATATTGCCTCAATACTGATAGATACAATAGAACAATTTTAATTATGCTAAAATTTAAATTTTATGTTTTTGCTTCACTAGTTGATTTTACTTTTCTTCTATGTAGTAGAAAAGTGAAGTAACTATTTTTGTGAAGTGTAAATCTTTCTGTTGAAAATTAGTGCAAGCACTTTGGAAAATAGTATGGAGGAACATCAGAAAAATGAGAATGAACCCACCATATGATCCATAAATAGCACTTCTGGGTATCTACCCAAAAGAATGGAAACCAAACTACTAGATTAATGCATACATATCTATGTTTATAGTTGCACAATCCACAGCTGCCAAACTATGGAACTAGCCAAAATGTCCATCAACAGATAACTAGATTATAAAACTATGGGATATATACACAATAGAATTTTACTTAGCCATAAAGAACAAAATTATGTCATTTGCAGGGAAATAGATGGAACTGGAGAACATTATGCTAAATGAGATTAGTCAGTCACAAAAAGTAAAAAATTGGGTGCTCTCCCCAATATGTGGAAGCTAGGGAGAAAATGGATTATAGGAGGAATGCAGACAAAGAAAGAGAAACATTAGATGAGCAAATAAGGTGACCTAATTAAGGAGGATGTCAAGGGGGAAGAGGGAAACTCCCTAATGCACATGATGTACATTCACAAACTTATCAAAGTCATTCATGATGAAGGAGGGGGAGAGAATGGGGTGGGAATTAGGAAAGGGCTAAATCAGTGATGTGTGCATTTATGCCTCTACCATCTTGTACCCCATTAAGATGTATGATTACAATGCATCAATAAATAAATATATACATATACAAAAGATAAGAATAAATCTTTCTGTATGGTGCATTTGGCTTTGACCACATGAAAAAGTTAAGTTGAAATAGTAATAAAGTTTGATTTCTGGATAATTTCTAATATTAATGTATTAACATTTTTATTTATAATACTTTTATTTCCCATATTTTACAATTTGAGCAGATTACTAATAAAAGCTTGTTTTTGCCAAAGATTGGCAACCTGGTGTTACTTGAGCAAAGAAAATAGCTCTTCTAAGTACTCTTAGCAAGTCTTATTGAAATCTAAGGCAAAATAAAAAAGGAGGCAGAAAGCAATTTTACACTTTTTTACTTAGAAAAGAAAGGATTCATAGTTTCCACATGCAAAATTATTTGGATTGGGACCAAAAAAATGAAACATTGGAATTTTTTTTCTTTTTTTTTTTTCTTTTTCTTTATGGAGGTACTGGGATTCCTGGAAGCCCTTCTACCACCAGGTTACACTCCCAGACCTATTTTATACTTTTTTATTTGGAAACAAGGTCTCTTAAGCCAGCATGGCTGGCTTCAAACCTGCACGATCCTCCTGTCTCCGCCTTCCAAGCACGGGGGTTACAAGCGTGTGCCACTACGCCTGGCAGAATTTTGTTTTCTAATCAGCTTTTCTGTCTTTAAATTTTCTATCTCACAAATGTAATATTAGAGAAAATTTTTTCTAAGTTATTTAAAATTTATTTCTAAGTTATTTACAGGAAAACCCACAGAATAATTGGGGTTTAGAATTCTGTAAAGCTTTTTGTGAAAAGTCTTGGACATTGTAATTAAGTGGGCTCTTAAGGTAAATGCTAATGCTCATTTTTTAATGATGACATTTTGAAGTTATAAAAACATTCCCATATTTACTTCCTCCTGGTAGAAATACCTTGAGCAGATCACATCTCATTAATTATTTAATTTCTTTCAATATGCTCCTGTGTTTTCCCATGTCTGCTCAGTTCTAATATTAACTGAAATTTGTATATCAACAAATAAACAAATGTAATAATCCATAATAGTAATATGTATAATACATAAATATCTATAACATACAAATACATAAATATTTAACAGCCTCTGACTTCAGAGGAGTTAATACTAAGATAGTGTATAAAAGTCACCCCAGCAAAAGTGAGAAATATTCTTCAGATTTCACTGATCTTTAAATCTCCCACAATGGTAAAGGCTCAACTGTGACTTAATTTAAAAGATAAATTACTAAGTGCCTCTTCAGTTATATATATCTATTTGACAAGAAATTGTGGATGAATATATCAAGAAATAATAGTACAGCAGACATTAAAAGAGTTCAAATAACTGATTCTCTAAAGTAGAGTTGTATTTCAAAAATTCTCATCACTAGAATTTTTTTTTTGTTCCACAGCTTTTATTAAGAAATCCCATTCTTTACAAAAGTAATTCTACTTAGTAGAAAAGATTTGTGGTGATACAGACAATATATCATTATACATTATACCAGTGCATACACATACATTTATCAAATATTAACCTGCACATACTTGAATTAAGCCATATTATGTTTTCCATCAAATCTCTCTTTACTTTTCCAATCACACAAAGCCAAGTACTAAAACAGGTTCTCCTTTATATGTATATTTTTTATAAATTTTTATTGGTGCATTGTAGTCATACATCTCTATAGGATAAAAAACTTGTGGAGATGTACATGCACACATCACCCAGTCAGCCCCTACCCAATCTCTGACCCCTTCCCTCCCCCTCCCTCCTACCCATGCTTGGCTTCCTGATTGACTTTGATATATTTAAGTACATCATGTGCTTTAAAGGGTTTCCCTTATCCTCCCTCTTTTTTGGGGGGTGGTGGTGGTGGTGGTACTGGGGATGGAACCCTTCTACCTCTGTGCTACACTCCCAGACCTATTTTATATTTATTTGGAAACAGGGTCTCTTAAGCCAGCAAGGCTGGCTTCAAACATGCGCAATCCTCCTGTCTTTGCCTCCCAAGCACGGGGATTACAAGCATGTGCCACCATGTCCGGCCCCTTATCCTTCTTCTTATCCCCTCAGATATGTCACCTTAGTTGCTCCTCTATAGGGTCCCTTCTTCATCTAGAGTCCCTCCTGTTACCCATTTCTCCCTAATATTTTGCACATTAAGAAAAGCATCTGATTTCTTATTTTTTTGTGACATTTCAGTGTAAATGTCATAATTTTGTTCTCCTTTATGGCTGGGCATTGTGTACATATCCCATAGTTTTGAAATCCACTCATTCGTTGAAGGACATCTTGTCTGGTTCCACAGTTTGGCAATGAGAAACTGTGAAGCTATGAACATGGTTGATCATGCATTAGTTTGGTATTTTGGTTTTCATTCTTTGTGGTAGATACCCAGAGGTGGTACTGCTGAATCATATTGTAAGTTCATTTTTCTTCTTCTAAGGATCTTCTATAGTGTCCTCCAAAGTGGTTGCACCAACTTGCAATGCCACCAACAATGTATTAGAGCTTCTATTTATCCACACTTATTCCCACTTACTGAAAACCTGAAAGCTAGAAGGTGAGTAACTTTGACAGGATGATCCACTCACAACCAATTTTTTAAAAATAGAGGTCACTTGGATCTGGAAATCTGCTGAGAGATTAGATGTGGCAGCAGCAGCTTCTAGTTCTTCCTGGCCACACAGCTATAGAAACCCGCTGGCCCTTTGCTGTGGGACAGGCCCCAGTTCCAAGCCTGACTTGAAACAGGCTCAGGGCCCGGCCTCGCTGGCTCTGACCCAGCCTCGCTCTGGTTCCTGTCACTGTGGGCAGAACATTTATAGAGGTTCCTATTTCTCTCCGTCACTCTCTCTCTCCCTCTCTCTCTCTCTCTCTCTCTCTCTCTATATATATATATATATATATATATATATATATGTATGTATATATATACACATATATATATGTACACACACACACACACACACACACACACACACACACACACATATATATATATATATATATATATATATATATATATATATATATATATATATATTAGGAGAAAACAGCACATGTCATTTGCAGAAGCTGAGAGCCCAATTCCCTAGCAGAAATGGATTTTATCTCCCCACTGAAAGCGGAGTCTCACAGCCTCACTATGGAGAGTGAGATCTGCTGCTCCAACCACACCCTGGCCCCCAGCACAGGGCAGAGGAGCACAGCAGCTAGGAGCTGAGGTCTTCTGGGATCCCTGACACAGTGAATCTGCCCAGCAATACAGACGGGGCTCCCTCCAACTTGCCCTGGACATTTTTCTTACATAGTACATTGTCCAGAATTCCTGCACATGTGTGGCAAGAGCAGTCTACTTTTGGGGAGATATTTTCAAAAATTCAAGGTGGATTGGATTGGATCTGTCTGCCTCTCCTGAATACTGGCCGCTGCTGTTACTGCCATCTTGGTCTGTCTCCACAAAATTTTTTATTTTTTTCTTACATAGTATGTTGTTCAGAATTTCTGAGCATGTGGGGTAGGAACAGTCTACTTTTGGAGAGATTTCTTCAAAAATATAAGGTGGATTTGGTTGGATCTGTCTGCCTCTCCTGAATACTGGCCACCACCTTCTTGGTCTCTCCTAGGATCAGTCTACTTTCTGATCTTTTCTGGGATATCCCTCCAAAAATCATTTTTCTTGCAGTGGTGGGAGCCGTGCTGCCATCCTGCCTCTAATTCTGCCATTTTCCACTCTCTCTCCTATATTTCAGATAGAAAGTAATGACTGGAAATGTTTCTGTGTACTGTCCCAATCAGCTATTAAATCAAAATCTGTTGTCCAGGTTTTCTCAGAGGGATGCATGTTCTATTCGGCCACTGCTAACTGTCACTGCTGCAGCCGTGGTCGCCAGTGATGCAACTGCAGCCACTGCCATCTTCCTCCCTCTTCAATATTTTTTAATAAAAGAAAACAGTATGTGTCTTTTGCAGGAGTTGGGGGCCCAAGTATTTAGTAGCAATTTGTTTTATCTCCCCTCCAAGAGCAGAGGCCCACAGCTTCACCACAGAAAGCAGGTTTTGTTGTTCTGTGAGCACCCAGCCCCAGTGCTATGCAGAGGAGTGTGGTGGCCAAGAGCGCCCTTGGCTCCCTGGACCCATGGCGTCGACTAACCTGACTATGTGGATGTGGGACTCCATCTGACGTGCCCTGAATATTTTTCTTACATAGTATGTTGTTCAGAGTTCCTGAGCATGTGGGGCAGGTGCAGTCAATTTTCGGGGGGATTTCCTCAAAAAATCAGGGTGGATTAGAATAAATCAACCTGCCTCTCTCCAATACTGGCTGCTGCTGCCACCACCATCTTGGTCCTCCTCCCAAGCATTTTTCTTACATAGTATGGTGTCCAGAATTCCTGAGCATGTGTGGCAGGAGCAGTCTTTTTGGGGGGAGATTTCTCCAACAGTTTAAGGTGGGTTGGAATACTGAATACTGGCCCCCACTGTCGCTGCCGCCTCCGCCATCTTGGCCCATCTCTTCTTTCTTATATTTTAGTTAGGAAGTCATGGCTATGAATGTCTCTATATATTGTACCAATCAGATATTAAACCAAAATCTGATGTCCGGGGTTTCTCAGAGGAAGACTTGTCCTATTTGGCCACTGCCAGCTATTGCTGCTGCGGCCGCGGTTGCAGCCACCACCATCTTGGCCCTGACTCTCATCGCTAGAATTCTTGCTTTGTCCCTCTCACCTGTGTTGGTTTTGTTTCCTCCACAAAGACCCTTGTGAGCCATGGCCTGCAGACAATATTACCTCAGTGACTCAATTTATCCTCATAGGGCTCTCTGATCTCCCCAAGGTGCACTACACTCTCTTCGTGGCTTTTGCCATCATCTACTAGGTGACGTTGGTGGGAAATGGGGCCATTCTCTTAGCCATTGGGAATGAGAAAAAGCTGCACAACCCATGTATTACTTATTGGTGAATTTGTCCCTCGTAGACATATTCTGTCCTTCAGCTACTGTCTCCAAGGAACATAGCATTTGTTCTGTGGGGTGTGCTTTGCAGCTGTATTTCCATGTGGCCTTAGTTGACATGGAAGTCTTTCTGCTCGCTGTCAACCTTATGACCAGTACATGGCTATTTGCTCCCCACTTTGTTACACCCTCATCATGACCAGGGTTTGCTGTGTGCAGCTGGTGTCTGGTACCTGGTCAGCTGCAATTCTCAATTCCCTCCTCCACACAGTACCCACCTTTCACCTGTCCTTCTCCAAGTCTAATCTAGTTAACCAGTACTACTATGATATTCCACCAGTGAGACCTTGTCTTGCTGATCCACATATGTGGCAGAAATGCTTGTTTTAGTGGTAGGAGGCCTCTTTGGGAGAGGTGCCTTCCTGACTACCTTGCTCTTTTATGTCTCTACCCTCTCCACCATCCCGAATATTCAGTCGGCAGAAGGGAAGGGCAAAGCCTTCTACACCTGCGCCTCCTACCTCCTCATGATCTGCCTGTACTACGGCACAGCCATCTTCACTTACATCAGCCCCATCTCCAGCCAACATTCCCCTGCCAGGGACAGGTTCACCTCTATGCGCTATGGGGTTATCACCCTGATGTTAAACCCCCTCATATACAGCCTGAGAAACACAGCACTACCCAAGGTGTTGCATGGTGGAACACATTTACAGCAGGCACAAAGTTAAACAGGGGGACTTAGCACTCTTCTTAGAATGAATTCATAGAAAAATAATATTCTGTCCTATATATGGACAGAATATTATTTTTATACCTATGTCTCTCTAATGTTATACCTATGTATCTCTAATCTTATCCACTAAAAGTTAAAATTTATCATCCAAAAAGAAACATCTTTGACATTTAACAAATTTAATAGCCTGCCTAAGAAATGTTGTCTTTATGGCCATCTCACCTGTAAGCATATCTGTACTTATACTTACACTCACATATATATACACATCTATCTATCTATCTATCTATCTATCTACATATATATATATATATATATATGTTTTATTTCTTTCTTATCAATTTCTAGCCATCTATCTGTAGATTCTTTTATACTCTTTCTTATTGTTATTAATTTTAAGTTGAAAAATCATAGTTGTCAATATTTATGGTATACAAAGTGATGGTATGGTTTATAAATAAAGTGTGCAATAATTAAATCAAGTTAGCTTATATACCCCTCTCCTCAAACATCTATCAAATTCTTGTGGTGAGAACTCATGAAATTTGCTTTGAAGTTTGAAGTGTACAATATGTTATTATTTACTATATTTATCATGCTATACAATGTATTTCATAGAAGAAAACACCTTTCTAGAGGATTTGTATCCTCTAACCATTATTTTCCCACTTCCTGCCTCCTCCCAGGCTATGGTTTACCAATGTTCTACTCTTTTTTCTTTGAACTCAGTTTTTTCAGATCCATTATGTAAGTTACAACATGCTTAATTTATCTTTTTGTTTTTGGCTTATTTCACTTAGCAGAATGATCTATAGTTTTTCACAAATGACAATGTCTCTTTTTTAAGGATGAAAATACTCCATTGAATATTTATACAAAATTGTCTTATCCATCCACTTGAACACAGTATGATTCCATCCATCACTTGACCCTTGTGAATAGTGCACTTATGAATATGAGAACTGCAGGCATTTGTTGGACGTACTGATTTCAAATATTTTCAGCCAATATCTGAAAGCAAGCCTGTTGGATCATGTGATAATCCTATTTGTAGATTTTAAAAAGCATCAATTCACTTTAGAATTATGTGTATTTGAATTTGCAATTCCACTGGCAATATACAAATTTTTCCTTTCTGCAATTCTCAACAACAGTTGTTACCTTTATTTTTTTAACTGAAAAATAATTCTGTGTATAGATCTCTTTTTGATAGATGCCATTCAAACAGGTGTGAGGTGATACCTCCTTGTCATTTTGTACTTCCGTAGGGACTAGTGGTGTTGAGCATTTTTTCACTTACTTACCTCTTGGCCATGGGCATGTGCTCTTTGGAGGAAAAATACATTTATTTAGGCCCCTTGCCTATATTTTAATTGGATTATTTTTCTATACCATTGTTTACATTTTATGTCCATATTATGTGCTTTTCAGGTATATGCTGTACAAACATTTCTTCCAATCTGAAGCTGTCTTTGAGGCTTGTTGATTGCTTCATTTTTGTGCAAAACCTTTTATTTTTTCTGGTGGATACTGGAGATTGAACCCAGGGGCATTCTACCTCTGAGCTACACCCCCAGCCCTAATTTTTATTCTTTATTTTGAAACAGGGTCTCACTGAGTTGCAAAGGGCCTCACTAAGTAGCTGAGGCTGTCCTTGAATCATGATTCTCCTATCTCAGCCTCCCTAATGCTGGGATTCCAAGTGTGCACCACCACGCCTGGCAAGCTTTTTGTTTATGATGTAATCCCATTTGTCTAGTTTTGCTTTTGTTGCACCTTCTTTGGGGATCAAATCTAAAGATCCATCGATCAGATCAGTAGTTCACAGATTTTCCCTGATGATTTTTTTCTACTGTTTTTATGTTTTTGTGGCTAAAGTTTTTGTGGTTAAAGTCTTTAACCCATTTTTGGTTGATATTTGTAAATGTTATTATTCCAATCTCAGTTTTTTTGCATATTGACAGACAGTTTTGGAAAGTTTTTTTTGTTACAATCTCCTCACTCATTGCTTTCTTTGGATTTTTCTAGTAATGATGCAGTCTTGGTAGATTGTATCTAGAAATTTATGTTTTCTAAGTGACTTGTTTTTGGCATATATTTGTTAATAGTCTCTTATAATCCCTTGGATGTCTGTTGTATCAGTTTAATGTTTCTGCTCTCATTTCTGACTTTTATTGGTTTGGTTTCTTTCTCCTCTTTTGTTAATGTAGCTAAAGATTAGATTAAAGACTAGTCTATCCCATCTATCTTTTTAAAAACTCTTTGTTTTATTGATATCCTATCTTGCTTTTTCTAGGCTCTGTTTTATTTTTTTCTGCTTTGATCATTTTTCTTTTTTTTCTTTTTTATATTTGGCTTACTTTGTTCTGCTTTGTTTACTTGAGCATAAATTAATATAATTTACTATCTTTCTTTTTGATATAGTCATTATTGCTATAAATTTTTTGGAACTGCTTTCCTATGTTATATAAATTTTAGTATGCTGTGTTACTTTTTTCATTTGTCTTTATATATTAATTAAATTTCTCTGTATACTAAGTGACGTGTATGTATTTATGTATAACACTGAATCTCACAAATGATATGTAATTACAACATACCACACATAAAAATAAACTATGAGTGAATGCAGATCTGAATATGAAAAGCTATGTAATAAAAAGCTTCAGAAGAAAGCAGCAAAGGACTATGACTTTGGCTGTGAAAAGATTTGTTAAGCCAGATGTAAAAAGTATTCAATGCAAGATAGGATACTCAAAATGATCCACCCCTGCTTTTGAGTTTTCTAATACAAATATGTCTTCCATAGTTCAATTAATGTCATGGTCACTCAAGGCAGCATCAATAGGAGACCATTTAGAACAACTGTGCCTCCACATAATGGAGAAAAAATGAGAACATAAAAACTTTACCCACATACATGCATTTTAATTTAAAATAAAATAGGGTATATGAGTTAGAATGATACTAGTATTTTTTAAGAAGAGCAAACTACACATATAGTTCATATATAGGTAAACTATATATAGGTATATATAAACTAAAATAGGTAAACTATATGTAATACATATAACTTCTATGTTTACATTAATATACTGTACATAGATTATATTTATATAAAATATACATTAAGCTAGGCATGGTGGCACACGCTTATAATCCCAGTATTTGGGAGGCTGAGACAAGAGGATCACGGATTGCGGACAGCCTCAGTTACTTAGTGCTGCCCTTTGCAACTCAGTCAGACCCTTTTTCAAAATAAAGAATAAAGAGTAGGGCTGGGGTCTAGGGGTGTAGCTCATAGGTAGAATGCCCCCTGGGTTCCATCCCCAGTAACACACACACACACACACACACACACACACACACACACACAGAGAGAGAGAGAGAGAGAGAGAGAGAGAGAGAGAGAGAGAGAAAGAGAGAGAGAGAGAGAGAGAGAGAGTACAGAGAACATAAGAAAAGATTGAAATAAAAAGTATTTATAATATGTATAAAATACTAAGGCAGAAAAGAAACACCATTCTAAACATGGTCATTTGTTAATACTAAAATTTGAAATGTCAGCCTTCTTTTTTAAATAAAAAAGCAACTGGTTACAGCTGGATAATCTCATAAATTAGGGTATTGTGAATATGTATCTCTGGAAATACAAGAGAAGATGAATTAATTTAAATAACTTTATTTTTCATAATGTTTGCACCAATCACATTATGCTCAAGGAAGCATGCTTGGACCACACAAACCAGGTTCAGTGCATCACACTTGTCCTTTCTAAGGAACTGGAAATGTATGTTATTTTACCCTTTAAGAAAATCTATAAGAACATGCCAGTAAAAAATGATGCTGTGCTTTCAGATGAAGACCAAAAACTCCACATCTTAACTTAGGTCCCTCGTGGGGGAACATTTGAATCTGTGCTAAACTACTCAAGAACATAGTATCATTATTTATTTATTCTCGCAAGATTGGGGATTGAACCCAGGCCAATTCTACCTCCAAGCTACAAACCAGTCCTATTTTTTATTCTATATTTTAAGACAAGTTCTCACTAAGTATCTGAGGCTGACCACAAACCTGCGATCCTCCTGTCTCAGCTTCCCAAGTACTGGGATTATAAGCAAAGGCCACCATGGCCCAGATCAACCTTTTTATGAGCATAACCTTTTTTGGAGATTGTAATCAAATCCAATTCTTTTGCTTATCAAGAAGTACAAAGGCAGTTCTGCTTGAGGCCTTGGAGATGATGGTCTGACAGTAAATTTACATATATTTACATATGTATAAATATATATTGTAGCATGGAATATTTTCCTTTCTATCCTATATAATCCTATATAATTCTAAATTAAAATATAATACAATATTTCACATTTCACTTTTGATTATATATAGTGCATATCTTGAAAAACAAATCATTAAAACCATTTAGAATTCTCAAAATATGTCAAATGTAGATGGGGGCTATTAAAAGTAAATGAAAACTTAGAAAACCTGGATGAGGCTACTAGGAATGCTCTGTGCTGTGGCTGTAGCGCAGATGCACATAGAGCTCATTTTCTCATGTGCCCTGAGTGGCTGGCTGTCAATCCCAGTTGTGCTGTGATCTGACTAGTCATCAGTTAACTCTCTTAGTCTGTGTCTACTAACCACACTTTGCTTGAGGGAGTGGGTGAGAAGTGATTATGACAAGTCTCAGTCTTTGAAGTAGATTATGAACCCAAATTTGGTTTTCTAGAAGCAGTTGATTAATGTTAGCATCCCTTCCTCCTAGGTCTGTCTATCCGTGGAGGACCCCTCATCTTCCTTCTGTTTTACAAAAGTGAGGCATGGTGCATGTGGAACAGCCACACAGAACACATGAGGGAGAAACAAAGATAAAGCATTAGTATCACCTGCTGATTTTGTTCTGCTTTGCAACAGACACACCTTACAGTGATGTTCCCTGGAGGTAGCAGTTTCTCTAACTTGATAATCACTTGACCTCCCAGAGGTTCTTTTTATTAAATTGGAGCATACTAAAGGCAAGGGACTGTGAGAAAAGTAAAAGACTTCTCACGGAAGAGGAAAGGAGTTGGGGACTTGATGGCTTTGTTTTCTTTGCTCTGCAGCTTTCAGGGGCAGGGATCCTGCCAGTTAAGCATGCCAGGGGACTCATTAAGAGTGCTACAGTATAACAATTAAAAGTTATAATTGAGCAGAAGGATTTACAGACATTTGCATCTGCACTTGGGTCTCAGGGGAAGAGCAAGTGGAAATACCCTTGGGTTTCTAACTTTGCTCTCCCTTTGCACTCTGGACAGTAATGAAGCACCATTTGTGGGAACTTGGAAATAGTGAAGTCAGACAGAAACTTTAACAAGTTTTAGGTTCCTCCTGGGACACAATGCAATTCCCATCCACATTGGAGGCATGGTTTGCTTATTATTAAATGCATTGTTCTGTCTTGGGAGTCAGAAGACAATAGTATCCTTGTTGATTTGAAGCCCAACAGCAAATGGGCTTTCCTTGGTGGATTAGGCTTACTTAATTCTTATGTTTATGGTTTAGAAGGCTCATATGCACATGATTATTGACTGTTGGGATAAATATTGGTCAATCTTGGATAAGCTTATTTTCTGAGATGACTAATGACTTTAGTATTGGAAGACATACCTTCAGATTAAGTTACCTTTCCTCTTTTTTTGTTTTTTGTGTTTGTGTGGTACTGGGGATGGAACCTAGGGGTCTTCCAGTCCTTTTTTTTTCTTTTTAGTTTTTATTTAGAAATAGTGTCTTTAAAACTCATTTCCCCTGTGTAACTGTAACTATGCATATTTGGACCAATATCTCCCTGACTTTCTCTATCCAAACTAATTTAACCAAATGTTAATCATCATCTTATTCTCCTCTTCTTTGAGATAAACATTTTTAGATCCCATCTGTGGGATCACACTGTCTCCACCTCCCAAGCTCAGGGATTACAAGCTTGCGCCACTACGCCCGGCATTGTTTGTGTTGTCAATGATTGTCATTCTAGCTGGATCAAATAGTAGATTTGTTCCCATTCTTCTGAGGATTCTCCATACTGTTTTCCAAAGTGCCTGCACTAATTTGCAATCCCACCAACAATGTTTTAGAGCTCCCACTTCTCCATATCCTCGCCAGCATTTATTGTTGTTTGTGGTTTGAATGATTGCCATTCTAGTTGGAGTTAGGTGAAATCTCAAGGTAGTTTTGACTGACATCTTTCTGACTGCCAATGATGTTGAGCATTTTTTCATGCATTTGTTGGCCATTTGAATTTCTTTTTTTGTGAAATGTCTATTTAATTCGTTTGCCCATTTTGTTATTGGATTATTTGTTCTTTTAGTGTTGAGATTCTTGAGTTCTCTTTATATTCTAGATATTAGTCCTCTAATGGAGGTGTAGGTGGAAAAAATCTTCTCCCATTCTGTTGGCTCTTGGTTGAGGTTCTTGACAGTTTCCTTTGCTGAACAGAAGCTCTTTGGTTTCATGCAATCCCATGTATTGATTTGCCTTTTGATTTGTTGTGCCTTTGGGGTCTTGTTGAGAAAGTGTTTATCTGTGCCTATGTGTTGCAGTGTTGGACCTATGCTTTCTTCAAGGAGCTTCAAGGTCTCTGGTTAAATTTCCAAGTCCTTCATCCATCTTGAATTGACTCTTGTGCAGGGTGAGAAAGTGGGATTAATTTCCAATTTTCTATATGTGGTTAACCAGTTTTGCCAACACCATTTGTTGAACAGGCTACCTTTTTTCCAGTGTATGTTTTTGGCCTCTTTGTCAAAAATCAATTGGCTGAAAGTGTGTGGACCTGTTTCTGGGTCTTCTATTCTGCTCCATTGGTCTATTTATCTGTTTTTGTGCCAGTACCATGCTGTATTTATTACAATGACTTTGTAGTATAGTTTAAAGTCAGGTATTGTGAATCCCCCTCCATGATTTTTGTTGCTGAGAACTATTTGACTATTCTGGGCTTTTTGTTATTCCAAATAAATTTAAGACTGATTTTTCTATGTCTGTGAGGAATGATATTGGTAGCTTAATGGGGCATTGCATTGAATCTGTAGATCACTTTTGGAAGGATGGCCATTTTAATGATATTTATTCTGCCAATACAGAATAAATTCTGCCAATACAGAACACTGAAGATCTTTCCATCTTCAAATATCTTCTTCAATTTCTTTTTTCAATGTGTTATAATTTTCTTTGTAGAGATCTTTTACCTCCTTGGTTAAGTTTATTCCTAAGTATTTTATTTTTTTTGTGGGAGATCCTGAGTGAAAGTGTTTTCTGAATTTCTTTTTCAGTGGATTTATGGTTCATGTACAGAAAAGCTTCTAATTTTTTTAAGAATTATTTTGGGCTGGGCGTGGTGGCACACGATTATAATCCCCACACTTGGGAGGTGGAGACAGGAGGATTGTGCTGGTTCAAAGTCAGCTGCACTGGAAGATAATCCGAGACTGAAAACGGACATAGAACCTCATCTTAAGCAGTGAGCAGCACCCACCTCAGAATTCTGTGTGCTCACCAGCGACTGGATCACAATGGCACAGAGACTCGCACGGAAGCCTTGACCAAGGAAGCCAGGTACCTGAGTGCGTCCAGGGAAAGTGCGGGTACTAGCGTGCGCCCTAGGCCCAGCACTGGCCCGAGGCATCTGTCCCACGCCTCAGAACCCAGCACTGTCCTCGCGCACCCTGTCTGCGCCCCGGACCCCCGCTAGTAGTCAGTGCCTGCGCCACCCCTACCCCTAAATTGGAGCCTACCTTGTGTGCCTAGCCCCTGCCCCCCACTGGAGCCCAGATACCCACCTTGCCGGAGGCCTGCTTTCCAGGCTGCGAAAGCTCTGTGCACCCATGAGATCTCCTGGGGCCCCCAGCTTCTGCGGCCTGTGGGAGGCAGAGATCATTGCTGGACACCTCGAGTGCCTGTGCCCCCCGGAGACTTGTGCACCTATCCCGCGCTCCTGGCCCACCACTGGGAGTTCCCGCCCACCCGGGAGCCTGATATTCAGTTCTAGTCTAAAACACAGCCCAATGCACCGTGGAGGAGCATAGCAGCAGGCACTAGGCAGCTGCACCCATTCACACCTGGGTCCAGTAATAGCAGCGCACCCAGCCTGCACTCTTGGAACTGGCAGAGATCTGGCAGTAAGTGTGGGCATCCAGGAACCAGCAACCCTTTGCCCAGGGCACATCTTGGGACCACACCAGCTGGCCCAGTTAGAATTTCCAGAGACACAGGAAAATCCATCGAGACACAATATCTGTACAGGACCACAGGGGGAGGTTCTGAGTCTACTTTGGACATCCTCCACTCCTGCTGTAGGGAAGCACAGGCCGGAGTCTAGGGTGGTGAGTGCAGAGGTGCTGACTACAGGTTGGAATTATGCAGAACCTGGGAATTGTACAGAATTTATTAACAGTGACACCAGACATCCTGACACATAAACCCAAAGCAGTTAAAGGAAAGAAAGGTGTCCAAACACCCAGAGTGACCTAAGAAGATAAAAATAGAGTACAAAGAAAACTAAGAGACATTGGATTATATTCTGAAAACTACCAAAGAAATCAGATAAAACTACCAAAGAAATATTATATGGATCTGACCCCATATTCGTAAATAAGTAGGACTGTATTTTTTTTTTTTACTATTACTGTGGATGTTTTGTTTTGTTTTGCTTTTATAGTGCTTTTGTTTTGTTATGGTTATTACTGTTTTATTTTTTCCCCATCCTTCTTTTACTTTAACTTGTTTTTTATATATATTTGATAGTTTGCCCTGTTTTCTGATTTCACACAACTGCTAGTTCCTTTTATTTTATTCTTGTCCTTTTTTCCTCTTTCTTCCTCTTTCCTTCCTTTTTTTTGTTCTCCTCCTTTGATTGGTTTTTCCTTTCTTTTTCTTGGATTACATAATAGTCTTGGTATCTTGTGTGGATTTTTTTTATGTTTGTCTGCTCCTTCCATTACCCCTCTTACAAACTTCCCCACACAAACCTATACACTCTTCTCCCCCCAAAATTTTCCCCATAATATACCTCCTTATTTAATACTCAAAGTATTTCATATCTCCTTACTTACTCTACTAACGACAAGAGTCCTACTAGTTAACTATCTCTCATTCTCAGAAAGATATTAACTTATCATACTTAAAGTCTTTCTCAACCTAAACATATGCTCTACCTAATCCAATTCCTTTACCCATCACCCCAGCTCCTCCCACATCACCCACCCTCAACACTGGAAAAGCTCTGCTGACTTGCTGATACCGCTAAACTCCTAATATTAAGATTGGACTAAGCATAATAGTAACGAACGATGGGTAGAAATCAGAAAAACAGGACAGAGAACGCTATAAATATGAGAACCAGGAATTATGAAGAGACAGCAGAAATCACGAATACTGACCTACTAGAAATGCAAGAAGGGGAGTTCAGAATCTTGATGTTCAATATGATGAAAGGATTTAAAACAAGTATAGAGGAGGTTAAAGGTGAATTAGAAACACTAAAAAAGAATCAGAAAGAGGTCTGGAATGAAATGAAAGAGGCAATAAGTGAAATGAAGACAGCAATAGAAAGAAATTCTGGAAGATTAGATGAAATGGAAAACAGAATATCAATATTAGAAGACAGTACATCCCAAATCAAAAACACAATCAGCGATATACAGAAATCTTTACAGCAACAGTACTTAAACATCCAGCAAATATGGGATCCTAATTTACGGATCCTAATTTACGGATAATAGGCAGTGAGGAAGGGATAGAGGTACAGACCAAGGGCATCTGTAATATCATTAAGGAAATAATCTCAGAGAATTTTCCAAATATGGAAAGAGACTTGGACCGTCATGTCCAGGAGGCATACAGAACTCCACTGAGACAAGACAAAAGAAAGACCACTCCATGCCACATAATAGCCAAAATGACCAATATAGAGGCCAAGGAAGGAATCTTAAAAGCAGTGAGAACAAAAGGACGGGTGACATATAGAGGCAAAACAATAAGAATCACCCCAGACTATACAACTCAGGTCATGAATGCTAGAAGAGACTGGTACGACGTGATTCAGACCCTGGAAGAAAATAACTTCCAACCCAAACAAATCTATCCAGCAAAACTACTATTCAAGATCAATGGTGAAACCAAAGTCTTTCAGGATAAACAGAATCTCAAAAAATTCATGAATTCAAAGCCAACATTAGAGAAAATTCTTAAAGAAATAAACCATAAGGAAGAAAAAAGAAGCAGACTTCAGAATCAGAGAAGAGAGGAAGTTAATAAGTGGGCCATTTAAGTAAAGAAGAAAGATCAAACCACCCAAGAGTAGACAAAACACAAAACGGCAGAAAACAAAAATCATATTTCAATAATATCTCTTAATGTCAAAGGACTTAACTCACCAATCACAAGACATAGACTGGCAATGTGGATTAGGAAACATAATCCAAATATATGCTGTCTGCGAGAAACTCACCTTACAGCCGAAGACATCCACAGACTGAAAGTGAAAGGATGAAAAAAGATATACCATGCCAACGGTGACCAAAAAAAGAGCAGGGGTAGCAACCCTGATATCCAACAAAACAGACTTTAAACTAAAACACATCAAAGGAGACAAATCAGGGCACTTCCTTTTATTAAAAGGAACAATACACCAAGAAGATATAATGATAGTAAATATTTATGCCCCAAATGTGGGTGTGACCACATTTTAAAAACAAACCCTTCTGGACATCAGATCTCAAGTAGACCCAAATACAATAATTCTTGGAGACTCTAATACGCCTCTCACACCACTGGATCAATCTTTAAGGAAAAAGATAAGTAAAGACGCTTTAGAACTAAAGGAAACCATAAACCAAATGAACCTAATAGACACTTTCAGATTATTTCAACCAGGAACTAGAGAATACATATTCTTCTCAGCAGCCTGTGGAACCTTCTCCAAAACAGACCACATCCTGGGACACAAAGAAAGTGCCAGCAAATTCAAAAAATGTAATATAATTCCTTGCATCTTTTCAGACCACAACGGAATAAAAGTAGAAATCAACAACAGGAAACTCGAAAGAAAGTATTCAAATTCATGGAGAATGAATGATACACTATTGAATGATGAATGGGTAAGAGCAGAAATTAGGGAAGAAATAAAAAAATTTATGGAAACAAATGAAAACAGAGATACAACCTACCAAAATCTATGGGACACTATGAAGGCAGTATTAAGAGGAAAGTTTATTGCATTGAGTGCCAACATAAGAAGGACAGAGAACCACCAAGTAAAGAACCTAATGACACAACTCAAGGACCTAGAAAGTCTGCTACAGTCTATTCCCAAAGCCAGCAGAAGGTAAGAAATCATTAAAATTAGAGCAGAAATAAATGAAATAGAGAACAAAAGCACAATTCAAAGAATCAATAAAACAAAAAGTTGGTTCTTTGAAAAGATTAATAGAATTGATAAACCCCTGGCCAACCTAACCAAAAGAAAAAGAGAATCAACTCAAATTATCAAAATTAGAAATGAAAAAGGAGATATCACCACAGATAGTGAAGAGATTGCAAAGATTATCAGAAACTACTTCAAAAATTTATACTCCAATAGACTTGAAAACATGGAAGAAATTGATAGATTTCTAAGCACAGTTAACCTTCCTACACTCAGCCAAGAGGGCATAGCAAGCCTAAACCAACCAATAACAACCAAATAAATAGAAACGGCAATAAAAATTTTTCCACCAAAGAAAAGCCCAGGCCCAGATGGGTTTCCAGCTGAATTCTACAAAACCTTCAGTGAATAACTAATACCAATACTTCATAACCTGTTCCAGGAAATTGAAAGAGATGGAACTCTCCCAAATTCCTCCTATGAGGCCAGTATCACATTAATCCCCAAACCAAATAAAGATACCTCAAGAAAGAAAAACTACAGACCAATATCCTTAATGAACATGGATGCAAAAATTCTAAACAAAATACTAGCTATATGCATTCAAAATTAAATCAAGAGAATAATACATCATGACCAAGTTGGTTTCATCTCAGAAAAACAAGGCTGGTTTAACATACGCAAATCAATACATGTTATTCATCACATAAATAGAACCAAGAACAAAAACCACATCATCATAGCAATAGATGCTGAAAAAGCATTCGACAAAATCCAACACCCATTTATGTTAAAAAACACTGCAGAAAATTGGGATAGAAGGAATGTACTTCAACATCATTAAGGCAATATACTGTGAACCCACAGTCAACATTATATTGAATGGGGAAAAACTGCAAGAATTTCCGCTAAAGTTAGGAACAAGACAAGGATGCCCACTATCACCACTCCTTTTCAATATAGTCCTTGAGACTCTTGCTGCAGCAATCAGACAAGAGAAGGAAATCAAAGGAATTCACATAGGAAGAGAGGAATTAAAATTATCCTTATTCGTAGAGGACATGATCCTTTATCTGGAAGACCCAAAGAACTCAACCAAAAGACTTCTGGAGCTGATTGACAAATTCAGCAAAGATGGATCAAAGACTTAGAAATTAGACCTGAGACTGTGAAGTTAGTAGAGGAGAGCATAGGTTAAACACTACGGCACAGGCAGTAACTTTCTCAACAAAACCTCCAAAGCTCAGGAAATTAAAGAAAGAATTAACAAATGGGATAGCATCAAACTAAAAAGTTTCTTCTCATCAAAGGAAACCATTAGTAACCTAAAGAGGAAGCCTACAGAATGGGAAAAGATCTTTACCAGGCACCACTCTGATAGGGGGCTAATATCCAGAATATACAAAGAGCTCAAAAGACTCTACACTAGAAAAACAAACAACCCAATCAAGAAATGGGCAAACGAAAACAAACAACCCAATCAAGAAATGGGCAAATGAACTAAATAGACACTTCATAAAAGAAGAGATACAAAGGGCTAATAGATACATGAAAAGATGTTCTTCATCACTGGCCATCAGGGAGATGCAAATCAAAACTACCCTGAGATTCCATCTAACCCCAGTCAAAGTGGCAAGCATAAAGAAATCAAATAACAATAAATGCTGGTGAGGATGAGGGGAAAGAGGAATTCTTTTACACTGTTGATGGGACTGCAAACTAGTTCAGCCACTATGGAGATCTGTGTGGATATTCCTAAGAAAGGTGGGAATAGATCCACCATATGATCCAGCTATACCATTCCTGGGTATCTTTCCAAAGGGGTTGAATTCAGAGAAATACAGCAACATATGCATACCTATGTTCATAGCAGCACAATTTGTAATAGCCAAAATATGGAACCAACCCAGATCACCATCAACAGATGAATGGATAGCAAAACTGGGAAATACACACAATGGAATTCTATTCAGCCATAAAGAAGAACAAAATTATATCATTTGCAAGAAGATGGAAAGCCCTGGAGAACATTATGTTAAGTGAGATCAGCCAAGCACAGAAGGAGAAGGTACATATGTTTCCTCTAATATGCCCAAACTAGAAAATACAGAGGATACCAGTGGGACTCCAGATAATGGAGGGGAAATATCAGCAAAGTCTGAATGAGAAGATAGGAGAGGAGGAAGGGTGAGCTTGATTAATGAGGGTCTACATCTGAATATGTGTAAAATTATGAATATGACATGGTTAACCTGCACAACCATTGGTGGGAGGGAGGGGAGGGAAAACGGGGGTGGGTGGGAGAGGGCACCAAATATAGTTTAAATATATACTATTTATGTTCAATAAAAAAATGTTAAAATAAAATAAAATAAAATAAAAAAACAAAGTCAGCCACGCTGGCTTAAGAGACCCTGTCTCCAAATAAAAATGTATAAAATAGGTCTGGGAGTGTTGCCTGGAGGTAGAAGGACTCCCAGGAACCCCAGTACCACCAAAAATATGAATATATATATATATATATATATATATATATATATATATATATATATATATATATATGTATCCAGACACTTTTGCTGAATTTGTCGATCAGTTCTATAAGCTTTTTGGTTGAGTTTGTTGGGTTTTCTAAATATAGTATCATGTCATCTGCAAATAGTGAAAGTTTGAGTTCTTCTTTTCCTATTTGTACACCTTTGATTTCCTTTTTTTGCCTTATTGCTCTGGCTAGAGTCTCTAGTACGATATTGAAGAGAAGTGGTGATAATGAACATCCTTGTCTTATTTCTTACTTTAGGGGGAATTCTTGAAGTTTTTTTTTCCCCTTTCAAGGATGTTGGCTGGGATTTATTGTAGATTCCCGTTATGATGTTGAGATATGTTCCTTCCATTCCAATTCTCTGCAGTGTTTTTTTTAATCATAAATGGATGTTGAATTTTATCAAATGCTTTTTCAGTGTCTATGGAAATGATCATGTGATTTTTGTATTTGAATCTGCTTATATGATGAATTACATGGATTGATTTTTGTTGTTGAATCAGCTTTGCATCCCTGGGATGAACCCTACCTGGTCATGGTGTATGATTTTCTTTATGTGGTTTTGAATGCATGTTGCTAATATTTTGTTTAATAGTTTTGCATCCAAGCTCATCAGAGATATCAGCCTATAGTTTTCCTTCCTTGAACTGTCTTTATTCGATTTGGGTATTAGTGTGACACTGGAATCATAGAATGTATTTGGGAGAGTCCCATTTTTTTCTCTTTCATGAAATAGTTTGAGGAGTATTGGGGTTAGTTCTTCTATAAAGGTTTTATAGAATTCACTTGGGAAACCATCTGATCCTGGGCTTTTCTTTGATGGTAAGCTCTTTATTGCTGTTTCAAACTCTTTGATTGTTATTGGTTGGTTTAAGTGTTCTATATCTTCTTGACTCAGTTTAGGAATGTTGTATTATCTAGGAAGTTGTCAATTTCGTCCAGATTTTCCATTTTGTTGGAGTATAGTTTTTCAAAGTAGTTTCTGATAATCCTCTGGATTTCTACACTGTCAGTAATAATGTCTCCTTTTTCATCTCTTATCTTCATAGTTTGGATTGATTCTCTCTCTTTTTTTAGTTAGGTTGGCTAGTAGTTTATCTATCTTATTAATGTTTTCAAGAAACCTGCTTTTGGTTTTGTTGATTTTCTGTAATTTTTTTATTCTCTGCTTCATTAATTTCTGCTCTGATTTTAATAATTTTCTTTCTTCTACTGGCTTTGGGGTTTGATTGTTCTTGCTTTTCAAGGGCTTTGAGCTGTGTCATTAGGTTATTTATTTGAAGATTTTCTGTTTTTCTTATGTGAGCACTCAGTGCTATAAATTTTCCTCTTAATACTGCCTTCAAAGTGTCCCAGAGGTTTTGAAATATTGTATCTTTATTTCCATTTGTTTCTAGAAATTTCTTGATTTCACCTCTTACGTCTTCTAAGACCCATTCTGCATTCAGAAGTGTGGTGTTTAGTCTCCACATGTTTATATTGTTTCTCTGGGTCTTCTTATAGTTGATTTCTAGTTTCATTCCTTTATGGTCTGAAATGACACAAGGAAGTATGTAACATTTTTTAAATTTGCTAGTGCTCATTTTGTGTCCCATGTTGTGATCTATTTTGGAGAAGGTTCCATGAGCAGCTGAGAAAATGTAAATTCAGCTGTAGTTGGGTAAAATATTCTATATGTGTCCAACAGGTCCATTTGATTAATGGTGTTCTTTAGTTCTGAGGCATCTTACTAACCTTTTGTTTGGAAGATTGGTTTAATGCTGTGAGAGGTGTGTTGAAGTCTCCCAGTATTATTGTATTGGGATTTATGTGTGACTTCATGTCACAAAGAGTTTGTTTTATGAAAGTAGCTGAACCTATGTTTGGGGCATAGATGTTGATTATTGTTATTTCCTCTTGCTGAATTATTCATTTTACCAGTAAAATATGACCTTCTTTGTCTCTTCTAATAAGTTTGGGTTTGAAGTCTAACTAACTTGTCTGATATTATAGTTGTTACTCCTGCTTGCCTTCGAGTTCCATTAGCATGAATTACCTTGTTTCAGCCCTTTACCTTGAGTGTGTTACTCTATTTACTTGTAATCTGTGTTTCTTGTAAGCAGCAGATGAATGGATTCTCTTTTTTAATTCATTTTGCCACTTTCTGGCTTTTTATTGGGGGATTTGAAGCCATTTACATTCAATGAGATTATTGAGAGATAATTTTTAATTCCTAACATGTTAAGATTTTATTTCTGTTTGAAATACTGTTTATTCTTCTTTGCTTAGTTGTCTGTTGGATGGGAAATCTTGTTTCTTTGATTGTGGTGTGCATTACCAATTTCTTCTTTGCAGTTAATTTCCTTGAGTATTTTCTCTAGCGCTGGTTTTGAAGACATAAATTCCTTCAGTTTCTGTTGTCATGGAAACTTCTTATTTCTCCATCTAATTTGATAGAGAGTTTCGCTGCTTAGAAAATTTTTGGCTGGAAGTAGTTTTCTTTCAGAGTTTGGAATATGTTACTCCAAGCCCTTCTGACTTTCATGACTTGGTTTGGGAAGTCTGGAGTGATTTCAGTTGGTTTGCCTCTGAATGTCATTTGGCCTTTTGTATTTTTTGCCTTTAAGATTCTCTCCTTGGCTTCTACATTGGTCATTTTAACAATTATGTGGCATGGGGAACCTCTTCTCTGATCCTGTCTAAAGGGAGTTTTATAAGTTTTTGGACCTGTTTCTTTTCCTCTTGCTCTATGTTTGGAAAATTTTTTGTTATTACTTCTTGAAGAGATTATTAATCCTTTTGGTTTCACCTTCTCTTCCCTCCTCTATTCCAATTATTCTTAGGTTAGTTCTCTTAAAATGGGCCATATTTCTTCAATGCCAAATTTCTGCTGTTGGATTTTCTTTTGTAAGAAATTATGCATTCGTTTTTGGAGTGATAATCTTCTAGGATCGAGATTCTATTCTCCATGTGGTCTAATCAGTTGTTTATAGTTTGAATTGATGCCTTTATTTCAATGATTGTATCCTTTATATCTTTTAAACTCTCTCTAAATTCTTTTCGAAGGTCCTGTATTATTTCTACAGTTATATTCCTGATTTGATCTTCTGGAGATCTCTGAATTTCTGTGTTATCAGGTTCTGATATTGTGGAGTTATGGGCATTCATTGCTCCATTGTTATTCCTCTTTCCTATGATTTCAGAAGTTTGTGCCTTCTCTGGGTTTTTCCCTGGGTCACCATGACTTCACTTAGGGTGCTCTGGATCTCGAGTCTGTGGTAATCTCAGTTACCACTACTCCTTTACTGAGTTGTATTGCAAAGTCTCAGACCCAGGGAGTTACTTGAGGCTGCGTGAACCATGGGGTACCATGCTGGGTGTTTTCCTACAGGGAGCTACGACTGTGGTGTGGTATCTTTGCCATCTGCTACTTCTTCACTGGGTTGGACTGCAAAATCTCAGCCCCAGGGAGATTATCAAAGCTACACAAGTCCCTGGGTGTGCAATGCTGGGATTTCTCCTTTTGGGGGCACAATTTCACTTATGGTTGTTGTGTGCACTGATCTGGATCTGTCACAATGGTGGTGAACTTGCTGCTTCTGCTTCTGCTGGCAATATGGTGTTGCTGCTATGCCATTAGCTGTGAGGCTGGTGTATTTCTTTTCTGGTTTTGAGCTCTGTTCTGATTCCTTGGAGGGCGTGATGAGCTTAGCCACTGGGAGTTTTAGACTTTTTTGTACTGAAAGAACTGTTGGATTACACCTGAATGATCTGCAGCTGCTCACTTTTAGCTCCTTGTTTACCTTTCTTCTCTGGAGCCTGGTGCTGTGAGGGAAGATGGCACCAGCTCAGTGTCTGCCTCTGCAATGCTGGCTGGTTTCTTTTCTGGTCTCTGGTTGTTCTTCTAGTCTCTTTTTCTCTGTTCCCTGTATTTACAGTTTTTATTTCTCTGCTGATAGTGTTTTCTGGCTATGAAAAGCACTGATTTTGTGGCAACAGAGATTGAGTGTTAGCAGGACTCATAAATGCTGCTTTTCTTGGTCGCCATCTTCCTGGAATTCCCTAAGTTTCTTAATTAAAATACTTATATCTTTCAACTCTTTTTTCTTTTAGTACTGGAGATTGAACCCAGGGGCATTCTACCTCTGAGTTCTCCCCCTCTTCCAGCCATTTATTTATTTATTTATTTATTTATTTATTTATTTATTTATTTTGAGGCAGGATTCAACTAAGTTGCTGAGGGCCTTGCTAAGTTGTTGAGGCTATCCTCAAGCCTGAGATTTTTCTGTCTCAGCCTTTTTTGCAATTGGCATATTATTAGTTTTGTTTAATGTAGTCTACTCTGTTAGGTTTATATAATTTGATAATTTTTTGCTCTCATATTGTATATTCCAATGTTATTTTTATAGACTTGTTTTATATTTTTTCTAATCATTTTTTAAAAAGTTTTTGACTCAGTGCTTTACACATGGTAGGCAAGCATTCTACCACTGAGCTACATTCCCAATTTCCAGGCCCTTATTTTATTTTATTTTATTTTTTTTGGTACTGGGGATGGAATCCTTCTACCTCCGGGCTACATTCCCAGACCTATTTTATATTTTATTTGGAAACAGGGTCTCTTAAGACAGCAAGGCTGGCTTCAAACCTGCTCAATCCTCCTATCTCACCTCCCAAGCATGGGGATTACAAGCATGTGCCACCAGGCCCGGCTCCCAGGCCTCTTTTAATCAGTAAAAATAAAGCAGAGCTGGTTGTGGTGGCACACACTTGTAATCCCAGCATTTGGGAGGCTGAGACAGAAGGATTGCAGTTCATGGAAAGCCTCAGCTACTTAGTGAGGTCCTTTGCAACTCAGTAAGACCCTGTTTCAAAATAAAAATAAAATATACGGCTGGGGTGTAGCTTGGAGGTAGAATGGCCCTGGGTTCCATCCCCAGTAACACACACACACACACACACACACACACACACACACACACACAAAGCAAAAGACCCCAAAAGAACCCAAGCTGGTGTTCATATCTGCATCATAGTACCCTAACTCTAAGGATATGTACTTATGTATACTCCTAACATTAAATTAAATGCTTCCACTAGTAGTAATATTAAACTTAAGTAGAAAGAAATGTGTAGATGCTATCCATTAAGTTGAAAAGCTGTTTTATCTGGATTATTCCTTTTCTTAAATCATCATGATTGATTCCATATACCAAAAGCAAAACTATACAGCAAATATTTGTAAGGCAAAAGTTCATGAAATATTAAAGTGAATTTTTACAAGAAAAATTCATTTAAAATACAGTCTCGCCAGGCGTGGTGGCGCATGATTGTAATCCCTGCGCTTGGGCTGTGGAGACAGGAGGATCGCACAGGTTCGAAGCCTGCCGCGCTGGCTTAAGAGACCCTGCTTCCAAATAAAAATATAAAAAATCGGTCTAGGAGTGTAGCTTAGAGGTAGAAGGGTTCCCAGGAACCTCAGTACCACAAAAAATTTTAAAAATAAATAAAATGCAGTCTCATTTTTATAAAAATTACAAAACAAAATATTTTTTTATCTTTATGTTGTGGAAATTTTCTAACAAAATTTTAGAAAATACTGTATCGCACCATAAGTTACCAAGTTACCTAGTTATCAGTTTCAAAGACTAACAGTAGGTAAAAAAAAAAACTGATTTCATTATGTCTTTTTCTACTCTCCCACATATTCATATCATTTAATGTGTAACTGTTTCTCAATGCACAACAGAAATGCAAACTCTTTTGGTACATGTCAAAAATGACATCCCACTTAAAAATTAATACTTCCTTAATATTAATACCAAAGACTTGGTTTGAGAACTTAATTTTATAATTATCTTGTTAGTTTTTATACATTGTGCTTGCTTGAATTGGGATACAAATAAGACCTATAGTCTGCAGTTGACTGATAAGCCTTCTAAATTTTATTACTTCTGTAGATTTGTTTCATATTTATAGCACCCCAAAGATAAAATTCATTTAGGTACACTGGACAAGTAGATATACAAAGTTAATTGTCTCCTATGTCTCATGAAAAACAAGTTAAATATGTTGGGTTGTGTAGAGAATCATGTACATTTTTGTGGTACTCCTTTATTTATTTACACATAAAAAATGAATGCTTATTCTAATTAGAATCAAGAATAACATGGAAGACACAGAAAAACAAAGCCTGAAAAGAGTTAAAATATACTTTCTTTTAAAAATTTCCACTTAAGTTTTTTTATTTTTTTTACTAGTGCTTCTGGGAATCAAATCCAGGGACTTGTACTTGCTAAGCATGTGTTCTACCACTGAACTACTTCCCCAGTCCTCCATTTAAAATTTTCAAAAATTCTAAGCCAAAAAGTTGATAGAATGAATAAGTTTCAGAGATAGTATAACATAGTGATTATGGTTAATAATAGTAAATCTTTATCTGAAAATTTCATCTCACAGAAAAGTGATGAGTATGTGAGATAAGAGATATTTAATTGGCTTGACTTAATTCTTTCACAACGAATAAATATATCAAAGCAGCACAATAAGAACAAATCACAGAGCTGGATATGGTGGCACATGCCTATAATTCTAGTACTTGGGAGGCTGAGACAGGAGGATCTCAGGTTTGTAGCTAGCCTCAGCAACTTAGTGAGCCCCTCTGCAACTTAGAACCCATTAAAAATGAAAAATATAATAGGGCCGGGTATGTATCTTAGAAGCAGAATGCCTCTAGGTTCAATACCCAGTACAACACACACACGCATGCACACACACACATGACAGAACATCAAAAAAGGTCACTGACATGGAGGAAAACAAAAACAAGACCATTCTATACACAAATTTAAACACCAAGAAAATTGCTCAAACCCCAGAAATTAATTAACCCAATATTTATTAATTAACCCAATATTTCCTTCTTCAGCTGATACAAGTAGTTGCTGCTTTTTTTTAAACTAGTTATCACTTAGTGTTTCATTCCTTCTTCTACTTCTAGAAAATTGACCTCATTTCTCATACTACTCAGTTGAGGGAGAAATCTCCATTTCTTTGATCCTTCATCGAATTACCACACACGAGTCCTTTTGAGCACATGCTTACTGAGTTCCCCATGCCTCATTGTGAGGTGTCACATCTTCATGGAGTAACCCAGCTTCCACATCTTTGTGTATATTCATGCTAACCTTTCACTAGAGGTTATGAGAGAAATTCATTCTCTTTCTGTCAGCCATAAATTTACTAAGAATTTTAATTAAATATGCACTTTCAATAGTAATATATAGCTCTTGCATCTCTGGAGTGAAAAATTTAAAGCAAGCAGCAATGAAATGATGTATATTATTTCAAGAATATTGTGGAAAAAATATCCCCATGGATTAAAAAATTTATTGCATTGAAGCCCTATCACATGGACCTCAAGGGAAAAGCTTACCGTTTGTGTTGCAAGTATATTTTATCATGATAAAAATATATTTCCCTGCTATGTAAGATGGAGATGAGTTTATTATAAACTAGTTAATTCTATAATACTAGAAGGTATGCCTATTTGTCATATATGCATTTATGGCATACCCATGCTCTTAAAAGAAATGTACATATACCTCTTTGAGATTTATAAATTAGGTGTATATTTCTAGAAAGATGCTGGAATATATATTGTGACATGTCTTTTGTGGAAGGGTACTATGCATATTGCATTATAACCATTGTTCACATGCACAGTACAGAACTGTGAAGACGAGGAGACCACTAGGAACAAGGTAGAAAGCAGAGGGAAAGGAGAGTTTGAAATGGAGGTAGTTTAAAAAGGCAATCAAATCTGAGACATTCTAGCTGATTCTAGAAAAGGGAGATAACATTCCCTCCTTGAAACCACTAGCGCTTCAGAAACACAAACACTTTCCTAATCCCTGCCTGCATCTCCTTGTTCCGGAAGCTGTATACGATGGGGTTCAATGTGGGCGTCACCAGAGTGTAGAGTGCGGCCACCACCTTGTCCTTTTCAAAGGTGTAACTGGAAGCAGGGCGAATGTAGGTGTAGATGACAGGGCAGTAGTAAAGGGACACCACGATGAGGTGGGATGAGCAGGTGGAGAAGGCTTTCTTTTTGCCCTCCGCTGTGCGGATGCGGAGAATAGCAGCAATGATGAAGCCATAAGAGATGCAGGTCAGTGTGAAGTCCCCTACAGCCAAGGTGATGTCGGCGACATACACCATCACTTCATTGACCCTCACGGGGCTGCAGGATAGAGCCAGCAATGGGGGTATCTCACAGAAGAAGTGATCAATGGTGTTTGGCCCACAGAAAGTCAGTCGTAGGATAAGACCTGTGTGCACCCAGGAATTGGTAACTGCAATAGCCATGACGATGCTGAGCAGTGTCACACACATACAGCGGCTCATGATGGTGTTGTAATGAAGAGGGAAAGAAATAGCCACATAGCGGTCATAAGCCATGGTGGTAAAGAGGACCATCTCAGCCCCCAGGGACCATGTGAAGAAGAAGAGCTGAGACATGCAGCCCCCATAGGAAATGGTATTTTCCAGGCTCAACATTGTCTCCAGCAACTTGGGTATGATGCTTGTTGTACAGATGATGTCCACAATGGCCAGTGCCAGGAGGAATACATACATCGGGGTGTGCAAGGTGGGGTTATAGACTATGGCAACAATGATGAGCATGTTGCCTAGGAAAGCCACCAGGTAGACAAAGAGGAAGACAAAGATGAGAACCTCCCGGAGTTGAGGATTTTGGGTGAGTCCCAGAATCAGAAACTCAGTAACGATGCTGTGATTCATCCTGATTGGCAGGTTAAATGGCAGGCACTGCACAAAAAAGACTAAGAGGAAATGGGATCTGTGTGCTGTGGCCAGGAGAACATAGTGTGCCTCTGTGGGTGTGTGAGTCCTTGGAGATTTGAGAATCAATTTGATAAAACTTTGAAGCATTAATTCCATTATGATGGAATTCTGATTTCCAGGCTACATCCTCTCTTCTCTGGGAAGATTCCATTTTCTGGTGGGTATTATTCCATGTACTAAAGGTAGTGGTTGGAAAAAAAAAACATAAGAAAGTAAATGTCTTCAGATATCCCAATTCTGTCATTTGACTTGAAACTTGTCAGAGTATGATTTGCATTCATGTTACATATCTGAGAGAAATTAGCAGAAAAAACATGTCAATATTTTGGTTAATTGCATGGTGTGTTTAGGTGTCTTTCTTGTTTGAGCAAGAATGTCTGAAACAACAGATGCTCACAGGGCTAATTATAGTGGGAACATTTCAGGAGGAAGACACCCAATATAATTATTTTGAGGCTTGTATATTCATGGAACTAGTGACAAATATATTGTCTTCTAAATACTAGACAATTATTAGTGTGTTTTTCTTCAGTTTTACAAGTAAATTGCCCAAACTGAGGAACCAACTATTTGTTTTGTTGCCATATAATGGCAAGAGAATTGGATTTAAAACTAAAAAATCTAAGCCGGGAATGGTGGCCCATGCTTGTAATCCCAGTACTTGGGAGGCTGAGATAGGAGGATTTAAAGTTTGATGATAGCCTCAGCTACTTAGTGAGGCCATTCACAAATTAGTGAGACCCTATTTCAAAATAAAGAATAAAAAACAGGGCAACAGGGCAGGGGTGTAGCATGGAGGTCAAATGCTCTTGGGTTCCATCCCCATATAAGAAAGAAAGAAAGAAAGAAAGAAAGAAAGAAAGAAAGAAAGAAAGAAAGAAAGAAAGAAAGAAAGAAAGAAAGAAAGAGAGAGAGAAAGAAAGAAAGAAAGAGAGAAAGCTGGGGATGTAGCTCAGAGATAAATTTCCCCTGGGTTCAAACCCTAGTGCCTGGAAACAAAATCTAGGGCTGTATGTTATTTCCATTATACCATAAATTAGCCATTCAACCTCTATAAGCTTCAGTTCTTTTTCTAAAGACTGGATAAATTGACATAATGTTTAGTATTATTTGGGCAATATTTCCTAAGGATATCCAAGGAAATAACATTTCCTGGAAAAGTTATTAGGGCATAAGAGAAACTGGTGTTCCATGTAATTTCCTCTCCAAAACTTTTTCAGTAGCCTGTCCTTTATTTTCTTTTATACTTATTTCTTTTGTTAGATTTGCTTTTTATGCACTGAAAATTATTGACATAAATTCATGGCTTCCAAGACTATTTTAAAATATGCGTTTATTGGTGCATTATCATCTCATATCAAAATGAAGTACAGATTGTTAGAGACATACATGTTCCAAGAGTTATAACCAGGAGAATCTAGTAAGTGTTCAAGTAGTTATAGGTTTATTCATTTCTATTTTATTAATGTTTTTATCATTTCAGATAATATTTGTATCTCTGATACAACTCTTTCTTGAAAAGGAGGTATGTATCAATGTAAGCAAAGCTATTCAGAAATGTTATTTGCCCATGTAATTATTTCTGATCAGTTTACCTGAACTGTGTGTAAGAAAAAAATCCCAGTCAGAGAACATAAAGCAAAATATCGCAAAACCCTGAAAATTCTGGAGATGATGAAAGTGTTCCTCTAAGGAGGCTAAGGTAGAAGAACCTGAAAATTCTAGCTCAACATTTATTTATTTATTTATTTATTTATTTATTTATTTATTTATTTATCAATACTGGGGATGGAGCCCAAGGGCATCCTACCTCCAAGCTACACCCCCAGCCCAATTTTATATTCTTTGTTTGGAAAGAAAGTCTCACTGAGTTGCAAACAGCTTCACTAAGTAGTAGCTGAGGCTGTCCTTGAACCGCAATCCTCCCATCTCAGCCTCCTGAAGGCTGGGATTATAAGCATGCACCACCATGCCTGGCTTTCAATATATATTTAAAGGTCCCATTTTGTACTAATAATATGCTTTTTAATTAGAGGATAATGATGCAGAAAATATTAAATAGCTAATTAAAATGTTATGCTTGCTGTTTAAATCCCAGTGCTGGAAAAAACAAAAACAACCATAATGCTGATTTTTTTTTTTTTTTGGTGGTACTGGGGATGGAATCCTTCTACCTCAGGGCTACACTCCCAGACCTATTTTATATTTTATTTGGAAACAGGGTCTCTTAATCCAGAAAGGCTGGCTTCGAACCTCTGCGATCCTCCTGTCTCTGCCTCCCAAGTGCAGGGATTACAAGTGTGCGCCACCACACCCAGCCATAATGCTGATTTTTTAAAGGAGTTATTCTAAAACAAAATTTCCAAACATTCACATTGGTAACAATATATTCACCTAAGTTGATTTTCTGCCAAATTTCAATTTGAGCTTTTTTTTTTGTTTGTGGTGCTATGGATTGAACCTAGGGCCACTGAGCTATGCCCTCAGCCTGACTTGCGAATATTTTTTATATGTGAGAAAAAATTAAGAAGTCAGGCATGATGAGTGGGCATGTTTTGAATTAAATTGAAGTTTATGAATGGATTTTCTCTTATGCTAGGCTTAAAAACAATTACATATATTTCTTGGTTCATGTATCTTTCTATTTTGGTCATGATTTCATGGTAGCCACAAAAACTAAATAGCATGCCCACAGATACTTACTTTCGCTCTTTGCAGGGTATTGCCATGTTCAAATGGTGACTTGTATTAAATCACCAGAGAAACTGAACATATAGTGGTCTGTGTCAGTGTTCTAAGTGTCTCTTGCTTGCTTGCTTAAATATTGGTTTCTTTCTATTTGTGATCACTCAGAAGCAGGATTCCTGGCTCAAATAAAAAGGACCCCAGGGAACAGTATTGTGGACCAACTGACTAACAGTTACAAGACAGTGGATCTCAGAGGAATAATTAAAACAGCCCTGTAGTGATTGCTAATTATAAGGTGAAAGCCTTGGCTTTTGGGTCCTCATTTCTCTGTGAAGACCAAAAGGTATCCCAGGGTAAAATCTTCATGGAGTAGGAAACCTCAATAATGACAGACATTGGGGATGCTAATGGGGATTCAGGAATGAGTGGATAGATATCCTTAAAAAAGCAATTACTTCTGGAGTTTTTTTTTACCTTTCCCATAGAACTTGGGAGAGGAGGGCTGGGGATGTCATTCAGTGGTTAGCATTTACCTAGGTGGGTAAGGCCCTGGGATCTACCCCCAGCTCTAACAGTCAATTAATGAAATAAAAGAACAAAAACATCAGGAGAGAAAAGGGTGGCAAGAAATGAATTCCAAGATAAAAGTTAAAACAAAGTTTGTCAAAGTCTATTTAGCCTTCAGTACTGGGACTAAAATAGTGTTCTTAAAAGAAGAGCATCTTTAGCCTGCTGTGAGGCAAGGTCGGTGCTGGGGCCAATGAGGCCAGGATCAGAGCCTGCCATGAGGCAAGGCCAGTGCTGGGGCCTCCGAGGCCAGGATTGGAACCTGCCAAGGGGTTAGGCCAGTGCTGGGGCCAGCGAGGCTGGGATCAGAGCCTACTGAGGGGTGAGGCTGGTGCTGTGGCCAGCAAGGTTGGGATTAGGGCCTGCCATGAGGCAAGGCCAGTAATGGAGCCAGCCAGGCTGGCATCAGAGTCTGCTGGGTGGCCAGGCCAGTGCCAGGGCCGTCAAGAGTGGGATCAGAACTTGCAATGTGACACACACAGAGAAATATCACAGATAATAAAAAACCAGATGCTTTTCCTAATATGCAAATCTAGGAAGAAATAGGTAATAGGAGGAGACCTAGTTGAAGAAAGGGCCCTATAGAGGAGCAAGTAAGGTGAACAATCAAAGGGCATGGGATGGGGGAGGATGGAATCTCTTTATAACTCATGATGTACTTAAACAAATGTATGAAAGTTCATCAAGCATGGGATCAAGAGAGGGGGAAGGAATGGGATGCAGATTGGATAAAGGCTAATTCGATGATGTGTGCTTGTATATTCTTACAAGTTTTGTATTCTATTGTAATATATGACTACAATGTACACACACACACACATATATACATATATATACATATATATATATATATTTAAAAAAAGAAGAGCATCTTTGAGAAAGTGAAAAAATGTGTTTATTTGAAAATATGTATAAATGAAATGCAATTTTGGTTTTTAACAAAATCTATCAGTCTTGGCATTTTCATTTCAGATCTTTATTTCAATTTTTTTTACCACATTTCTACTTGCTTTAGTAATCTTTCTTTTTTAATGGCACATTTGTTTCATGTTCTTATCTTTGTCTCTTCTTTTTTATTTTATTATTTCACTTTTCCCTTCTTACACTGATTTGAGTATTAATGCTTAGGATTATAATATGCATTTTTACTTCTTAGAGCATAATAAATGAATAATTTTCATTATGTCCTTTGTAACGTTACATTATTTTCATGAAGGATTTTGTTACACTACAAGCCCCACCACCCATGACTTTTATCAATTCTTCAGTCAATACTTCTTGATATATTCTTCTATATGGACTGCTTTCATTGTTTTTCCTTTTTTCTCTCTTCTGCCTGCTTCTTTTCCCATACAGAAGAACCATTTTCTCCTGAATAAGTTCACTCTTAATGCAAATTTATAAGTTTTCTGACAAAACCCCTACTCCCATATTTATGTGATTTTAGTGTAGGAAATTACAGTTTCTGGGTATATGATTTTAACCTGATGTTCTTTTACTTAGCACATTAAAGATATATCTAAATTGTGTTATGGAATTCAGAGTTTGTGTTGTCAATATTATTGGTGCTTCTGTAAAGAAAATGCACTTTTATTCTCTTATTTCTATACTTAATTTTTTTCGCACTTTTGGGAAGAGGTGAGGCTCAATAACTTTATTATATTTTAAATATTTTATTGGACATAAATGGTATATATTTAAACTATACTTGGTGCCCTCTGCCCCTGTTTTCCCTTCCCCCCTCCCACCAATGATTGTCCAGGGTAATTATTCCATATTCATAATTTTACACATAATTGGATGTAGACCCTCATTAATCAAGTTCAGTCTTCCTCCTCCCCTATCTTTCCATTCAAACTTTGCAGGTATTTCCCCTCCATTACCTGGAGTACCACTGGTATCCTCTACATTCCCTAGTTTGGGCATATTAGAGGGAACATATGTACTTTCTCCTTCTCTGTTTGGCTAATCTCATTTAACAATGCTCTCCAGGGCTTTCCATCTTCTTGCAAATGATATTATTTTGTTCTTCTTTGTGGCTGAGTAGAATTCCATTGTGTATATTTCACAGAGTTTTGCAATCCATTCATCTGTTGATGGAGACTGGGTTTGTTCCATATTTTGGCTATTATGAATTGTGCTGCTATGAACAGAGGCACGCATATGTTGCTATAGTTCTCTGGATTCTACCCCTTTGGAAAAATACCCAGAAGTGGTAGAGCTGGATTGTTGGTGGATCTATTCCTAACTTTCTTAGGATTCTCCACACAGATCTCCATAGTGGCTGAACTAGTTTGCACTCCCATCAACAGTGTAAAAGAATTCTTCTTTCCCCTCATCCTCACCAGCATTTATTGTTATTTGATTTCTTTATGCTTGCCACTTTGACTGGGGTTAGATGGAATCTCAGGGTAGTTTTGATTTGCATCTCCCTGATGGCCAGTGATGAAGAACATCTTTTCATGTATCTATTGTCCCTTTGTATGTCTTCTTTTGTGAAGTGACTATTTAGTTCATTTGCCCATTTCTTGATTGGGTTGCTTGTTTTTCTAGTGTAGAGTCTTTTGAGCTCTTTGTATATTCTGGATATTAGCCCCCTATCAGAATGGTGGCTGGTAAAGATCTTTTCCCATTCTGTAGGCTTCCTCTTTAGGTTACTAATGGTTTCCTTTGATGAGAAGAAACTTTTTAGTTTGATGCTATCCCACTTGTTTATTCTTTCTTTAATTTCTTGAGCTTTGGAGGTTTTGTTGAGAAAGTTACTGCCTGTGCCAATATGTTGTAGTGTTGAACCTATGCTCTCCTCTACTAACTTCACAGTCTCAGGTCTAATTTCTAAGTCTTTGATCCATCTTGAGTTGATTCCTGTGTTTGGTGAGATATAGGGGTTTAGATTCATCTTTTTACAAATGGATAGCCAGTTATCCCAGCACCATTTGTTGAAAAGGCTGTCTTTTCTCCAGCATATGAGTTTGGCCCCTTTGTCAAAGATTAATTGACTAAAGATGTGTGGGTTTATTTCTGTATTTTCTATTCTAATCCACTGTTCAGTGTATCTGTTATTGTGCCAGTACCATGCTGTTTTTACTACTATTGCTCTATAGTATAATTTGAAGTCTGGGATTGTGATGCCTCCTGCATGTTTCTTATTGCTGAGAATTGCTTTGGCTATACTGGCTCTTTTATTTCTCCATATAAAGTTCATGATTGATTTTTCTAGGTCTCTGAAGAATGTCGCTGGTATTTTAATGGGAATTGCATTGAATCTATAGATCAGTTTTGGCAGAATGGCCATTTTGATGATATTTATTCTGCCTATCCATGAGCATGGAAGATTTTTCCATCTTCCAAGGTCTTCTTCAATTTTTTTCTTTAACGTTTTATAGTTTTTGTTGTAGAGGTCTTTTACATCTTGGGTTAGTTTATTCCTAGGTATTTTATTGGTTTTGAGGTTATAGTGAATGGAATTGTTTTCTTTGTTTCCTTCATTGTGGATTCATTGTTGGCATAAAGAAAAGCCAGTGATTTCTTTAGGTTGATTTTGTATCCTGCGACTTTGCTCAATTTGTCAGTCAGCTCCAGAAGTCTTTTAGGTGAGTTCTTTTGGTCTTCCAGATAAAGGATCATGTCCTCTACGAATAAGGATAATTTTAATTCCTCTCTTCCTATGTGAATTCCTTTGATTTCCTTCTCTTGTCTGTTTGCTGCAGCAATAGTCTCAAGGACTATATTGAAAAGGAGTGGTGATAGTGGGCATCCTTGTCTTGTTCCTAACTTTTAGCGGAAATTCTTGCAGTTTTTCCCCATTCAATATAAGGTTGACTGTGGGTTCACAGTATATTGCCTTAATGATGTTGAAGTACATTCCTTCTATCCCAATTTTCTGCAGTGTTTTAAATGGGTGTTGGATTTTGTCAAATGCTTTTTCAGCATCTATTGCTATGATGATGTGGTTTTTGTTCTTGGTTCTATTTATGTGATGAATAACATGTATTGATTTGCATATGTTAAACAAGCCTTGTTTTTCTGAGATGAAACCAACTTGGTCATGATGTATTATTCTCTTGATATAGTTTTGAATGCGTATAGCTAGTATTTTGTTTAGAATTTTTGCATCCATGTTCATTAAGGATATTGGTCTGTAGTTTTCCTTTCTTGAGGTATCTTTATTTGGTTTGGGGATTAATGTGATACTGGCCTCATAGAAGGAATTTGGGAGAGTTCCATCTCTTTCAATTTCCCAGAACAAGTTATGAAGTATTGGTATTAGTTGTTCACTGAAGGTTTTGTAGAATTCAGCTGGAAACCCATCTGGGCCTGGGCTTTTCTTTGGTGGAAAATTTTTTATTGCCGTTTCTATTTATTTGGTTGTTATTGGTTGGTTTAGGCTTGCTATGCCCTCTTAGCTGAGTGTAAGAAGGTTAACTGTGCTTAGAAATCTATCAATTTCTTCCATGTTTTCAAGTCTATTGGAGTATAACTTTTTGAAGTAGTTTCTGATAATCTTTGCAATCTCTTCACTATCTGTGGTGATATCTCCTTTTTCATTTATAATTTTGATAATTTGAGTTGATTCTCTTTTTCTTTTGGTTAGGTTGGCCAGGGGTTTATCAATTCTATTAATCTTTTCAAAGAACCAACTTTTTGTTTTATTGATTCTTTGAATTGTGCTTTTGTTCTCTGTTTCGTTTATTTCTGCTCTAATTTTAATGGTTTCTTGCCTTCTGCTGGCTTTGGGAATAGACTGTTGCAGACTTTCTAGGTCCTTGAGTTGTGTCATTAGGTTCTTTACTTGGTGGTTCTCTGTCCTTCTTATGTGGGCACTCAATGCAATAAACTTTCCTCTTAATACTGCCTTCATAGTGTCCCATAGATTTTGGTAGGTTGTGTCTCTGTTTTCCATAAATTTCTTTATTTCTTCCCTAATTTCTGCTCTTACCCATTCATCATTCAATAGTGTATCATTCATTCTCCATGAATTTGAATACTTTCTTTCGAGTTTCCTGTTGTTGATTTCTACTTTTATTCCATTGTGGTCTGAAAAGATGCAAGGAATTATATTACATTTTTTGAATTTGCTGGCACTTTCTTTGTGTCCCAAAATGAGGTCTATTTTGGAGAAGGTTCCACGGGCTGCTAGAAGAATGTGTATTCTGTAGTTCCTGGCTGAAATATTCTGAAAATATCTATTAGGTCCATTTGGTTTATGGTTTCCTTTTGTTCTAAAGAGTCTTTACTCATCTTTTACCTTGAAGTTCGATCCAGTGATGTGAGAGGCGTATTAAAGTCTCCCAGAATTATTGTATTTGGGTCTATTTGGGATCTGATGTCCAGAAGGGTTTGTTTTAGAAATGTGGTTTCACCCACATTTGGGATGTAAATATTTACTATCATTATATCTTCTTGGTGTATTGTTCCTTTTAACAAAAGGAAGTGCCCTGATTTGTCTCTTTTGATGTGTTTTAGTTTAAAGTCTGTTTTGTTGGATATCAGGGTTGCTACCCCTGCTATATATATATATATATATTTTTGGTCACCAATAGCATAGTATATCTTTTTCCATCCTTTCACTTTCAGTTTGTGGATGTCATATTGTAAATCAGGATTCTGAACTCCCCTTCTTGCATTTCTTGTAGGTCAGTATTCATGATTTCTGTTGTTTCTTCATTATTCCTGTTTCTCGTATTTATAGCGTTCTCTGTCCTGTTTTTCTGATTTCTACCCATTGTTTGTGAGTATTATGTTTAGTCCAATCTTAGTATTGGGAGTTTAGAGGTATCGGCAGGTCAGCAGAGTTTTTCCAATGTTGAGGGTTGGTTGATGGGGGAGGAGCTGGGGTGATGGGTAAAGGAGTCGGATTAGGTAGAGGATATGTTTAGGTTGAGAAAGACTAAGTATGATAAGTTAATATCTTGCTGAGAATGAGAGATAGTTAACTAGTAGGACTCTTGTCGTTAGTAGAGTAAGTAAGGAGATATGAAATACTTTGAGTATTAAATAAGGAGGTATATTATGGGGAAAAGTTTTTGGGGAAAAGAGTAGATGGGTTAGTGTGGGTAAGTTTGTAAGAGGGTTGAGGAAAGGAGCAAACAAACATAAATGAAATATCAACACAAGATACCAAGACTAACTATTATGTAATCAAAGAAAGAAAGAAAAAAAAACAACCAAAAAAGGAAAAAGAAAAAAGAAAAGAAAGAGGAAGAAAAAGGAAAAAAAAAAACAAGAATAAAATAAAAGGAGCTAGCGGCTGAGTGAAACCAGAAAACAAAGCAAACTATCAAATATATATATAAAAAAAAAACAGCAAGTAAAAGTAAAAGAAGGATGGGGAAAAAACCAAAAGAGCAACAACCATAACAAAACAAAAGCAATATAAAAAACGAAGTACAACAAAACATCAACAACAAAAGAAAAAAACAGTCCTACTTATTTATGAATATGGGGTCAGGTCTATATAATATTTGAATGTCTGGATGCTGTGATAGTTTTCAGAATATAGACCAATGCCTCTTAATTTTCTTTGTACTCTATTTTCCTCTTCTTAAGTCACTCTCTGGGTGTTTGGACACCTTTCTTTCCTTTGTCTGCTTTGGGTTTAGGTGTCAGAATATCTGGTGTCACTGTTAATAAATTCTGTACAATTCCCAGGTTCTGTGTATTTCAACTTATATTCAGAGCCTCTGCAGTCACCACCCTAGACTCAGTCTTGTGCTTCCTTACAGCAGGGGTGGAGGATGTCCAAAGTTGACTTGGAACCACCCCCTGAGGCCCTGTGCAGATATTGCATCTCGATGAATTTTCCTGTGCCTCTGGAAATTCTAACTGCGCTAGCCGGTGTGGTCCTAAGATGTACCCTTGGCAAAGGGTAGCTGGTCCCTGGACACACACACTTACTGCCAGAGCACTGTCAGTTCCCAAAGTGCAGGCTGGGTGCACTGCTATTACCGAACCACGGTGTGAGTGGGTGCAGATGCCTAGTGCCTGGTCTTAGGCACCACCAGGGTGCAATGGGCTGTGCTCTAGACTAGAACTGAGTCTCCAGCTGCTGGGCAGGCAGAAACTCCCAGCAGTGGGCCAGGGTGTGGGGTAGGCACACACAGGTCCGGGGGCACAGGCCCCAGCGCAGTGTCCAACAATGGTCTCTGGGTCCGGAGGTGCTTATGAGCTGGGGGCCTGAGGGAATCTCATGGGTGCACAGAGCTTTGGCTGCCCAGGAAGCAGGCCGGCCAATAGAGTAAGCGCCTGGGCTCTGGCGGGGTGCAGGGACTAGGCACACAAGGTGATCAACGAGTTTAGGGGTAGGGGTGGCACAGGCAGACAACTAGTTCGGGTCCTGGGGTGCAGACAGGGTGGAAGAGAACAGTGCTGGGTTCTGGAGCATGGGACAGATGCCCAGGGCCAGTGCTGGACCTGGGGCTAATGCTAGGACCCGCAGCTTCCCTTGATCCAGGTGTCTGCGCGGAACTCTCTGTGTCGCTGTGGTCCCAAGCACACAGGATTCTGGTGTGGGCGCCACTCGCTGCTTAAGATGAGGCTCTATGACCGTTTTCAGTCTCGGGTTATTTTGCCATGGTGGTATCAGTCACGACTAGGGAGTGCAGTTTGGGCCGCCCACCTGCGGCGGCCCAGTTGTATCTGCAGTAGGTCTGATGCCCGATCTTTGTTCTTCTTTCCTTTTCCTCCTCCTCTTCTTCTCCTTCTCCTTCTCCTTCTCCTTCTCCTTCTCCTCCTCCTCCTCCTCCTCCTCCTCCTCCTCCTCCTTCTTTTCCTCCTCCTCTTCTTCCTCCTCCTCCTCCTCCTCCTCCTCCTCCTCCTCCTCCTCCTCCTCCTCCTCCTCCTCCTTCTTCTTCTTCTTCTTCTTCTTCTTCTTCTTCTTCTTCTTTCCAGTGGATCTCGAGTTCAGGGTTTCTGCCAAGGTACCTGGATCTGTTTTGGTTCCTGGGATGTATTTATTTTGTTGATTAAGACACTGCCTTCTGGACTTCCGGGAAGATGGCGACCGAGAAAAGCGGGGCTTAAGAGCCCCGCTAACAACAAACCTCCATTACCACAAAATCAGCGCCTTTCATAGCCAGAAAACACCATCACCAGTGAAACAAAAAATCACCAGGCTCCAGAGAGAAAGCGGACTGAGAACAGAGCCACAGAGGAGATAACCGGCCTATCGCCCGAGGACGCGGGAGACGCGGCGGCAGCAGCGCCATACTGCCTGCGAATTCACGGGACGGCTACAGCAAGCCGAGGTGAGTCACTGCGGAACAGCCAGGCGGGATTTCTCCGCGTAGAAAGCATCTAAAGTTCCCAGTGGCCGAGCTCAGCACACGCTGCAGGGATTCAGAGTGGAAACCAAAACCAAGAAGAAAAACACCAGCCCCACAGCCGAGGGCGTAGCGGCGGCGCCATATTGCCACCGGCGGCAGCAGCAGAGAATTCAACGAGTTCAGTACAGCTACATCTGCGTACTCAAGAACAGTGAGTCAAATCCCAGTACTGTACTCCCTGGGACTTGACCCAGTGGGGGAGGGGCGGTGGCAGAGATATCACACCATAGGAGAACGTGCAACCTGGCACCCCCCACAGTCTAAAGCAGCCTCTATCGACTCTCTGGGTCGGAGACTCTGTGATACAACCCAGTAAAGGTGTAGTGGGGTCTGAGATACTACTGACTCGAGATCCAGAGCACCTTAAGTGAAGTCATAGTGACCCAAGGGAAGAACCCAGAGAAGGCACAAACATCCGAAATCATGGGAAAGAGGAATAATACTGGAGCAATAAATGCCCACAACCCCACAACATCAGAACCCGATAAAACTGAAAATCAGAGATTTCTAGAAGATCAAATCAGGAAAATAACTGTAGAAATAATAGAGGTGCTTCGAAAAGAACTCAGAGAGAGCCAAAAAGAGATAAAGGATGCAATTAATGAAGTAAAGGCCTCAATTCAAAGCACAAACAACCGATTAGAACACATGGAGAACAGAATCTCGCTCTTAGAAGATAAGCAATCCAAAAATGAACGCATAGTTTCTAATCTAGAAAAAAATATCCGACAGCAGGAATCTGATATTGAAGAAATATGGGCCCATTTTAAGAGAGCTAACCTAAGAATAATTGGAATAGAGGAGGGAAAAGAAAGTGAAACCAAAGGGATCAACAATCTCTTCAAGGAAGTAATAGCAGAAAATTTTCCAGACATAGAGCAAGAGGTCGATACACAGGTCCAGGAAACTTATAGAACTCCCTTTAGACAGGATCGGAGAAGAGGATCCCCACGCCACATAATTGTCAAAATGACCAATGTGGAAGCCAAGCAGAGAATCTTAAAGGCAACAAAAGTAAAGGGCCAAGTGACATTCAGAGGCAAACCAATTAGAATCTCTCCAGACTTCCCAAACCAAGTTATGAGAGCCAGAAGGGCTTGGAGTAACATATTCCAAACTCTGAAAGAAAACAACTTCCAGCCAAAAATGTCCTACCCAGCAAAACTTTCTATCAAATTAGAAGGAGAAATAAGAAGCTTCCATGACAAACAGAAACTGAAGGAATTTATGTCTTCAAAACCAGCACTAGAGAAAATACTCAAAGAGATTAACTACAAAGAAGAAATAGGTAACACACTCCAGAACTAGAGAAACAAGATTTTCCATCCAACAAACAACTAAGATTGGTTATCTGTGGAGATTCATTATTTATGTTAGTCTTTTACCTATCTCTAAAGGGTATTGTTTGCCTTTATTGTTGTTAATTTTTAGGATTCCTAGTTGGAATATTAATACACCTTCAGATATAGCATTTGGAAATATTTTATCCCATTCTATTAGTAACTGTTAAATCTGTGTACATTGTCTTTGGATATACAATTTTTTTTTTTAGGGAGTTTGTATACTCCTCTGTTGCCTGTGCCTTTGAAATCATAACCAAGAAATCACTGCCAATTTCAATGTTGTGAGGTTTTATGACCCAGATTTTCTCCTAAAAGTTTATAGTCTTAAGATTTATATTTAGGTCTATTATCTATTTTGAGTTAATATTTGTATATGGGATTAGGTAAGGGTCCAATTTTATTCTTTTCCATGTAATTATTATTTTTTAACAATATTTAGTTAAAAGATTAATATTTCCACCAAATGTTTGTGGAAACCTTGTCAAAAATAACTTGACAATATAGGGAAGAATTTAGCTCTAGGCTTTTATTTAACTTCCATGGTTTATATATCTGCCTTTAGAATAGTACTACACTGTTTCAATTATTGTAGCTTTATATGGTTTGAAATCAGAAAATATATATCTCCTAGCTTTGTTCTTTTTCAAAATCGTTTTGGGTACCTAGAGTCCATATTCCATATTAGGTTAGATTTTTTTCTGAAAAATAAATATATAAATATATGATAGTTTCACCTAAAAAATAGAAAAAAAAATTTTCTCTGGTAAGAAAGAAAGCAAAAAGAAATATTGAAATGTTATCTTTAAGTCATCAAAAGCTTGGTATCAGACAAATGAAACTGTTATGTGAGATTATCATTTTTAATTTTAGATAAATTGCCATAATACTAGATGTCAACTACTAAGCCAAGCATGGGAGGGAGGGATAGGGAGAGAATGGGGTGGGGATTGGGTGGGGGCTGACTGGGAAAAGTGTGCATGTATGTCTACAAAAGTATGTATCCTACTATGATGTATGAATACAGTGCACCAATAAAAATAAATAAATTAAAAAAAAATAAAAATAAAAAAAAAGACACTGCCTTCTAAGTAGTTGAACTTTATTTGTTTCAGCTACTGAGAAGTGCTGTGTCCCTCAGTTGCCATTTTGACCTGATCAATAGCTTTATTATGAAATCCTGAGAATATGATATTGTTTTTGCTTTTCTGTATCCTGTTTGAAGCTTGCCAATAATATTGTCTGTATATTTTTTTCTATGTTTCTTCTGCCCCATCTCAATCTGTGCTCCTCACAGGGTGAAAATAACTGGTACATATGAAATTTTCTATCTTCAAGTAAATAATAAGATATTCTTTAACCTCCATCTACTGAACACATTTTTATATTTCCATAATTTTATTATATTATCAATTTTAGGCATACGTCTATACATATAAATCAGAATTTTGATTTATCTTCTTATCTCCATTGTTTCCTCTGTTACCTCTAATTTAATCTTATTTTCTTCCATAATACATATAATTGTTATATCATTTATTCATCAAATTTTTATTGAATAGAAAAGCTTTACTGGATGATAAAGAGGGCTTTGGGGCAGCTTTATCGTTTCACAAGGTAGATGCTGATCTACTTCCTTTTTAAAATATTCATTATTTCTTTATAGTTCCTCTTACTCCCCCCCCTCCACAGGTTGCTATCCTGTCATAAGAACACTTAGAGAATGGGCACTCTTTAGATTCACAGTATTATAGCTGAAGAAGGCTCATATTGTACAATGTATTCATGAAGATAATCCTCCTAGCCAATTGATATTTTGCACTCATTGACAAATATATAGAATATTAATTCATTTCCATGTACATGTTTTTTAAATATTTTATCCCATTCTATAGGTTATCTCTTCTCTCTGTTGGTTGTTTTCTGTGCTATTCATATTTTTTATTATTTTGGTATAATTCCATTTATTTTCACTTTTTTGTGGTACTGGGGATAAAACTCTTCTTTCTACCTCTGGGCTACCCTCCCAGACCTATTTTTATATATTTTTTAATTTGGAAACAGGGTCTCTTAAGCCAGCAAGGCTGGCTTCAAACCTGCGCGATCCTCCTGTCTTCGCCACCCAAGTGCGAGTATCTTAAACATGCGCCACCTCGCCCGGCTTCACTTTTTCTTCACTGTGCTTTTGTGCTTACAACCAAAATATTATTGAGCAGACTGAAAATTATGGATAATTACTCCTCAAATGCATGCTGAGGAATTACACAGACTGGAAAGGTATGCTAGAGTGAATAGAGGTGAGACACAGGCCAGGTGTGTGGTGCTTCCTTATGGCAGGTGGATCTCACAATATGGAGCCCCAAAGTTTTGCCTTTGTCCTGCCGCATGCTTTGAACTAAAGGGAGTTGGAAGGGCATCAGGAGTAAGTTTTTCTGACCTTCTCTTGCTCTGCCTTCTCCTTCTCCCTTGCTCTCTCTAAGCCAGTGACAGAAACCAGAATTCATCTCCCCCCAAACAAGTCAGAAAACCTAGTAATGATGCTCTCTGGCCTTCTCCCTCCTCCTGAAGACCTTCACGTGACAGGTGTCTGCTGGAAGGAAGGATTCTACAAAGAGTCTGAGAAGGATCTGATGAGAGGGCCTTGCTGGTTCCCATCAGTTTGTCACCTGTGCGTCACTTTTGTTCAATCCCATTTCTGTACAGCTGCCCACTCTTACTTGAAACTCAGCATAAAAATACTCAGTTTTCCCTAGGACTTTGACTCTTCCTTTATGAGGCTTTTATATCACATAAAATTTCATTTAAATAAGTTTGGCTGACTTTCCTCTTGCTGATCTATCTTTTGTTACAAGGGTATTGGCCGTGATCCTTGTAAGAACTTTCTGTGAAAAACTATTCACTTGGTATGTTGTGGGCGCCCGTGGAAGCAGGAGAGAAGAAGATATCTGCAGCCTGATGCAACCTGCCAAACCCATTTGCTGCTTCTAATCCACAGCTGTAGGAAGGGTCAAAGGGAGGGAAAGGCCTTTCATGCACTGGTGAGTAAAAAGCAAGTACTGCTTCTTGCTACCTGTATGCACAATGCTATGGAAGAAACCAAATAATTGTGATTATTGTTTGCTATGGTTATTTTTTTCTCTGAAACTACTGAATGTCTTAACCTTGCTGAGTTGCTAATAATTACACATCCCTGTCTGCTTTTCCTGCAGCCAGTGTCTTGTTTAAGATGTAACTCACTCAACCCCAGTTTATCTACTTTTCAGCACTGGGTTTTTTGATTCTCTGTTTTCTATGTTTGAAAAACAAAGGTGGCACACTGTAACTATCAGCTTTTAATTGCATATGTATCTATTGTATTGTCTCTTACCCAAAGGGAAGAAGATACTCTGTTGAAACACTGGCACACTCTGATTTCAGTTAAGCTTGCATTTATTGCACCTGTTCCAATTTCCCATCCACCATATTTCACAAACACAAATGTTTTTACTTTACATAATAAAAAACTGTCTTTAAAAGTGACAAGAATTTACAGTTTTAGTAAAATACCCTTCCCACTGCATATTTGCACCTGATTTTATGAATGAAAGTCAAGAGCAATTTGTGTGTGTGTGTGTGTGTGTGTGTGTGTGTGTGTGTGTGTGTGTGTGGTACTGAGGATGGAACCCAGGGGCATTCTACCTCCTAGCTATACCCCCAGCTCTATTTGTTATTCTTTATTTTGAAACAGGGTCTGAGTTGCAAAGGACCTCACTAAGTAGCTGAGGGTGTCGGTGAATCATGATCCTCCTGTCTCAGTCTCCTGAATGCTGGGATTACAAGCCTGCACCACCACACCCAGATAAATTTTTTTCTGTTTTGTGGTACTGGGGATAAAACCCAGGAGTATTATATCTCTAAGTTATACCCCTAGCCCTATATTTTATTCTTTATTTTGAAACAGGGTTTCACTCAGTTGCAAAGGGCCTCACTAAGTAGCTGAAGCTGTCGGCGAACTGAGATCCTCCTGTCTCAGCCTCCCAAATGCTGAGATTACAAGCATGCACTACCATGCCCGGCTAAGAGCAATTTTAATTCAATGCACCACTTTGAAATTTGCTTAAAAAGTCCATTCCATTTACACTAAAAATTCATGTATAAGAATGCAAAGCCAGGACATTCATTTTTTTGTTTGTTTTTGGTTTTTCGGGGGCTTTGCCTCCTTTTCTCCCTGAATCAAATACTACTACTCTTGGTCCTCCATATTCTTACTTGCAATCTCTGCATGAGTGATGGAGACCAATTATAGGCCATTAGCATTGCTGGACAATTATTTTCTTTTCCATTTCCTCAACAGGGCCTCTTTGACCTCCTTGTTGCGGAGGGTATAGATGAAGGGGTTCAGCACAGGGGTGACCACTGTGTTCAGCACGTGGACGGCTTTGGTCAGATCCAGTGCGTCCTTGATGGAAATGCGGACATGAAGGAAAATGGTGGAGCCATACCAGATGAGTACCACGGTGAGGTGGGAGGAGCAGGTAGAGAAGGCCTTGCTGCGGCCACTGGCTGAGGGGATCCTGAGAATGGTATTGATGATGTAGATATAGGAGATCAGGGTGACCAGACAGGAGCTCAAGATGACCACAAAGGCAATCACAAAGGCGACACGCTCCACTGCCTCTGTGCTGGTGCAGGCTAGGGCGATCCAGGGTGCGATGTCACAGAAGAAGTGGTTGATAGTATGGGGGCCACAGAAGGACAAGCCACTGATGAGGATCGTGGGCACTGCGATGGCCAGGAACCCACAGACCCAGGAGCCCAGGGCCAGCTGCACAGAAAGCAGACTGCTCATGATGGCCTGATAGTGCAGAGGGTAGCAGATGGCGAGGTAACGGTCATACGCCATGGCTGCCAGGAGGAAGTACTCGGTGCAGCCCAAAGAGAAAACCAGGTACATCTGCAGAAGGCAGTCTGTCAGTGATATAGTCTGGCTTCTCCCCAGCAGGACAGCCAGGGCCTTGGGGACTGCAGCCGTGGTGTACCAAATCTCCAAGAAAGAGAGGTTGCTCAGAAAGAAGTACATGGGGGTGTGTAGCTGGGGGGAGGTGCTCACCAACAGCAAGATGGCCACATTCCCACCCACAGTGAGAATGTACATCCCCAGAAACAGCACGAAGAGAGAGAGCTGAAGGGCCTGGGGCCCAGGAAAGCCCAGCAACAGAAAGTCCTGGGGTATAGTCTCATTGTCTGCGTCCATCATAGCTGTTTTCAAACTGGGAAGCAGAAGCCTCACCCCGAGGCCTTGACCCAGTCCTGCAGTCCTACAAAGATGAAAAGAAGTGGATTCCTGAATTCAGTGACAGCTGCCCTGTACTTGAAGCCAGGCATTTCGTAGTTAACATCAAAGCAGTGAGAAATTTGTTATCCCAACCAACTAACAGTGTAGGAAACTGACATGTAAGAATTGTGGCAATTTCACAAAGTTACACTGATAGGCTACACTTTGGATTGGGATTCAAACCTCCACCTCTGCCCTCTGCTCCTAGCTGTGCCCCAGTTAAGCCCCAGATGATTCCTCAGACCACAGGAGGCTGGATGTGTCACATGGCCTTGAATGAGAGCACATGATTGTGAGATTGTTCAGAAACTAGGCTCCCGAACGTCGGCTCTCACCATAATCGTGTTGGACAGGTAGCACTTCTGAATTGATCTTCTGGTTTATAAGCTGTGTCCTTAGAAATAATGTTAAGAAGTAAACCATGAAAAATTTACAAATGATTAGTTCCAAATGAGTTGTCTTTTCTGATCATATTATTTTATCTTTAAACTTTATTAGTGCCAGTTGACCTTATGTACATATGTGAAATTATCAACACTAATCTCAGTATCGTGTACAGGAAAGGGGAGGGGTTTGGGGGGAAGCTCACCAAGTGCCTGTATATCTTTTCACTCTGAATTTCATCATAATGTGTGATTACAATGCACTGAGTATATTAAAAAGAGACAACAACAAAAGTGTGATGCATCCTTCTTACAAAAATAAATGCAAATCCATAAGACACATATTACAGCTTCCCATGTCTGGGGCATCCCCATCCTCATCTGGAGGACAGGGCACTGATTTTGAATCTATTTATGTAAAAATTCTCGGACTTTACTTCTGGACACTCTTTGGATGACAGACTCCAGGCATGGAAGCTGCTAGCATTACCCAGGACATGGCCTAGAGCTGGCCTTTGGGATTTCTGAACAAAGATTATGTGGATCTGGGTGCCCTGGCCCTAGGAATCCCCTAATAAATAGGAATTCCACCCTCATGGCCACCCTTCCACGCTCACCTCACCAACACCAAGTTTGCTCCCTAAACCTCAAATTTACTGCATGTATCCAGTGCCAACCATCATAATAAAAAGAAAGTAATTCGAAAGTCAGAGAGATGATATGACTTTCCCAAGGTTTGCTTGGTTAGGTAATGAAAGGGTTCATAGCACACCACCCCACCAAAATATGCTACTCTAGGAAAAGGGATTTTGTTGTTTTAGCTAAAGACAACTGGAAATTAGAAGGAGCTATTAGAAAACTCTCTGGTGGCCCTCTTGCTATCAGGCCAGGGTAATTCCCAATTATCAAAGGCAGATGTAGAGTTATATCAGGTCAGATGGCCCTAGAGAAATCCGGATGATTTGCTGAACTACCCCTGTCTTCCATGGTTTCATGTATTTACCTTCCCACCTTCTGCCACCTCAGAAGCTTAGTCTTTCCCTGTGTCCTGAAGCTTCTCTAAAATTTCTGTTTTGATGTTAAGCAGCTGCATAAGCTGCAGTTTGAACTACTCCTTGAGTCCTGAGTCCTCATCTGGAAGACAGGTCAATGAGAGCCAGGGAGGGCAGGAAAACACCCCAAGCTATTTCTGTAAAAATTCCCATAGTTTCCTTCTAGACACTCTTTTGAGGACAAATCCCACAGGAAATTTCTTAAATAAATTTATATTTGTTTTTCCCTTGCAAATTTTTCTGTTCCCTAATTGGCTGGGTTCCAGCCAGTGAATTTGGATAGAGAAAACAGATTTTTCCCCTCCTTATAGTAGTGAAGCAGCCTAGATTATTAATTATCCTAATGAAGAAAAATATTATCTTAGATATGGAAGGAGACACCAAAAAAAAAGAAATACAAAGAAAAAGATAATTCTGGCAAAAATGTTAAATAATGGCTTTCCCTATGTTTCTCAAAGCCATATATATATTTTTTTTGACTGGGGGTGGAACCCAGGGGCATTTTACCTCTGAGCAGCACTCGTAGCCCTATATTTTATTCTTTATTTTGAAACAGGGTCTTACTGAGTTGCAAAGGGCCTCACTAAGTAGTTGCTGAAGCCATCTGTGAACCTGGATCCTCCTGTCTCAGTCTCCCAAATGCTGGGATTACAAACATGCACCACCACACTCAGCTTCTTAAAGCTAATTTGTCTCATATCTATACCATTCACAAGCAGTCTATAGCAGTAACACCGCGTTCTAATCTAAGTACAAATGTTAAAAGTTAACGTCTGTGAGTATTGTCCAGGTACTCTTTTTAAAACTATTTAAGAAACACCATGTAGTAATGACAGCTAATCAGAGTGTTGAGGCTCAGACCTGGTATCCTAAAATATGGGACCTAGGAATGTTGAGAATTTAAAGTTGACAACTGAGAAAACCATAGGAATCAAGTAGAAATCACCAGCTAAGGCAATTTATAAAATCCACTAGTTTGAAGTGATATGATCTTTACTTTTATGAATATGAATGAGATTGTGTTTGTCACTTTCTATTTTCAAAATTTAGAACAAAGACTAAAAACTATAGACTAGAACATCTGTCATCTAGTCGTGCAATGACATTTTATACTTTATTTTAAATTAAGCTACTGAATTTCTCAGATATCAGACTAATATTTGTTTGAAGCATATGATAATTACATAATATTTGAAAATTTAATGTTGAGTGGTTTTTACTACTAATTCTAAAGTATTCTAAGTAGAACATGACTTAACAGGAGTCAAAAAATCAGAGAAAGACAGGGCTTGATTTATTGATGTTAAATAAACTACCAGTTGATTTTGAAAATTTATTAGCAGTGTATTCTATTTTATAAAAAGTAGATTCCATTTTAACTAATTTACTGACTGGATATAAGTAATCTAAATATCTTACAGGTAGAAAAAATGAATTTTAAATAAAGGGAACACATTTTCAAACACAAAAGGAAAGCTTATCAGAAATGACTTTTAGATAGTTTATGCTTCACAGGAGATTTGAGGTACTGATCAAATGTCTTGATGATCTATCACGACTAAAGTTTATGATCACAAGACTGATCTTGGTTTGGATAGAACACGCTGAGTATATAGTAACCACCATTTTCACTTACCCAGTTGTTGTTTCCTCACTTTTTATTCCATAGTTTTTCTCATTTAAAAGTACCATATTTTGATGAAAATTATTCCCTCCATATCTCTCTCTCTCTCTCTCTCTCTCTCTCTCTCTCTCTCTCATCCATCTCTCATGTTATCTTGTTACTTCATGGTATTCTTTTTTTCTTTTTCCATTCAATAGGCTTTGATTAGTTTGGCCCTCCACTGTCTTTGGGGCCTCTTCTTCTGTTTTCATTGTGTCATTTTGATCTGATTCTGTCTAGTCCTAGTTACATTCAACTTTCCTTTTGGTGTCTTACATTTTCTCCACCTTGTCAGAATGAGCTTTCTACCAAAAACAGTTTGCTATTAAGCCACTGCTTATGTAGGGATGAATCCTCTGGGAGAAGGTTAATTCTCTCTCCTGGGTACTTAGGGATAGTTCAAAAAGACATGCCCTTATGCTAAATTTTTCTAAACAGGTGGTTTCAGAATCTTTTCAATCATTTGATTTTTTTTATACATTCAGACTGTGCTTGGTGCCCTAGTCCCCATTTCCCCTTTCCCCCTCCCAACAATGAGTTTCCAGGTTGACTATGCTACATTCATACTTTTACACATATTTGGATGTAGCTCCTCCATTAATCAACCTCAGCCTTCTTCATCTCCTACCCTTCTGTTTCAGCTTTGCTGAAGTTTCCCCTCCATTACCCAACCATTTGATTTAAATAACTAACTTGCAAAGTTACCAGAGCAGGAAAAGAATATATTTTTGGTTTTTACATACATTAATTGTTTATAAAATTATACAAAATTTGGTAGTTTTTTTTGGAAATGATACAAGTTAAAGTATGATAAGAAATCAGAAATTCAAGAAAGTCTTCAAATAAAAAGAGGGGGATTGGGACATAACCCAGTGGTAGAGCATATGCTTAGCAAATGAGTGAGGCCCTGGGTTCAATTCCAGCAACCCCACCAAATCAAAGAAGTTGGAATTTAGTAGGTGAATTAATAATATATCATGTCCAGATGACAGCCAAAGGTATAAAATGGAGTGTTTATCAGTTTGGTTTGTTTTAATTTTTCAGTTTCATGGCTTTGAGATGTTCTATGACTAAAACAGAGTTGATTTCCACAATAATAAAATAAAAACTTTATGTCACAAAACTTTATTGATGTGATAAAAATTAAATTTATCTTGTTATAGAGTTATGTTTTCTAAAAAATATTGGGTAAACTGGCCATGTGTGCAGAAGCCCTCCTACATGCAGTTACATTTACTAATATTTTCCTCTAAAGCTTTTTGCTTTTGGAGTTTGTTTAAATTATGCCTTGTCGTTGATATATCAGCATATGTTTGAAATACTTTGGAGTTCTGCTTAGCACATTTAGGTTTCCTATTGAACTGAGTTAAATTTTTATGTAGTTTTATATTGACATTCAAAATATTTGTTCTAATTCTGTCAACCTATTTTTCTTGTTTTTTTTTTCCTAAACCTTCTCTCATGGGGTTCATTTTATCCTTTGAATGTGAACTTTGCTGCTCAGCCATCAAATGGACAATTTTTTCTTTTCTTTTTTTCTTCTCCTTCTCCCCCACCCCCTAATTGTAGGGGAAAACGATTAATATTTTTATCATGTCCATCAGTTCATTGATTGCAGGAGGGAAGAACTGGTGCCTGTGGCCTTGAGGAAGGTTATCTCAAAGACACCATTTGGATATTATAAACACACTGGGATCCTGGTCCTTGTATTTTCCCTTTAAATAGCTCTTTTCCCCCCACTGTGATGAAACAAAAAAGCAATTTCTGGATGCTAGTTTGCTGTTTCCCATCTGCTAGTAAATCAATAAAACTTTTTTCTTTTTCTCAAAACTATATGAATCACCATTGGGAACAAGGACTGCGTTCTTGGTACCACATCCTCTTCCTCTGGTCCGTCCTTGTCATCATTCATGAATGGGTTGGATCCATTCGCTCTCACTCGAAACCCATACTCTTCCAATGGCTATACAATTACAGAAATCTTGATGTCTATAAAGCCTTTTCTCTTTTTCTGCTCTTTCTTTGTTTTTGTTTGTTTGTTGTTTCAGTGGTACTGGGGTTCCTGGAAGCCCTTCTCCCTCCGGGCTACACTCCCAGGCCTTTTTTTATTTATTTGGAAACAGGGTTCTCTTAAGCCAGCGAGGCTGACTATGAACCTGCGCGATCATCCTGTCTCCACCCCCAAGTGCGGGAATTACAAGCGTGCTCTATATTCAGCTACTTTAAGATTTTAAATATTTATTTTTAGCTTGAAAAAATCAATTTATTACTTGCTTAAATTATGGTAGCATTATACTCAAAGTTTAACAAGTACTTCAAGAGACTTGACACTTCACTGAGTCTATTCATCTCCCTGCATGGTATATATTCTGACCACTCCTGTTTAATTTTATTCTCAAATAACTTTTAAAAGGATTTTCATTTAAAAAGGCATTTTTGCTAGATGCTTCTGTATGTAACACACCTTTAGAGTCTCTTGTTTGTGTGTGTGTGTGTGTGTGTGTGTGTGTGTGTGTGTGTGTGTGCCTCTGGGGGTGGAACCCAGGGGAATTCTACCTCCAAGCTACACCCCCTGCCCTATTTTTTATTCTTTATTTTGAAACAGGGTCTCTCTAAGTTATGGAGGTCCTCACTAAGTAGCTGAGGCTGTTCATGAACAGGCTGTTCATGAATTTTTTTTTTAAAAAAAGAATTTCCCTGTTCCCCTCTCCCATAAACCATATGGTAATTAAGTAAGTGGAAGTTAGATGTGAAGTTTTATTTTTTTAATTGAAAATTTTTATTTTTATAAAATTCTGGATTTTTGTACTCTTTTTTAAAATAAAATTTTATTGGTGCACTGTAGTCATATTAACGGGATTAAAAAAAAAAAAAAACCTTGTGGAGATATACATGATCCTCCAGTCTCAGCCTCCTGAATGCTGGGATTTCAAGTGTGTGCCACCACATCTGGCTTAAAGACTCTTTTAATCTAGGATTTGCACTTTGTCATTTTTTTAAATGGCTTTGACTTTTTGAGCAGTCCAGGCAATTCCCTTATACGGTATACTACCTTCTGGGTTTGTGCGTTGGTCACATGGTGTGTAGGACCCCAGCACCCCAACCGCCCCGGCATTCAGGACTTTCCGCCCCAGTGCCTCTGTTTACAGGGACTTTCCATTGCTGGGACTTTACTTCCCTGTGTTCCAGGAACTGGCCCACCGAAGAAACTGTTGCTAGCTGCAACTGTTGCTAAGTGTCAAAAAGAATAATACCTGATAAACTATCCAATCCTAGTAAAGGTCAGAAGTAAGAACCAATGACAATGAGACACCTAATGTTTAATGTTAACTGTACTTTTGTGTTTTAAGAGTATAAAAGCTGCAAGCTTCTGTTACTAGGGGTCGCCTCCCTCTTCTTTGCGGTCAACCCCAGCACGATGGCCAAATAAACCTCTTGCAGATTGCATCGACTTCTGCCTGTGAGTGATTCCTGGGGGTGGGGGGTGCGCTTCCTGGGGGCCATCAGGTCCAATAGGCGTTATTGTTATTTGTTCTGTTATCCTCTCTTTCTTTCAAAATTGAAATTTAGCTTTAAGGCTTACTTAAATTTAGATTAAGCTTTTTTTAAAAAAAAACAGAATTCTCAGGGATGGTGTGTTCCACATGTTGTGACACATTAGGGGACACATAATAACTCATAGTTTTTACTATGATTTTTCTGTGTTTAATATGGAAATTTTATTTGCTCAGTGCACCAAATAGGATACAAGCATTGTGGATATAAGGAGATGTCCAGTTATAAAGAAATGTCCAGTTCAACATAGAATAGTAACTTGGTTAAAATGAAAGGACACCTTCTTAATTGTTACAGCCACATACTCTCAGAAAGAATCTTTTTTGGGAGGAGTGTATTTCTTTTTTTATTTTTTTTAACTTTTTATTGGTGCATTGTAGTCATACTACTTAATGGAGTGCAAGACGGTAGAGGCATACATGCACACATCTCCCAATTAGCCCTTACCCAATTCCCACCCCATTCCCTCCCCCTCCCTCCTCCTCATGTTTGGCTTAGTGATTGACTTTGATATGTTTGTTAATGTGCATCATGAACATTACAGAATTTCCCTGTTCCCCTCTCCCATAAACTATATGGTAATGAAGTAAGTGGAAGTTAGATGTGAAGTTTTATTTTTTTATTGAAAACTTTATTTTTACAAAACTCTGGATTTTTGTACTCTTTTTTAAAATAAATTTTTATTGGTGCACTGTAGTCATACATCTTAATGGGATAAAAAACTTGTGGAGATATACATGCACACATCACCCAATCAGCCCTTACCCAATCCCTCTTCTCTTCCCTCCTCCTCCCTCCTTCCCATACTTGGTTTCATGATTGACTTTGATATGTTTGTTTAAGTACATCATGTGCTTTAAAGAGTTTCCCTCTTCCCCCCTTCTATCCCCTCAGATAGGTCACCTTAACTGCTCCTCTACAGAATCCCTTCTTCATATAGAGTTCCTCCTGTTACTCATTTCTCCCTAGTTTTCACACATCAGGGAAAGCATCTGATTTCTTTTTTGTGTGACATTTTTACTGTAAATGCCATAATTTTGTTCTCCTTTATGACTGGGAAAAATTCCATTGTGTACACATCCCATAGTTTTGTAATCCACCCATCTGTGAAGGACATCTTGGTTGGTTCCATACTTTGGTAATGGCAAATTGTGAAGCTATGAACATGGTTGTTCATGCATTAGTTTGATATTATGGTTTTTATTCTTTTTGGTAGATACTCAGAGGTGGTAATGCTGGATCATATAAGTTCATTTTTCATCTTCTGAGGATCTTCCATACTGCTTTCTAAAGTGGTTGCATTAATTTGCAATCCCACCAATAATGTATTAGAGCTTCTATTTCTCCACATCTGATCAATTCGTTTCTTTCTTCCTTGGAAGTTCTTCTTTTAGTTTCCACACTGATTCCCACTTACTGAAATCCTGAAAGCCAGAAGGTGAATAACTTTGACAAGATGATCCACTCACAACCAAATTTTTTAATAGAGGTCACTTGGATCTTGGAATCTACTGAGAGATGAGTTGAGGCAGTGGCAGCTTCTAGTGCTTCCTGGCTATCTGATTGCAGGAACCCGCTGGCCCTTTGTTGAGGATTAAGCCCAAGTCCCAGCCATGCCGCATTAGAGGCTCCAGGCCCAGCCTCGCTGCCTCCAGACCCAGACTTGCCATGTGGCAGGACCTGGGCCTGGCCTTTTTGGCTCCAGACCCAGCCTCATCTCATGGTAGGCTCCAGTCCCTGTCACCATGGGCAGGATGTCAAAAAAGGTTCCCATTTTTTATTCCATATTTTTTAATAAAGAAATTATTTTTATTTTTTATTTTTAATTTTTTATTGATGCATTATATTCATACATAATACTGGGGTAAAAAATTTGTGTGTACATACATGTACGCATCACTGATTTAACCTCTACCCAATTCCCACCCCATTTCCTCCCTGTCCCTCCTTCCCTTGCTTGGCTTAGTGGTTGACTTCGATATGTTTAAGTACATTGTGTGTTTTAGAGATTTTCCTCTTGCCCCCTCCTTTCTCCTCCTTTAGTTTGCCTTGTTTGCTCCTCTATAGGATTTCTTTTTTCATCTAGAATTCCTCCTATGACCCATTTCTCCCTAACTCTCACATATTATGGAAAGCATCTGATTTCTTATTTTTTGTGACTGACTAATCTCACTTAGCATAATGTCCTCCAGTTCCATCCATTTCCCTGAAAATTATGTAATTGAGGTGTTTTTTAATGGCTAAGTAAAATTCCATTGTGTACATATCCCACAGTTTTGTAATCCATTCATCTGTTGATGGACATCTTGGCTGGTTCCATAGTTTGGCTATGATGAATTGTGCAGCTATGAATATAGATACACATGCATTAGTTTGGTAATTTGGTTTCCTATCTTTTGGGTAGATACCCAGAAGTGGTATTTCTGGATCAAATGGTAGATTTGTTCCCATTCTTCTGAGGATTCTTCATACGGTTTTCCAAAGTGGTTGCACTAATTTGCAGTCCCACCAACAATGTCTTAGAGTTCCCACTTCTCCACATCCTCGCCAGCATCTGTTGTTGTTTGTGTTTTGAATGATTACCATTCTAGTTGGAGTTAGGTGAAATCTCAGGGTAGTTTTGATTTGCATCTCTCTGATTGCCAGTGATGTTGAGCATTTTTTCATGCATTTATTGGCCGTTTGAATTTCTTTTTTTGTGAAATGTCTAATTCACTTGCCCATTTTGTTATTGGATGCTTTGTTTTCTTAGTGTTGAGTTTCTTTAGTTCTCTGTATATTCTAGATATTAGTCCTCGATCGGTGGTGTAGGTGGCAAAAATCTCCCATTTTGTTGGCTCTCGATTGAGGTTCTTGGTAGTTTCCTTTGCTGAACAGACGCTCTTCAGTTTCATGCAATCCCATGTATTGATTCTCCTTTTAATTTGTTGTGCCTTTGGGGCCTTATTAAGAAAGTGTTTATCTGTGCCTATGTGTTGCAGTGTTGGACCTATGCCCTCTTCAAGAAGCTTCAAGGTCTCTGGTTTGGTTTCCAAGTCTTTGATCCATCTTCAATTGACTTTTGTACAAGGTAAGAAAGTGGTATTAATTTCCAATTTTCTGCATATGATTAACCCGTTTTGCCAACACCATTTGTTGAACAGGCTATCTTTTCTCCAGTGTATGTTTTTGGCCTCTTTGTCAAAAATCAATTGGCTGAAAGTGTGTGGACCTGTTTCTGGGTCTTCTATTCTGCTCCATTGGTCTATTTATCTTTTTTTTGCCAGTACCATGCTGTTTTTATTACAACAGCTTTGTAGTATAGTTAAAAGTGAGGTATTGTGATTCCTCCTGCATGATTTTTATTGCTGAGAACTACCTTGGCTATTCTGGGCTTTTTGTTATTCCAGATAAATTTAAGGACTGATTTTTCTATGTCTGTGAGGACTGATCATGGTAGTTTAATGGACATTACATTAAATCTGTAGATAAGTTTTGGAAGAATGGCCATTTTAATGTATTTATTCTGCCAATCCATGAAGATGGAATATCTTTCCATCTTCTAAGATGCTCTTCAATTTCTTTTTTCAATGTTTTATAATTTTCTTTGTTTTTTACCTCATTGGTCAAGAATATTCCTAAGTATTTTTTTTTTTTGTGGGAGATCCTGAGTGGAAGTGTTTTCTGAATTTCTTTTTCAGTGGATTTATAGTTGGTGTACAGGAAAGCTTCTGATTTTTTAAGATTGATTTTGTATCCAGATACTTTGCTGAATTTGTTGATCAGTTTTATAAGCCTTTTGGTTGAGTTTGTTGGGTTTTCTAAATAGAGTATCATGTCATCTGCAAATAGTGAAAGTTTGAGTTCTTCTTTTCCTATTTGTACTCCTTTTATTTCCTTTTCTTGCCTTATTGCTCTGGCTAGAGTCTCTAGTACTATATTGAAAAGAAGTGGTGATAATGACATCCTTGTCTCGTTCCTGTTTTTAGGGGGAATTCTTGAAGTTTTTCCCCATTTAATATGATTTTGGCGGTGGGCTTATTGTAGATTGACTTAATAATGTTGAGATATGTTCCTTCTATTAGAATTCTCTGCAGTGTTTTTATCATAAATGGAAGTTGGATTTTATCAAATGGTTTTTCAGCATCTCCTGAAATGATCATGTGATTTTTATCTTTGATTCTGTTTATATGGTAAATTACACGGATTGATTTTCATATGTTGAACCAGCCTTGCATCCCTGGGATGAACCCTACCTGGTTATTTTCTTTATGTGGTTTTGAATGCATGTTGCTAGTATTTTGTTTAATAGTTTTGCATCCAAGTTCATCAGAGATATAGGCCTGTAGTTTTCCTTCCTTGAACTGTCTTTATTCGATTTGGGTATTAGTGTGATGTTGGCTTCATAGAATGTATTTGGGAGAGTCCCAGTTTTTTCTATTTCACAAAATAGTTTGAGGAGTATTGGGGTTAGCTCTTCTATAAAGGTTTTATAAAATACACTTGGGAAACCATCTGGTCCAGGGCTTTTCTTTGATGGTAAGCTCTTTATTGCTGTTTCAAACTCTTTGATTGTTATTGGTTGGTTTAAGTGTTATATATCTTCTTGACTCAGTTTCTGAAAGTTGTATTTATCTAGGAAGTTGTTGATTTCCTTCAGATTTTCTCTTTTGTTGGAGTATAGTTTTTCAAAGTAGTTTCTGATAATCCTCTAGATTTCTGCACTGTCAGTAGTAATTTCTCCTTTTTTATCCCTTATCCTCATAATTTGGGTTGATTCCCTTTTTTCACTTAGGTTGGCTAGTAGTTTATCTATCTTATTAATTTTTTCAAGAAACCAGCTTTTGCTTTTGTTGATTTTCTGTATTTTTATTTATTCTCTATTTTGTTAATTTCTGCTCTAATTTTAATAATTTCCTGTCTTCTCCTGGCTTTGGGGTCCAATTGTTCCTGCTTTTCAAGGGTTTTGAGGTATGTCATTAGGTTATTTATTTGAAGATTTTCTGTTTTTCTTATGTGAGCACTTAGTGCTATAAATTTACCTCTTAATACTGCCTTCAAAGTGTCCCAGAGGTTTTGACATATTGTATCTTTATTTTCATTTGTTTCTAGAAATTTCTTGATTTCACCTCTTACATCTTCTATGACCCATTTTTCATTCAGAAGCATGGTCTTTTCATTCAGAAGTCTCCACATGTTTATGTTGTTTCTCAGGATCTTCTTATAGTTGATTTCTAGTTTCGTTCCATTATGGTCTGAAATGACACAGGGAAGTATGTAACACTTTTTAAATTTCCTAGTGCTCATTTAGTGTCCCAGGATGTGATCTATTTTGAAGAAGGTTCCGTGAGCAGCTGAGAAAAATGTAAACTCTGCTGTAGTTGGGTGAAATATTCTATATGTGTCCAACAGGTCCATTTGGTTAATGGTGTTCTTTAGATCTGAGGCATCTTTACTGACCCTTTGTCTGGAAGATTGGTCTAGTGTTGTGTGAGGTGTGTTGAAGTCTCCCAGTATTATTGTGTTGGGATTTATGTGTGACTTCATGTCACAAAGAGTTTGATTTATGAATGTAGCTGCACCTATGTTTGGAGTATAGATGTTGATTATTGTTATTTCCTCTTGCGGGATTATTCCTTTTACCAGTCAAATATGACCTTCTTTAGTCTTCTAATAATTTTGGGTTTGAAGTCTAGCTTGTCTGATATCATAGTTGCTACTCCTGCTTGTCTTCGAGTTCCATCAGAACGGATTACCTTGCTTCAGCTGTTTACCTTGAGTTTGTTCCTATCTTTACTTTGAGGTGTGTTTCTTTTTCTTTTTTTTTTTTTTTGGTGGTACTGGGGTTCCTGGAAGCCCTGCTACCTCTGGGCTACACTCCCAGACCTATTTTTACATTTTTATTTGGAAACAGGGTCTCTTAAGCCAGTGCGCGCAGCTGGCTTCGAACCTGCGCGATCCTCCTGTCTCTGCCTCCCAAGCGCGGGGATTACAAGCATGCGCCACCACGCCCGTGAGGTGTGTTTCTTGAAGGCAGCAGATGGATGGATTCTGGCTTTTAATCCATTTTGCCACTTTATGTCTTTGTATTGGGGAGTTGAGGACATTTACATTCAGTGTGATTATAGACAGATAATTTTTAATTCCTAACATGTTAAGATTTTATTTCTGTTTGAGATACTGTTTATTCTTCTTTGCTTAGTTGTCTGCTGGGTGGGAAATCTTGTTTCTTTGGTTCTGACATGCATTACCTATTTCTTCTTTGCAGTTAGTCTCCTTGAGTATTTTCTCTAGCACTGGTTTTGAAGACATAAATTCCTTCAGTTTCTGTTTTTCATGGAAGCTTCTTATTTCCCTATCTAATTTGATAGTTTTTCTGGGTAGGAAATTTTTGGCTGGAAGTTGTTTTCTTTCAGAGTTTGGAATATGTTACTCCAAGCCCTTCTGGCTCTCATAACTTGGTTTGGGAAGTCTGGAGTGATTCTAATTGGTTTGCCTCTGAATGTCACTTGGCCCTTTGTTTTTGTTGCCTTTAAGATTCTCTGCTTGGCTTCCACAGTGGTCATTTTGACAATTATGTGGCGTGGGGATCCTCTTCTCCAATCCTGTCTAAAGGGAGTTCTATAATTTTCCTGGACCTGTGTATCGACTTCTTGCTCTATGTTTGGAAATTTTTCTGCTATTATTTCCTTGAAAAGATTGTTAATCCCTTTGGTTTCACCTTCTTTTCCCTCCTCTATTCCAAATATTTTAGGTTAGCTCTCTTAAAATGGGCCCATATTTCTTCAATGTCAAATTCTTGTTGCCGGTTTTTTTTTCTTTCTAAATTAGAGACTATGCCCTCATTTTTGGAGTTATCATCTTCTAGGAGTGAGATCCTATTCTCCATGTGGTCTAATATGTTGTTTATACTTTGAATTGAGGCCTTTATTTCAAGAATTCCATCATTTATCTTTTTTGGACTTTCTCTGAATTCTTTTCAAAAGTCCTCGATTATTTCTACAGTTATTTTCCTGATTTGATCTTCTAGAGATCTCTAGATTTCTGTGTTATCAGGTTCTGATGTTGTGGGGTTGTGGGCATTCATTGCTCCATTGTTATTCCTCTTTCCCATGATTTTGGAAGTGTGCCTTCTCTAGGTTCTTCCCTGGGTCACTATGACTTCACTTAAGGTGCTCTGGATCTCGAGTCTGTGGTATCTCAGTCACCACTACTCTTTTACTGGGTTGTATCACAAAGTCTCAGACCCAGGGAGTCAATCGAGGCTGCTTTAGACCGTGTGGGTGCCAGAATGGGCATTCTTTCATGGGGAGCTGCAACTCTGGTTCGATATCTCTGCCGCCACCACTCCCCCACTGGGTTGGATTGCAAAAATCTCTGACCCAGAGAGACTATATGCGCAAGTCCCTGTGAGTGCAGTACTGGGATTTCTCCTTTAGGGGCTGCAATTTGACTCATGGTTGTTGAGTGCGTTGATGGAGCTGTAGTGGACTCAGTGAACTCGCTGCTGCCGCCGCTGGGAATATGGCACCACTTCTGTGCCCTTGGCCATAAGGCTGGCATATTTCTTCTCTGGTTTTGAGCTCTGTTCTGAGTCCCTGCAGGGTGTGCTGAGCCCGGCCCCTGGGAGCGTTAGACGCTCCTTGCGCAAAAATACTGCCAAATTCAACCTGGCTGTTCTGCAGCCGCTCACCACAGCTCACTGTCCGCCCCTCCTCTCTGGAGCCTGGTGGCTTGTGAGTGCGCTGCTGGAGTCATCCGGTGAACTCACCACTGCCGCCGGCAGTATGGTGCTGCTGTTGCATCCTCGGCCGTGAGGCCGGCGTATCTCCTCTCTGGTTTTGAGCTCAGTTCTGAGTCCCCCTCCTCCCTGGAGCCTGTTGCTGCAAGGGAAGATGGTGCCAGCACCGCTCCACACTGTGGCTCCGGCCGCGACACTGCAGGCTGGTTTCTTTTCTGTTGTCTGGTTGTTCTTCCAGCTCTCTTCTCTGTCCCTTGTATTTACAGCTTTTATTTATCTGCTGATGTTGTTTTCTGGCTATGAAAGGTGCTAATTTTGTGGTAATAGAGATCAAATGTTAGTGGGACTCATAAACGCTGCTTTTCTCCATCGCCATCTTCCTGGAAGTCCTCTTCCATTTTTTTTTTTTTTAGTAGGAGAAAATAGTATGTGTCATTTGCAGAACCTGGAAGCCCAAATCTCTAGCAGCAATGGATTTTATCACCCCACTGAAAGCAGAGGCCCACCGCTTCACCACTGAGAGTGGGATCTGCTGCTACAAGCACACCGCTGCCCCCAGCGCAGTGCAGAAAAGCGCGGTGGCCAAGAGTGTCAAGGTCTCCCAGGATGCCCAGTGCAGCAAGCTGACCTGACTATGTGGGTGGGGATCCCTTTGACTTACCCCAGATATTTTGCTTACATAGTATGTTGTCCAGAATTCCTGAGCATGTGCAACAGGAGCAGTCTACTTTCTGGAAGATTTCTTCAAAAATTCAAGGTGAATTGGTTTGGATCTGTTTGCCTCTCCCAAATATTGGCTGCTGCCGCCACCTCCTGTGTATGTGCGGCAGGAGCAGTCTACTTTGTGATCAATTTGGGATGTCCTTCCAAAAATCACTTTTCTTGCAGTGGTAAGTACCATACTGCCTTGTTGCCTCTAATTCTGCTATTTTCCACTCTCTCTCCTATATTTCAGATAGGAAGTCATGACTGGAAATGTCTCCATATGTTGTCCAAATCAGCTATTAACCCCAAATCTGTTGTCTAGGGTTTCTCAGAGAAATGCATGTCATATTCAGCCACTGCCAGCCATCACCACTGCAGCTGTGGTCGCTGCTGTGGCCACAGCCACCACCATCTTCCTCCCTCTACAATGTGGTATGTGTGTGTGTGTGTGTGTGTGTGTGTGTGTGTGGTACTGGGGGTGGCACTCAGGGGCTTTCTACCTCCAGGCTATACTCCCACACCTATTTTATATTTTATTTGGAAACAGGGTCTCACTAAGTTGCTGAGAGACTCACTAAGTAGCTGAGGCTGGCTTTGAACCTGTTTGATCCTCTTGTCTCAGCCTCCCAAGCATGGCGATTACAAGTGTGCACCACCACACGCAGCTTCAATATGGTTTTTTTTTTTTTTTTTTTTTTTTTTTTGGTGGTACTGGGGTTCCTGGAAGCCCTTCTACCTCCGGGCTACACTCCCAGACCTATTTTATATTTCTGAAACAGGGTCTCTTACGCCAGCTTGGCTGGCTTCGAACCTGCGCGATCCTCCTGTCTCCGCCTCCCAAGCGCGGGGATTACAAGCGTGCGCCACCACGCCCGGCCTTCCAATATGTTTTAATAAAAGAAAATAGTACATGTCTTTTGCTAAAGTTGGGTGCTCGAGTACTTAGCAGCAATAGGTTTTATCTCCCTACCAAGAGCAGAAGCCCACAGCTTCACCACAGAGAGTGGGTTCTGCTGCTCCGAGTACACCCTGGTCCCCAGCACTGCACAGAAGAGCACAGCAGCCAGGAACACCTTTGTCTCCCGGGACATGAGGCGTGCTGGACAACCCAGCTATGTGGGGCTCCCTCTAATACTCCCTGTTGTGAGCATACAAAATATATGTCAAAAATGTTGTGAGTATATGAAACATATGTCAGGACATAGGTATAGTGTAGGGACAGATGTACTGGCCAGATATGTAAAGAAAATGGGCAGAAGAAGGATGTAACTGGCATGCCCAAGATAAATTAATGGACACACACCCCAGGCACACATCCACAGGATGGGACAACTGGAAGACAAGATAAGGATGAAATAATGAACATGCATCCTGGACATATGTCCATAAGATGGAACAGCTGGGAAAGCAAGATGACATTTGAAGCAATGGACCTACATAATCAATGACATCAATTTAGGGTATATCTGACCTGGCAAGTGGCCAGACCAGCAGCTCTGACCCACTGTCTGAGGCTTAAAGTTGCCCTGTCTAGGGGTGGGACACTCCCTGGTAGCTGCCAGATGATTCCTCTAGATGACATTTGGGGTTATCACCGTCTGACTCCCCGGACCTCGAGCATCTGCACCTAAACCATCTATGACTGCTGTAATAGCAATCCTGAACCTAGGTTACCCAGAGACCCATTTTGCCTCAGGTAACCAAATGCTATCTGGCAAAAAAGAGAGCCTGGGAAATCTTATTTGCTCCCGCAGTCTAAACAATGTAATGTTTTAAAAATGAAGTGTTGGGGAGCCAGCTCTTCCATAACATACAAATGCAATATATTTATGCAGTACTGGGCATGGAACGAACCCAGGGGCATTCTACCTCCAAGCTACAACTCCAGCCCTATTTTTTTATTCTTTATTTTGAACTTTATTTTGAAACAGGGTCTCACTGAGTTGTAAAGGGCTTCTCTAAGTAGTAGCTGAAGCTGTCCTCAAACTGTGATCCTCTTGTCTCAGCCTCCCAAATGCTGAGATTACAAGCATGCACCACTACATCCAGCTTCAATTAACAAAATATTAATTGTTTTTCCTCAGGAAGTACAAAGAGTTCCAAGTACATAACCAAGTCATGAAAGGCTGAAGCAGGAGGATCACAAGCTTAAGGCCAGCCTGAGAATTGTAGACCCTTTCTCAAAATAAAAAGTAAAAAGGGCTGGAGATGTAGCATCCCTAAATTCAATCCTTAGTATCACTAAAGTTAGTATCTGACAAAGCAATATAAAAAGGTGGAATGGCCATAAATTATGCTGAAGTTACCAATGGAGTTGAAAAAATTAGGGTTTTTATCCAGTCTGCATGTTTAAGCTACTTTTTGCTCCCTGCAAAACATTCATCTAACAACTGATCTCTTTGGTGTCTCAATAAAGGGTAAGCTATCAATTTCAGTTAACAGAATATCAATAACAACAAAATACTAATCTTAACAGATAGAATATCAACAAAAAACAAAAACATGAATTAAGGAACTGATAAGTTGAGAAAGTCCAAGTGAAATTCAATCTTCTTTTAATAATTCTTTCAAGTTGGGTGTGGTGGTACATGCCTTTAATCCCAGTACTTAGGAGGCTGAGACAAGAGGATCCCAGATTTGAGGCAGCCTGGGCAACTTAGTGAGGGCCTTAACACCTTAGCAAGATTCTGTTTCACATTAAAACAAAAAGTAAATCAAGGCTTGGGGGTTTAGCTCAGAGTTAGACTGCCCCTGGGTTCAATCCCTACTACTACTACTACTACTACTACTACTACTACTACTACTACTACCACATTCAAAGTCTGATAAAGCTAAATAATATAAAATAAGAAAAATAAAAATGTATTAATGTTTAAGTTATTAGTAATATGAGTTAATACATAAAAATAGGCATAAATAAAAGATTTTTCACCGTTATAAAAATTAAAGACCAAAAATTATGTGTTCTTTTCAATATTCTTTACATTTGACTGAGACTTTAGTGTCTACATACCTGCTTGTAGTAGGTCTGACTTAAGAGACATTTAAAAGGACAAAGGTTTTAGTTTGTGTTATTTCCATATTTCTGCCAACACTTCTATCAATATCTTGTCTCAAAATAAGACACATTCAGCCAGGCATGGTGGCGCATGCTTGTAATCTCAGCATTTGGGAGGCTGAGACCAGAGGATCGCAGTTCGCGGACAGCCTTAGCTACTTAGTGAGGCCCTCTGCAACTTAGTTAGACCCTGTTTCAAAATAAAGAATAAAAAAGAAATAGGGCAGGGGGTGTATCTTGGAGGTCGAATGTCTCTGGGTTCCATCCCCAGACCCATAAAAATGACACATTCATTGGGCATGGTAATTGCCCCCAGTAACACAAAATAATAATTAATAATAATAATAATAATAATATATTTATTGTGCTAAAGTATTTTTTATTTATTTTTGCCATACTGGGGGTGGAACCCAGGGGCATTCTATCTCTTGGGAAAGAGCCACACATCCTGGGAAAGAGATGTTGCTCCTGTGGGACAGAGAGTTCATGATGGCATTTGGGACTGTGGTTGAAATGAGGCAAGCATCAAGGAAGGATAAGTTCTTCAGAAAGAAGTACATGGGAGTATGGAGACACTGGTCCATGGTGACAAGGACAATGATGAGAAGATTCCCCACAAGAGTCACCAGGTAAATTAGCAAGAACAGAAATCCATTGAAAACCTGGAGCTGCCTGGTCTCAGAGAACTCCATGAGGGTGAACTCCAGCCCCACCGTGCAGTTGCCCATGTCCTCCGCTCTGTGAACCTACTGAGAGCAAAGAAGGAAAGGATTCATGCTAACTTCACACCATATCTTCCTTCTCCAATAATGCACGTGCATTCCTGCAAGAATCCAATTATGTCATGTTTATAAATTAAACACATTTTTGCTTTTCTAAATGCACATTAGGCCTTAATGATCTTTCTCTTCTGTCACTCCCAATATTTGTTCCAAAAACATATGTAAAAAGGGCAGGGTTTAGTAGGGCAATTTGGGAAAAATATTTTTTACTGGACCTGATGTATTTAAAATAAGGTCTGAAGCCGGGCATGGTGGCACACGCTTGTAATCCCCGTGCTTGGGAAGCTGAGACAGGAGGATCGCGCAGGTTCGAAGCCAGCCTCAGCTGGCTTAAGAGACCCTGTTTCCAAATAAAATATTTAAAAAATAGGTCTGGGAGTGTGGCCCGGAGGTAGAAGACCCCTGGGTTCCATCCCCAGTACTACCAAAAAAATAAAAATAAAATAAATAAATAATAAAATAAAATAAGGTCTGAATACTTATAAAATTTATCCCAAACCATTAACTGAATTTCTAAATAAAATTATTGATATTACATAATCAACTTATAAAGCAGATCAGAGAAAGGCATTGAATCATTAAGTAGTCCTGGTGTTTTGTTTTGCTTTGTTTTTGGTTTTGTTTTGATTTTGGTTTTTTTGTTGTTGTTGCTTGGGATTGGACCCAGAGGGATTCTTTCTCTGAGCTATACCCCAAGTCCTACTTTTATTTTGCTGTTGTTGTGTTACTGTTGTTTTGAAACAGGGTCTTGGTAGGTTGCTGAGCATCTCCCTAAATTGTTTATGCTGGCCTTAAACCTACAATTCTCCTTTCTCAGCTCCCCATGTACTGAGATTACAGCCTTGCAACACCACATCTGGTTAAGTGGTTCTGTTTTGAATACTTAGTAACATTTCAAAAAGAAAAAAAAATATTTTCTGTTTTATTTTATTGCTAAAATATAGAAATAGAAGCTTATGGTAAAAAGGAGGCATAAAAAGGAACAGTTGAGATTTATAATTAGGTAGACATATCATTAGAGTGAAAAAGTAATAGTTGCGGATGAGAAGTATCAGAAGCATATGGAATGTGGGAAAAATATTAACCATTACCAACTCACAGGATATGCACCTATGTGTAATATTCCCCCTCTCTTTCTCTTATTCTCTCTCTTTCTCTAACACACACACACACACACACACACACACACACACACACACACACACACACACACATACACACACACACATTGTTTTTACCATCAAGGTGGCAGCACATGTTGCAAAAAAAAAAAGTAATATAATAAAAGTAACTACAAGCTGGGCTTGGCAGTTTGCATCTGTAATCCCAGTACTTGGGAGGCTAAAACCAGAGGGTCACAGGTTTGTGGCCAGCCTCAGCAACTTTGTGAGGTTCTTAGTAATTTCTCAAGAACTTGTTTCAAAATAAAAATGAATAAATCAGGCTAGGAGGGTAGCTCAGTGGTAGAATGCCCCTGAGTTCAATCCCCAGTACTTAAAAAACAAGTAATAAATATAAACAGAGCAGTGGTTAAAAAGCATCACAGATTAGAAATTTATCTTTCAATGTGGGTGAGTAATATAGTATTGAGAAAAGCGTAAAATGTAGGAAATAATTTATATAGGCATTACATAATCATTTTAATTGAACTGAAAAAATAACTTCCATAATAAGCTAGATGTTTGGCTGATGACCACTTATTTTCTATAAATAATAAATTGCTAATTCACTGACTTCTCTTCAATTTGTCAAGCCTTCTCACCTGTTCTAGGAAGGACAGCAAAAGCCCTATGAGTCCTAGATTTCCAATGTGGTCTATATGCAGAAGTTAGAAAATTATTTTTGTAATTCAAAATATAGAGCCTATCAAGGCTGTTGATAACAGATCACCTCATCTAAGGGCTATTTGGGCTGGCATTTCCGATAGATGATTTGCCTAAAGCAGAAAATCATTTGGATGGAAATTGTCAGGCATCTGATTTTCAGTACTATGCTGGCAGAGCAATCAGGGGACCCTATGGGCTGTGAGTAGGGCTGCTCTCTAGGTAGCCAGAACCTGTTACAAGCAAGAGGCCACTGCAGCTCCAGAGAATCTACAGTGACAGTGCATTTTTGCCATATTCTTAATTGTACACTCATTGTGGTTTTTGAAATAATTTATCCTTGAAATTAAACCTTATGGTATTTTTTAAAAGTCAAAATAATCCTGTTCTCAAAGGACCCACTTTTCTAATTCTTTTTCAGGTGGCTCAAATGTGACATGTTATGAAACCTGAGAAGAAATGCACTTGCAAATAATCAAAGTCCAATGTGGAGTGACGATGGTATACCCGAAGTAAAATTAATAACACTGAAATTAATAAAATTCTTCAATAACACTGTAATTAATGGTTTCTAACTTTAGAGATATTCTTTTACTTTATGGCTCTATTTCTTCTAATTATAAAATAAGCTGGGCTTGATGGTACAAACTTGTAATCCCAGTATTTGGGAGGCTGAAACAGGAGGATCACAGCCAGACTCAGCCAGACTCAGCTATTTAATGAGGCCCTCCACAACTTAGTGAGAATCAGTTTCAAAAATAAAGAATTAAAAAATAGGGATGAGAAGCCAGGCATGGTGGCACATGCTTGTAATCCCAGCACTTGGGAGGCTGAGATAGAAGGATGGCACAGGTTTGAAGCCAGCCTCAGCTACTTAGCGAGGCTCTCGGCAACTTAGTGAGACCCTGTTTCCAAATAAAATATAAAATAGGTCTGGGAGTATAGCCGGAGGTAGAAAAGCCCCTAGGTCCCACCCCCAGTACCAAACACACACACACACACACACACACAAAAAAAAATAGAGATGAGGATATAGCTCAGAGGTAGAATGCCCTAGGTTAAATCCCCTGTACTGCAAAAATAAAGAATTTGTATTTTGTAATTCCCAAGAAGTTTGCATCTCTAAATTAGGCTTATTACTAATTCAGTATGTGTATAAGAAACTTTCCTAAGGGGTTTGAATATTGTATTTAAATCCCATTCATACCTCAGAGCAATTTTTTCAGTTAAGTACTGATATTGTCATATACTAAATATTGTAAATCAAATTGAGCAAGCTAAAAATTTATCTTCATACACATAATCAATAGGAAAGACAGCTTTCAACTATCTGCATGTTTTCAGTTATCAAATATGATTATCGTACAAGATAATCACTGTAAAATTTTAATTTTATTTTTACTGGTAAGAGTATTTAATGAGATTTTCTTTATTTTATACATGATTAAATTTAGCTTCATGCCCATGTCAAAATGCAGTATGAAGACAATTGGTTCTTGTGATTTTTGATAATAACTACTTGTACAATCATTCCCACAGGAACTGGATCGAATATCGAAATAGATAAGGACTTTGAACTATACCAAAGTAACCTCCAGTGTTAATATAGTAAACTTCAGGAAAAAAAAGAGATGAGTTGGAGATGAATGAAAAATGTTTCAGGAGGTAAAAATGCTAATTGCTCTGATTTGATCATTATCACACTACATAAGTATAAACCACAATGCATCAATTAAAGTTGTAAAGCTCTTAGGATAAAGTGAACCCTGGCTGGGTTTTACACTAGTCAGCACTATGCTTGACTGCACTAACATATTGGGTCATACACAGCCCATGGAGATCCTTCCACACTGATGCTCCTACAATCTCATGAACCCCTAGTCTCCACACTCACCTGGAAGGATTCAAAACGACAGTGGTTTAATTTTCTCAAGAGCTCATCTGTATCCATGGTATGAGGGAGGAGATCTATATCCATGGTATGAAGGAGATCAGCGAATTTCATCTCATCTGAGGTCTTTTTAATGAGGCTTCAGTGGTTGCCACTTTGTTGTACTTCATCCTTTGGGAAAAGCAGTTTCTATGATGACCATGATTGAGGACCTTATTAACCAAGAATACACAGCAGTGTGCTGCCAGGCCCTGGGGTGCCTTGGCCCCAGAGCTTGCTCCTGTGTTCTGCCATCTCCTGCAGGATGCCAGTACCTGGTCCTACCTGGATCCCACTAGAAAAACACCAGGAGTGTCCAGAGGACTTGGTTTGAGCATTTGTTTTAATCCAGAGGAGATGCATTTGCATGTTCTATATAAATTCTATATGAGAAGGTAAAATTAGATCTCATGTGCATTTTGGAGGATGACAAGAAAGTTTATCTAATAATTTTTACTTGTTAATACTTACAGTGTTTATTATTATGTTTCCTCTCAAGTTGGAAAGTTTGTATTTTGATTTAAAATATTTCTCAGAACTGTATACAGGAAAATTCACACATAAGTGCATGAATTATAGTCATAGAGCTGGGCATGGTGGTGCACACCTGTAATCCCAGTACTAAGGAGACTTGAGACAGGAGAATAAAAGGTTGTACTCAAGTGACTTAGCGAGACTCTCAATAACCTAGTGAGACCCTGTTTTAACAAAAAGAGTCTGGGGGTATTGCTCAGAAGTAGAATGCCCCTGGGTTCAATCCACAATTGACCCCCCCACACACACACACTTATAGAAAGTATATTTGAAGTTTTGTTTATCAAAGAAAAGAATCTGATATCTAAATCATAATGAATTCCAAAAATGGAATTAAAGCATTAATAAAAAATTTAAAGTAAAACCATAATTAGAGTTCTGTGGGTAACTGGAGCAGACATCCCAGAGCAGATTCATCTCCAGCATAGTTACTTTCACACTCCAGACTAGTTACCGTCACACTGCAGCATAGTTACCATCACACCTGGGGAGGAACCGCAGCTGCAGGAGCCAGTCCCAGTCACCATCTCTGCAACCATGAGCTGGGAAACTGGAACACTGCAGCTGCCTGTGGCCCCTCAACACCAAACTTGGCACCAGGGGCTCAAGGAGCTGGGGGCCCAAGTGCTCTCACATTGACGGTGCCTGTTGGAGGGGACAAAAAAAATCATCAAAGGAAGGTTTGGGGATCAGTAAAATGGTTTGATGTAAGGAATGGATATGGTTTCATCAACAGAAATGACACCAAAAACATGCATTTGGACACCAGACTTCCATAAAGGGGAACCTCAGAAGTATCTTCGCAGTGTAGGAGATGGAAAGCCTGTGGAGTTTGGTGTTGTTGAAGGGGGAAAGGGGACGGAGTTGGCAAGCGTTACAGACCCTGGTGGAATTCCAGGGCCAGGCAGTAAGTAGCTGCAGACTGTAACCCTTATAGATGCTATCCATGTCCACGTGGAGATGAGAGTCATCCACACAATTGTCAGTAGAGTTACCCGAATAATGAGTGCTGGAAAAAGGAGGAATGGGAGAGCGCTTTCCAAGGCCAGACCCAACAACACCCACCCTACTGCAGGGAAGATTCCACCTTACTACAGGCAGAGACCCCATGGGCATTGGGTATGGTATTCCAACCATCCTGTGCAGGAAGAAGTGATGGAGAGGGTGGACAACCAGGGTGCAGGAGAACAAGGTGAGACCAGACTGTGTATCAGGGTTACAGACAATGATTTTTCTCATTCTCTCTTCTCTCTCTTTCTCTCTTTCTACCCGGCCAAAGCCCACTTCCCCTTTGAAAATGAATGCAACAAATAGGGCCCACCTTTAGGCTAACATACACTGTCACTGGGTCAGAGAGAATTTAAATTGCTCATCTGAAAAACTGCACATCAGGGATTGGTCTCCCAACATATCTGAGCCCCCCCCACACACATTTTGTCAACTGTGGGGTTTTCTGAGACACCCATTAAAGAGAATCAACCTTGATGTAATAGTCAAGGGAGCTGTATTCACTAAGCATCACATATTTAGATCCAATATATCTTTTTGTTTGTTTGTTTGTTTGTTTGTTTATAGTGGTACTGGGAGTGGAACCCAGAGACTTTCTACCTCCGAGCTATACTCCTAGATCCATTTTATATATTTTTTTTAATTTGGAAACAGGGTCTCACTAAGTTACTGAGAGCCTCACTAAGTAGCTGAGGCTGGCTTCGAACCTGCATGATCCTCCTGTCTCAGCCTCCCAAGTGCGGGGATTACAAGCGTGCGCCACCACGCCTGGCTTAGATCTAATATATCTTAAAAGCTAATCTTTTAGCTCTCTAAATCTTTTGTTGTAAATATAAATGTGAAATGCCTCATGTTTTATGCTCTAGCAAGACCATTCAGCCTGTCCTGTGCCATTAAATGTCAGCCAGGCAACATTCTCAGAAATTTGCCTTAACTAAAATATGTTGATTTACATGTTTATTTTTTTATTTACTCATTATTTGAAGAAAAGTGAGTTTAATTTTCCCTTTTTAATAAATACAACTGCCTTGTGTGACCTTTTGTCTTAACTGAGATAAATGATACTGTTTAAAATGGTTCTACCTTTGTGGAGCAATAATGACTGTGTTAAAGCTTTGTTTTGCAGAAGCAATTTTTGTACTTTAGATGTGTTCTGTTATTTACCTAACTTTGCTTTACCTAGAAATGTCTTGAGATCCTCTTAAGTCTTTTCACCATTGCAGACCAGCAATTGTATTTTAAATGTGTTTTGCTATCTACCTAATTTTGTTTTATCTAGGAATGTTCTAGGATCCTTTTAAGATTCTCCACTGAGGTTTTGTAACATCTTTATCATAAAAATGTAAATTATTAGGTGCATTTAAATTACTTGGGATCTCAGAGATTTTTTGTTCTCATAAGAAACTTTTCTTTCTTCAGAGGACCCAAGCTGGCTTGGAGAATCCAGTAGTGTATAATAGAACACCCTGAAAGGTAGGGACTAATAGAGCACCCTGAGAACTAAATATTGAGGTCAAGTACACTTGAATTACTAATAATTTGGAGATGGAAGGAGCAGATGATGTTCATTCTGATTGAACTGCAACTCTGTGGCAGAAATGCCTAGCTACAGGTGGATTGTCAAACAAGACAGATGAGAAGTCTAATCCTGGTAGAGATTCTTTCCTTTATTTCTTTGCCAAATAACATAAGAAACCCCCTTAAAATGCACAAAATTATAATATCATGGGTAATTCAATATCTATCCCAAGAACTTAGCTCTTGGATGCATATTAAGTGAGTGGAAGGCAAAAGACTTAGAGAAAAAAGAAGAAAGCTAGTTTTCTGTTAGCCTGGCTTGGCCCTAATATAAATTAGAGAATTGAGGCCTGTTATGTAAATAGGAAGAGAAATGGAAAGAGATCTGAAGATTTGTTTTTCTTTTCCCCCTGAGGAATATGATGTGGTGATATTTGATACAGATCTGCCACGTGGTGACAAGTGGACAGCTGAACTCTGTTTCAGTGTCATCCATGGTTAGTAGGCCCTGCCCCAGACACTTTTTGCTGTATGGGCTTCTATGTTTGTGTCCTCTATTCTATCATTTATTAGTCATTGTGTAATATAACAGACATTTGTGATAGGTTATTTGGTTTTGGCAACTCTAAATTAGGCTCTATCTTTAGAAAATATCTATAGCTTAATTGTCTCCTATCTGTAAGGATACAATGCCTGGCAAAATAAAGCTATAAGATATGCTTTCTATTTTACATATGTTTGAATCCATAACTGTTGTCTACATGGTACCAAAATTGACTTATATAGAAAAAAATTCATAAATTTTAAAGAAAAGGGAGCAACAAAAAATAGATTCAAATACTTTTTAGTTTATGTGACTTAAATCTCTAACAAATAAATTACTTTAAGTTTGTTGGCAAAATAAAAATAAGAGGTGTTTTTTAAAAATTAATGGATGTTTTTCCAGGTTAGCCAATTAGGATTGTATTGTTCCTATTTGATGTTTAAAACACAATGTTCATTCATTTTTAGAATCTTTTATTTGTTAAAAAAAATAAGAGCTGGGCGTGGTGGCACATGCTTATAATCCCAGCATTTGGGAGTCTGAGACTGGAGGATCATGGTTCACGGACAGCCTCAGCTACGTAGTGATGCCTTCTGCAATTTAGTGAAACCCCATTTCAAAATAAAGAATAAAAAATAGGGCAGGGGGTGTAGCTCAGAGGTCAAATGCCTCTGGGTTCCATCCCCAGACCTGCAAATAATAATAATAATAATAATAATAATAATAAGAAGAAGAAGAAGAAGAAGAACTTAATTTAAACTGCTATCTATGACTATTAAAATGGGCAAGTTCGACAAATATGGTATAAGCTAATATAAATGTGTTATCTTAAAAAAAAACTAAATTAAGTATGATTAATTTAAAAAACTAAATATCAATTGCTAAAAATAATGTATTCTTGACTTCTTAACATAAGCAAAAGACAGTATATTTCAGTCTATTAAATCTTTTTATATGTAAGGGCCAGTTTAAGATTGCATTTTTTTGGATGTTAACTAAGCATAAGTTACTAAACATAAATTACTAAGAATTAAAATTCTGGTTCACACGTGATTCTCTCTATATAAGGCTAAAGAATTCTTAGTTTGATGAACTATTACAAAGTATTTTATCTTATCTAAAAGAAATAATTTATCTAAATTAAAAGGTTTTTTATGAGGATTATCTTGTGTAAATTTAAGAAATTGTTAAGATAAAAGAAAAGCCAATAAATGATAGAAAATATTCATAGATATGAGGAGGTACTAAGAATTAAAAAAAAAGAGGGAGCATTTTGTATGGCAATATTTTTGTTCTAAAGAACTGAGTTGGAAGACCACAAGATGGCGACCAAGAAAAGTAGCGTCTACGAGTCCTGCTAAAACTTGATCTCTTTTGCCACAAAATCAGCACTTTTCATAGCCAGAAAACACCATCAGCAGAGAAATAAACAATGTAAACAAAAGGGACAGAGAAAAAAAAGACTAAAAGAACAACCAGAGACCAGAAATCAAGCCCACAATGTGGCAGTGGAGCCGCACCAGTGCCATCTTCCCTCACAACACCAGGATCCAGAGAGGAAAGGTAAACAAGGAGCTGAAGTGAGCAGCTGCGGATCATTTGGGTGTAATTCACCAGTTCTTTCAGCACAATGAACGTCTAAAACTTGCAGTGGCCAAGCTCATCATGCCTTCCAGGGACTCAGAACAGAGCTCAAAACCAGAAAAGAAATAAGCCAGCCTCAGGCCGAGGGCATGGCAGCGGCGCCTATTGCCAGCAGTAACAGCGAGTTCACCACGCCCCACCACATCTTCAGATCTGTGCGCACAATAACTGTGAGTAAAATTGCAGCCCCTAAAGGAGAAATCTCTGTACTGCACTCCCAGGGACTTGTGCAGCTTTGATATTCTCCTTGGTTCGGATATTCTGCAGTCTAACCCAGTGAAGGAGTAGCAGTGGCAGAAATACCACACCCTAGCCTCAGCTCCCCATGGGAAAACGCCCAGCCTGGCACCCCCATGGTCTCACATAGCCTCGATTAACTTTCTGGGTATGACACTTTGCGATACAACCCAGTAAAGGAGTAGTGGCGGCTGAGATTACAATGGACTAGAGATCCAGAGCACCCTAAGTGAAGTCGTAGTGACCCAGGGAAGGCACAAACTTCTGAAATCATGGGAAAGAGGAACAACAATAGAGCAATGAATGCCCACAATCCCATATTATCAGAACCTGATAAGACAGAAATTCAGAGATCTCCAGAAGATCAAATCAGGGATATAACTGTAGAAATAATACAGGACTTTTGAAAAGAATTTAGAGAGAGTCTAAAAGAAATAAAGGAAGCAATCATTGAAGTAAAGGCCTCAATTCAAAGTATAAACAATCGATTAGATCACATGGAGAATAGAATCTTGCTCCTAGAAGATGATCAATCCAAAAACAAATGCATAATTTCTAACTTTGAAAAATAATCAGACAGCAGGAATCTGACATTGAAGAAATATGGGCCCATTTTAAGAGAGCTATTAATTGGAATAGAGGAGGAAAAAGAAGGTGAAACCAAAGGGATCAATAATCTCTTCAAAGAAATAATAGCAGAAAATTTTCCAAACATAGAGCAAAAGGGCGATACACAGGTCCAGGAAAATTATAGAACCCCCTTTAGACAGGATCAGAGAAGAGGTTCCCCATGCCACATAATTGCCAAAATGACCAATATGGAAGCCAAGAAGAGAATCTTAAAGGCAACAAAAACAAAGGGCCAAGTGACATTCAGAGGCAAACCAATTAGAATCACTCCGGACTTCCCAAACCAAGTCATGAAAGCCAGAAGGGCTTGGAGTAACATATTCCAAACTTTGAAAGAAAACAACTTCCAGCCCAAAATTTCCTACAGAGCAAAACTATCTATCAAATAAGATGGGGATATAAGAAGCTTCCATGACAAACAGAAACTGAAGGAATTTATGTCTTCAAAACCAGCGCTAGAGAAAATACTCAAAGAGATTAACTACAAAGAAGAAATAGGTAATACACACCAGAAACAGAGAAACAAGATTTTCCATCCAGCAGACAACTAAGATTGGTTTTCTTTGGAGATTCATTATTTATTTTAGTCTTTTACCTATTTCTAAATTGTATTGTTTGATTTAATTGTTGCTAATTTTTAGAATTTCTAGTTGGAATATTAATATACCTTCAGATACAGAATTTGTAAATATTTTATCCCATTCTATCAGTAACTTTTAACTCTGTTTACACTGTCTTTGGATGTACAGTATTTTTTTAGGAAGTTTGTTTATTCTGTTGTTGCCTGTGCCTTTGAAATTATATCCAAGAAATCACTGCCAATTTCAATGTTATGAAGTGTTATGACCCAGGTTTTCTTCTAAAAGTTTATAGTCTTAAGATTTACATTTAGGTCTTTTATCTATTTTGACTTAATATTTGTATATGGTGTTAGGTAAGGATCCAATTTCATTCTTTTTTATGTAATTATTATTTTTCAAAAATATTTAGTGAAAAGATTATTATTTCTTCACCAAATGTTCTTGGAAACCTTGTCAAAAATAACTTGACCACATATGGAAGAATTTATTTCTGGGCTTTTTATTTTACTCCACTGGTTTATATATCTGCATCTATAGCAGTACTACACTGTTTCAATTATTGTAGCTTTATAAGGTTTGAAATCAGAAAATGTACATCTTCTAGCTTTGCTATTTTTTTAGATTGTTTTGGATATTTAGAGTTCATATTTCATGTTAGGATAGATTTTTTTCTGAAAAATAAATAAATGTATGATAGTTTTACCTTAAAAATTATATATATATATATATATATATATATATATATATATATATATCCATCCATCCTCTGGTAAGAAAGAAAGCAAAAAGAAATATTGAAATGTTATCTCTAAGTGATCAAAAGCTCAATATCAGACAAATGAATCTATTATGTGAGATTATCATTGTTAATTTTGGATAAATTGCTATAATATTAGATGTCAACCACTAAGCCAAGCATGGGAAGGGGGGATGGGGTGGGGATTAGGTAGGGGCTAACTGGGCGATGTGTGCATGTATGTCTACACAAGCTTTTTATCCCATTATGATGTATGAATACAGTGCACCAATAAAAAATTTTCAAAAAGGGAGAGAAGAAGGAAGGAAGGAAGGAAGGAAGGAAGGAAGGAAGGAAGGAAGGAAGGAAGGAAGGAGAGAAATGGAAATAGAAACGAGAGGTGGCCAGTTCATGGAGGGTTTCTAGGGCAGGATAAGTGTTTTAGTTTATATTCTTAAAGTCAGGCAGACACTCATCTGTATTAAGCAGGACAGAAACATATTCTGATTTACATTGCAAAATCTTCCCTCTGGTTGTGATGTGGAGAACAGTTTGGATGATGTCTTGAGTGGAAGGATACAGATGCCTGAGGAGGATGCTGTGGTGTCTGAGACATAGATATATGTGACTTGTATTTTGTTATTGTCTATAGAAATGAAAACATGTCAGTTTACTAGAAAAGAATTTATTGTCAAAAGTGAGAACTGGTGTTGGTTACTCAGGAGCTGTGATAGAGCAAGGGATGGCAAGAATTCCATGGTGTCAGTCTTCCTGATCTCAATAATTAAAATAAGTTAGGTTTTCTTGCCCCCAGAGTGATAGAATAAAATGGAGATCACCTTTCTATGCAGTATGTTCCTCAAGTTCAGCCTCAAGGAAATAGTGATATAGACAAATTCTTTGCATGAAAATTCTGTTCATCTATATTTCAAAGAAACACCTGAGTACCAATTTAATATCCAACATATAAATGGTATAACTTATTTTAGCACATTTACATCACAGAATACTCTACCAAAATACATTTTTAAAAATAATTTCCTAAATGAGAAGTTGCTTAAAAACTAACAAATGTTTCTTTACACATATTGACAAACCAGTTGACATAAGTATGCTTATAAATCTATCATCAAGATTTAGAAAACATCCTGTCAGTACACGTCCCTCTATATTTTCTGTTCCTTCATATTTTATGAATTTTTAATTCTATATTACATAGTTGTATAAAATGTACTATTAGAATAAAAATATAATCAAATATGTTTGACTTCCATTAGACACTTGATTTGTGTTTGCATTTTGGATCATTTTATGAAGTTCTCCCTCAGCATAGATTCTGAAACTCCATGGTAGTCTTCAATGCATCTCACCTAAAAAAAAAAAGAAAAAAAAAAAAATATATATATATATATATGGATAATTATCACCATGTTTGTCCCTTTCTGGTGAAATCAACTTATTGTAGCTTCTGGAGGTAAAACCTAAGAGTTTTCTAAAATAAAACCCTGGGGTGAAGATGGGTGAGATAAGAAGCCTCTCTTCCATGTCTTTAAGTTGCAAGTAGAGTAGGAGGCATATTCTCCTTTATAAACTGCTCAAGACCTCCTACTACTCTAGGTCTGCGTTAGCAAAAAGAAAACCCAATTGGGACATTGGAGTGAGTGGAGGTACAAAGGGAAAAAGGTTTGGATATAGTTTAAGGACTCAAATCCAAGAGATAATGATATTTAAACCAAAATGACTACTATTAATGGGATAAGCATATTTCTCCTCAGTTGAAATTACATATTCCAATAGCTATGACTGATACATAGTATTGTATTTTTACTGCAATAGTTTGCATATAACCTTTGGTATTCTGATGGAGTTAAATTTTCACCTTCATTGGTTAGAAAAGACATTGGTACTGTAAGGCCTAAGTTTCACATTTACATGTAAAGGTTTTTTACTTATTTTATTTTACTTTGTTTTATTTTGCAGTACTGGGAATAGAACCCAGGCGTATTCTACCTCCGAGCTACACCTCCAGCCCTATTTTTTTTAATTATTTATTTTGAAACAGGGTCTCACTGAGTTGCAAGGGCCTCACCAAGTAGTAGCTGATGCTGGCCACAAGCTATGATCCTCCTGTCTCAGTCTCCCAAATGCTGGGATTACAAGCATACACCACCACACCAGCATGTAAAAGTAATTTGATGATAGTTGCCATAAATATATACTGCTTTTGAAGTAAAAACCAATTAGGCATTCAGATTTTTTTTACAATTTTTATTTATCACAGAAAATAACATGCTGCAGTTAAAAAAAATTCCAGACGTAGGCATGAGCAACAGACTCTTGACTTGATTAAATTCTCATGTAATTCTGCCTTGGTTGCCTAACATGATACCTCTCGAGATTAGCCTTCTTACCAACCCTCTGGAGACCTTGGTGCATGAAGGCACATGCAAAAAGCTGGGGAGCTTGTCTTCTATCAGTCACCCTGGCCCTCACTTTTCTTCCCCAAGTGCACTGAAACAAACTGGAGATTACAAAGCTTTTTTATTCGCATAGAGAGAAGATGTGATCATGCAAAACCAGAAATCCCTTACCTTTTTCTCTCAGAGTCAGATTATTTTTGCTTAATTAGTCCTTTGTTTGGATACTTTATAAGAATTTAGGAGTCAGACTTCCGGGAAGATGGCGACCGAGAAAAGCGGGGCTTAAGAGCCCCGCTAACAACCAATCTCCATTACCACAAAATCAGTGCCTTTCATAGCCAGAAAACACCATCACCAGTGAAACAAAAAATCACCAGGCTCCAGAGAGAAAGCGGACTGAGAACAGAGCCACAGAGGAGATAACCGGCCTCACGCCCAAGGACGCGGCAGACGCAGCAGCAGCGCCATACTGCCGGCGGCACCGGCGAATTCACGGGACGGCTACAGCAAGCCAAGGTGAGCCACTGCAGAACGGCCAGGCGGGATTTCTCCGCACAGAGAGTATCTAAAGCTCCCAGTGGCCAAGCTCAGCACACGCTGCAGGGATTCAGAGTGGAAATCAAAACTAAGAAGAAAAACACCAGCCCCACAGCTGAGGGCGTAGCAGCGGCGCCATATTGCCACCGGCGGCAGCAGCAGCAAATTCAGCAAGGCCAGTACAGCTACATCTGCATACTCAAGAACAGTGAGTCACATTGCGGGCCACAGAGGAGAAATCCCAGTACTGTACTCCCTGGGACTTGACCCAGTGGGGGAGGGGCGGTGGCAGAGATATCACACCATAGGAGAACGTGCAACCTGGCATCCCCCACAGTCTAAAGCAGCCTCTATTGACTCTCTGGGTCGGAGACTCTGTGATACAACCCAGTAAAGGAGTAGTGGGGTCTGAGATACTACTGACTCGAGATCCAGAACACCTTAAGTGAAGTCATAGTGACCCAAGGGAAGAACCCAGAGAAGGCACAAACTTCCGAAATCATGGAAAAGAGGAATAATACTGGAGCAATGAATGCCCACAACCCCACAACATCAGAACCCGATAAAACAGAAAATCAGAGATTTCTAGAAGATCAAATCAGGAAAATAACTGTAGAAATAATAGAGGTGCTTCGAAAAGAACTCAGAGAGAGCCAAAAAGAGATAAAGGATGCAATTAATGAAGTAAAGGCCTCAATTCAAAGCACAAACAACCAATTAGACCACATGGAGAACAGAATCTCGCTCTTAGAAGATGAGCAAACCAAAAATAAACGCATAGTTTCTAATCTAGAAAAAAATATCCGACAGCAGTAATCTGATATTGAAGAAATATGGGCCCATTTTAAGAGAGCTAACCTAAGAATAATTGGAATAGAGGAGGGAAAAGAGAGTGAAACCAAAAGGATCAACAATCTCTTCAAGGAAGTAATAGCAGAAAATTTTCCAGACATAGAGCCAGAGGTCGATACACAGGTCCAGGAAACTTATAGAACTCCCTTTAGACAGGATCGGAGAAGAGGATCCCCACGCCACATCATTGTCAAAATGACCAATGTGGAAGCCAAGCAGAGAATCTTAAAGGCAACAAAAGCAAAGGGCCAAGTGACATTCAGAGGCAAACCAATTAGAATCACTCCAGACTTCCCAAACCAAGTTATGAGAGCCAGAAGGGCTTGGAGTAAAATATTCCAAAACTCTGAAAGAAAACATTCCAAACTCTGAAAGAAAACAACTTCCAGCCAAAAATTTCCTATCCAGCAAAACTTTCTATCAAATTAGATGGAGAAATAAGAAGCTTCCATGACAAACAGAAACTGAAGGAATTTTTGTCTTCAAAACCAGCACTAGAAAAAATACTCAAAGAGATTAACTACAAAGAAGAAATAGGTAACACACTCCAGAACTAGAGAAACATGATTTTCCATCCAACAGACAACTAAGATTGGTTATCTGTGGAGATTCATTACTTATGTTAGTCTTTTACCTATCTCTAAATGGTATTGTTTGCCTTTATTGTTGTTAATTTTTAGGATTTCTAGTTGGAATATTAATATACCTTCAGATATAGCATTTGGAAATATTTTATCCCATTCTATTAGTAACTGTTAACTCTGTTTACATTGTCTTTGGATATACAATATTTTCTTTTATTTTTTAGGGAGTTTGTATACTCTTCTGTTGCCTGTGCCATTGAAATCATAACCAAGAAATTATCGTCCCCCAAGACTCCGACCCGCAGGGGCTTAGAGAACGACACAGACACCTTTTCAGCTGAAATATGAATTCTTCTTTAATGGATCCTTAACATGTCTCTTAATATGTCTCTTCCTATTCTCTAATATGTCTGACAATGCATACACAATATATATCAGCATCATAATCCCTCCTTCTATTCCCTACCAACCCCAAGCCTCCACAGCTAGGGCATGCACACTTCTGACTTTCTAATAGGCAGGCTGGTGGTAGGCGTCACTTATCATTCTGCAGGCACGTAGCATGGCACACTGCGCATGCTCAAGGAGACGTCCATCTTGTGAGTCTCATGACTTGGCTGCAAGCCTAGGCGCCATCTTGAATCCATGCTGGCAACAAGCCTGGGTGCCATCTCGGTCCAGCCGAGTGGGCCCCGACATCTCCCCCTTTTTGTTTTATTAAAATAAGGCTCGGGATCGTGCCTGTCTTAGGTCGTCGACCCTCAAGGACCAGTCTTACCCGTCATTGGGAGAACAATAGCATGATTGTTTCCCTGTCTTAGGTTGAAAGGTCCCGGGGAAGATCTTACCCGTCACTGACTACCGATCCAGCATACTGAGCCATACATGGGGAGATGAGCCAGCTTCAAGGGCTGTCATAGCTTGCACCAATATACGTTGTTGTTGCAGTGTGCGTTGTCGAGTTCGCCTGATATATCCAACCAGGAAACAGCATGCTACCACCAGCAAGAATGTCCAGAATGCCATACCACCCCAATCTTTTAAGAAACCCAAAGTTCCATGTATCAAGTCCATCCATTGTTGTACTGTGGCGACTTCCACATGGGTAGAATTAATTGCAGTGATGGACGCTCGAAGCTCAATCATGGTGTGTTCAAATTCACGGCTCCAAGTCCCTAGAAGCATCTTGCTTAATTGCCGAGACAAATTACCTGCATGGGAGAAATTCTGATACTGCACATACGTTATACATAATCCAGACAATTTATGAATACATGGTACCATCGCCATTTGCCCTAGAATGTCAACCTGTTCTTGTAACAGGTCTACTCTTTGATTTACCATTAGTATGCCAGCTTTAAGTTGTCCATTTATTTGAGCTTGCTGAACCACGGCAGTAGCCGCATGTGAGGATAGGGCATTCATAGTGGCTGCAGTATTTATAGACGTTGTCAAAGCGGCAGCAGCTGTAACTGCCGCGGTCACAGAGGCCACAATTACAGCAATAAGAGCAGAAATTCCAAAATCTCTCTTTTCTCGGTTCAGCAAAACTGGAAGGGAATTTACATCCACTCTTACTGGCCAAGGGACTGCTATAGGCAGTCGCATTACTACTGCCCAAGGGTGCATAGAAGCATTCCAGCAGAAAGTTAGAAAACAGGTATCAATAAAACAACCTAGACTATCATTAACCAAGGAACTATTAGAAACAAGCCAAAAAATGGAGTAGTTACACAAACAGGAGTGGGTCCAAACGGGAGTTGTGGTCCCATTGAACAACTTACTTTGACGCTATTTTCAAAAGTATCGGAAAAATTCTGAGAATAGCTGCAATTTTTTACAGTTCCCCCTAAAATCATAGACATAGCTGTTATATCAGTACAGCCTCCTGCTATCCCACAGAGAAGCCAAATATTAAAAGGATTGGGTGGCTTATACTGTATAGGATTTTGATATGCATAATTATATCCTGCCCAAGTATGATTGCGCATAGTAGATATGCCTGGAGAAAAACTTAAATCATAGCCTGAAGAGGCCCAGACTACCTTAGAGTCTTGGCAATCAGTCCATTTAAATGGCCAGCTACGTGGGCTATAACATTTTGGAGCCCACCGCGGCTGCAAAGGAGCTGTTTTATTTTCAGGATGTTCATATCTAGAAAATGCTAAAGGAGCATATCCTTCCAAAACAGTAACATATCCTATGGGACTGGAATCATTAAATGGCTGAAATTTTTCCATAGTTTGATTATATAACTGCACACATGGATAAGGACTATCATAGGTATCATTCAAAATTTTATTAGCATAAAAACATAAACTACCACTTAAAGTTATATTGAAGAATGCATAAGGCCTAATTTCTTCATCAAAGGGAATCCATGGCAAATTTAAGGAACTATTGGTCGTAAAGAACCGAGGAAAAATGGTGGCAGTGGTGGACACAGGTAAAGGAAGAGGGAAAGCAGAAATAATTCCCCAAAGATCTTTTTCACTCACTCCAATGTTGAACATTACCAACAGAGTTAGCCATATCCATTTGTTGCTTGGCATCTTCCCTTGGTTCCTGTACATGACGCACCAATCTTTCAGGAACCCAAATCGGCGAGTCTTTGTCCTGTGGGAAAACACACACCGACCCTCGAGCCCACGTTAGCACTGGATCTGGACCATTCCATGCTCCTGTAAGAATATCTTTCCACATTGCTTGCCCTGCATAGCGCTCATGAGGCCTGTAATGTCTTTCCGCTGCTGTCCGTCCATTGGCGTCCAACGTTAAAAAATTTAGAATAAATAATATAAGATTTAGTTTATCTTTTGGTGTGCTCCATTGAGCCCCTATTCCCCCTTTTTGTTTTAGTAAAGCAGATTTAATAGTGGCATGGGCTCGTTCTACTATGCCTTGGCCTTGTGGATTATATGGTAATCCATGCTTTAATTGTATAGCCATTTGGGTACAAAAATGAGAAAATCTTTGAGAAACATAAGCAGGTCCATTATCAGTTTTAATTTGGTGAGGGATGCCCCAGGCAGCAAAAGCTTGCAGACAATGGGAAATTACATGTTGAGCTTTTTCTCCAGTATGAGCAGAGGCAAAGATGACTCCAGAACATGTATCCACGGAAACATGTACATATTTAAGAGAGCCAAATTCAAGAACATGCGTGACATCCATTTGCCATAGGTGAAGAGGTCGCAGACCTCGAGGATTTACTCCTGTAGTAGGCTGTGGCAATAATGTCAAACAATTTTTGCATTGCAATACAATGCGTCGAGCTTGTTCTTTAGTGATTTTAAATTTTAGTCTCAGCGTTTGGGAATTTACATGAAATTTATTGTGAAATTCTTGAGCCTGTAAAACTTTGTCTTCATTTGAAAAAATAAGTACAGTTCGAGTATGAAAAATCTGCAATAGCATTGCCTTCAGCAAGCGGTCCAGGAAGTCCTGAATGAGCTCGTATGTGGGTTGCATAAAAGGAACATTTTCGGTTCCAAATATATTGTTGTAACTTAGCCAGTAATAGAAGAATAGTAGATTGTCCCTTAATATGTCCTACACATTCAAGGCTATTAAGTGCCTGTATCACATATAAGCTATCTGAAATTAAGTTGAATGGAGTGGAATCATAGAGCAGAAATATTTGAATCACTGTCAAAATCTCTATTGCCTGTGCTGATGAATGAGGAAAAAGAAAAGTTTGTGGATCCGAGCCTTCTTTGAATATCACGCCCATACCTCCTTTGGATCCATCTGTAAAAATATTTGGCGCTCCAGCAATCGGTGCAGATTGAGTGATTTTTGGAAAAATAATAGGATGAGCCAAAACAAACCTAAGCCATGGATGTTGTGGATAATGATTATCAAATTGTCCTGAAGCCATTACATGAACAATGGCCCAATCAGAATTGGTGGCAGCTAGAGTGGCAAGCTGTTCTTTAGTATATGGAGTGATGATAAGATCAGGCTGCATCCCAAATGCAGTCAGAGTTGCCTTTAGTGCCTTAATAATTATTTGTGCAACACAGGCTGGATACCATGGCAATACTTTTTTAGGAGAATGAGGGAGGTGTATCCACATTATGGGACCCTCTTGCCACAACACTCCAGTGGGTGTGAGATCTGTGGTAAGAATGCATAAGAGCAATTTTTTCTGATAATCTATACGATCTACTTGTGCTTCAGATAATCTTTCCTCTACGAGTTGAATACATGCTCGTGCCTCAGGTGTTAAAGATCGTGAAGAAAATAAATCTGAATCCCCTTTTAGCAAATCAAACAAAGGTTTAAGATCAGCATTACTAAGCCTGCAATATGGTTGAATCCAATTTATATCTCCTAAAAGTTTTTGGAAATCATTTAAAGTTTGTAAATTGTCCACCCTCAAGCTAACCTTAAGAGGACAAATAATAGTATCTTCTAATTTGGTGCCAAGATATTGTTTAACATTTCTTTGTTGTATTTTTTCTGGAGCTATAATTAAATTCCATTGTTTAAGACATGATATAGTTTTTATAAGCATATCATCCAAAATTTCTGGGGTTTTAGCACATAATAAAATATCATCCATATAATGATAAATCATGGAAGAAGCAAATTCTCTTCTAATAGATTGTAGAGCTTTATCTACATATATTTGGCACAATGTGGGACTATTAGCCATACCCTGTGGTAGTACTGTCCATTCATATCTTTGATCCACCTGCTGATGATTAATGGACGGTATTGTAAAAGCAAATCGAGGGGTATCTGCAGGATGCAGTGGAATAGAGAAGAAGCAGTCTTTGATGTCCAACACAACAGTGGGCCAATTGGCAGGGAGGGCCGATATAACTGGTAACCCTAATTGCACTGGTCCCATGATCTCCATATTATTATTTACTGTTCGGAGATCATGTAACAATCTCCATTTACCTGATTTCTTTTTGATAACAAAAATAGGTGTATTCCATGGAGATGTGGAGGACTGTAAATGTCCTGCCAATAACTGCTCTTGTACCAGTTCGTGGGCAGCTTTAACTTTTTCTTTAGGAAGGGGCCACTGAGAGACCCACACTGGCACATTTGTTTTCCATTTAATCTTTAATTGTTCAGTGGCCCCATAGAAAAACCCAGTCCTCTTTTATCTTTGGGATTATTTCTTCCCATTATGGGAACAGGGGACTTTCGACCTTGTTCAAATCGGCCAAGCCCACCTGTCCCTGAATAGCCTGCATTGTGCATAAGTTGTTGACTTTGATGGCTATATACAGATTCAGTAGTCAATTTTACTCCCATTTGTTGCAGTACATCTCGTCCCCACAAGGATACAGGAAGCTCTAGAACAAAAGGTTGGAATGTCCCTGAATGACCTTCTTGATCTGTCCAATTAAGGTGAACGGCACTGCAGCTTGGACTATTTGCATATCCTAACCCCTTAAGTAATTGATCTGTCTTTTGTAATCCCCAATCTTTTGGCCATTCAGATAATCTAATGATACTACGGTCTGCACCTGAGTCCAAGAGACCCCCAAAAGAGATTCCCTGTATGGTGAGTTGACACATGGGACGTGACCCCATGTCCATAGTGAGCCATGCTCCAGGAGGACCTGTAGAACCAAAGCCCTTATCTTTTCTTGCCTGTCTTTGGCTAGGAAAAAGAGAATGTTTACTAGGCAACAGAATTATCTGAGCAATTCGGTCTCCATTATTTATAACAGAAATCCCACGAGGGGAAGAAACTAATATTTTCACATTGCCTGTATAATCCTGGTCAATAACTCCTGGATGCACCACTAGACCCGATAAGGTAGTGGAACTTCGGCCTAGAAGCAGTCCTACAGTATTAGAAGGAAGGGGTCCATGAAAATCTGAATCTACTTTTTGAACTCCCATTTCAGGGGTTAATATGAGTCGGGCGGTGGCACAGACGTCCAATCCTGCACTCCCTGGGGTTGCTCTCCGTATGGTAGGAGAGGCTGCTGAAATCGAGGCACCTGCCTCATCTGTGGTCCTGCGTTCCCTGTCTCCTGTTGAATTGCCCCATACATTTGAGGGCCCTGAGGCACAGGGCCCCTCTGCCCGTTTTTTGGCCTAGCATTTGATTGTGGTGGAGGAAGAGGCTTTCCATCTACATCCCATCGAGATCTGCACTTTACAGCCCAATGGTTGCCTTTTCTACATCGAGGACACAAATTGGGAATCTTCTGGGCCTGGGTGTAAGATGCTCCAGAATTAGTCTGTATGCAATCTCTCTTTAAGTGTCCTGGTTGACCACATTGGAAACAATTCCCTGAATTGCCTCTCTGCTTTTGATTATAAGGCTTGCCTTGCAACCCAGCAACAATGGCAGCAGCTATGGCTTGTCCTTGTACGACCGAATCAGTTATGTCTCTGCATACCTTGAGCCATATTTCTAGGCCCTTATTTTTATAGGGACGTATTGCATCCCGACAAGGCTTATTGGCTTGCTCATAAGCTAGCTGTTTAATCAATGGCATGGCAGCGTCCACATCAGGGAAAACCCGAGAAGCAGTTTCCACAAGCCGTGATAAGAAATCAGCAAAAGGCTCATTGGGTCCTTGAGTAACTTTCGACAGACTGGCTCCTAAATTACCTGTCCCTGATAACATCCTCCATGCCCTTAATGCTGCTTGATTAATTTGCCCATACACCTGCTGTGGGTACCCATTTTGATTATTAGCAAATGGTCCTTGTCCCATAAGCATATCCAGATTCCAAGCAGGTTGCCCTGTCTGCGCGTTGATGCGAGCTTGGTCAGAGCAATATTCTATATAGGCTGACTTCCAATTAAGATAGGCTCCACCAGACAATACAGCCCTGCACAAATTTGTCCAATCACTTGGAGTCATGGAGTATCTTTCAAAGGATTCTACCAGTGACAAGGTAAATGAAGCCTGCACTCCATATGTGGACACAGCTTCTTTTAATCTTTGAACAACCTTCCAATCTAATGGCTCATGATACCTTTGCTGATTCTGGTCAAGAAACACAGGAAATGCTCCTGGCGTAGGCAAAATCTCTGTCCACGGACTAGCCTCAGATGTCTTCCGCCTATCAGACTTTCCTTTCTCAGTAAGATATGGTGGCGGGCTAGGAGAGGGAGGGGGAGGAGCAGAAGATTCAGGATGTTTCTTTTTACTGTGACAAGACATTTGGAACCTGCGCCAAGATTCTAACAAGGCTTCTTCCTCCTTATCTCTCTCTGGTGGAACAGGCCATGCCTCTTGTTCCTCGGAGGAATCGGGGGAGTCGCTTTCAGAGGACTCCTCGTCCCTGTGAGAATCTGCCTGCTGACCTTGCACTGAAATCTCTTCTTTTGCTTCCTCTAAAGCATTAGAGCCTTCAGCCAGAACTTGACTATACCTTCCTGTTTTATCCGCCAGGCATGCTTTAATTAAACTCCAAATAGCCAATGTCCAAGGTGGGAGAGCCCCTTCTGCATCGGCCTTAAGAAGATCCTGACCGAGGCGCTTCCATTGAGAAATATTCACATATCCTTCTTCCAGGAACCATGGGGCTACTGCTTTAATTGTGCTAAGAAAATTTTCTAAAGTGGCTGCTTTCACTTTCACTCCTCCCTTAGACAGAATGTTACAAAGAGCCTCTTTGACCTTCATGGTAGCAACCTTAGACCCCATGATAAATTTTACTTTGTTATAAACTCCTACACCCCTTATCGTCGGATTTACCTCCGAGCTTATCGTCGCATCTACCGCGAACTTATTGTCGCATTTATCTGCGAACTTATCGTCGGAATCACATCCGAACTTATCGTCGCATTTTATCTGCGAACTTTTGACAGCTGTCCCTCGCTTATCCGCGAGCCTCGCTCATCTGTGAGCTTTATCTTATTTTGTTACTTACCTGCAAACTTTTTGTTACGTTGTTTTTCTTTTTCCCGGGTTTCGGCACCACTTATCGTCCCCCAAGACTCCGACCCGCAGGGGCTTAGAGAACGACACAGACACCTTTTCAGCTGAAATATGAATTCTTCTTTAATGGATCCTTAACATGTCTCTTAATATGTCTCTTCCTATTCTCTAATATGTCTGACAATGCATACACAATATATATCAGCATCATAATCCCTCCTTCTATTCCCTACCAACCCCAAGCCTCCACAGCTAGGGCATGCACACTTCTGACTTTCTAATAGGCAGGCTGGTGGTAGGCGTCACTTATCATTCTGCAGGCACGTAGCATGGCACACTGCGCATGCTCAAGGAGACGTCCATCTTGTGAGTCTCATGACTTGGCTGCAAGCCTAGGCGCCATCTTGAATCCACGCTGGCAACAAGCCTGGGTGCCATCTCGGTCCAGCCGAGTGGGCCCTGACAAGAAATCACTGCCAATTTCAATGTTGTGAGGTCTAATGACCCAGATTTTCTCCTAAGAGTTTATAGTCTTAAGATTTATATTTAGGTCTATTATCTATTTTGAGTTAATATTTGTATATGGGATTAGGTAAGGGTCCAATTTTATTCTTTTCCATGTAATTATTATTTTTTAACAATATTTAGTTAAAAGAGTAATATTTCCACCACCAAATGTTCGTGGAAACCTTGTCAAAAATAACTTGACAATATAGGGAAGAATTTAGCTCTAGGCTTTTATTTAACTCCAATGGTTTACATATCTGCCTTTAGAATAGTACTACACTGTTTCAATTATTGTAGCTTTATATGGTTTGAAATCAGAAAATATATATCTTCTAGCTTTGTTCTTTTTCAAGATCGTTTTGGGTACCTAGAGTCCATATTCCATATTAGGATAGATTTTTTCTGAAAAATAAATATATAAATATATGATAGTTTCACCTAAAAAATAGAAAAAAAATTCTCTGGTAAGAAAGAAAGTAAAAAGAAATATTGAAATGTTATCTTTAAGTCATCAAAAGCTTGGTATCAGACAAATGAAACTGTTATGTGAGATTATCATTTTTAATTTTAGATAAATTGCCATAATACTAGATGTCAACTACTAAGCCAAGCATGGGAGGGAGGGATAGGGAGAGAATGGGGTGGGGATGGGTGGGGGCTGACTGGGAAAAGTGTGCATGTATGTCTACAAAAGTATGTATCCTACTTTGATGTATGAATACAGTGCACCAATAAAAATAAATAAAAAAAAAGAATTTAGGAATGTTAATACTTTTTATATCATGTAAATTATCCTATTTTCATGATGTCTAGCTTCAAGTTGTTCTTTTCTCACTTTTTAATCATGATGTCTTTGCTAATTTTTTAAATCTAGTTCACTTCTTTATAGTTTTATGTTATCCAAAAAATACCAATTACCTGATATTTTTCTAATATAATAACTCAGCTACATTCATATTAATAATTTAATCATCACCACTGCTTAAAAATAAGGTCTAACTCATTAAGTGGATTTATTAAATGCTTATTGAGTGATTATATTTTTGAAGTACAAAAGACTGAGTTTATATTAGACCATCTATTAGATGGAGGACCACTATTCCACTTCCCAGAGATGTTGTGGTCCATAGTCCCTGTTAAGTATACTTTATGAAAATATCTAATATATGCGACTAAAGTAGCATGTATACACTTGCAAATACATTATGGGTAAGAACTGTGTGCTATTTATCTTTTTATCATTGTGGCTTCATAGTAAGACATTTATAAACAGAGTAATCATAGAAAAGGGTTGGGGATATAGCTCAGTAGTAGAATGCTTGCCTCCCATGTGCAAGGCCCTGGGTTCAGTTATCAGTACAACAGAGTAGGCATAGAATAACTCTTCAGTGAAGTTCAATACAAAATGGGAATGTGCACAGAGATGACCTTATTAGCCAGTATCCATTTCAAACTATAATTTCCAATACTTACCATTTCCCTGGAGATGCCACCCTAAATTACTAATTTCTGTCAAAACCTCAAAACTCCTGCATGCTTCTGTTCAAGAGAAATCTTTTCCGTGCCAGGAATTTCCTGAAAGCTTTCTTCACATCTGCATTTCTCAGGGTGTATATGAGAGGGTTTACCAGCGGGGTGACCACACAGTAGAACACGGAGATCACCTTGCCAATGGTGAAGTTGTACTTGGCTGGGGGACGGACGTAGGCAAAGATGATGGTGCCGTAGTAGATGGTGACGACCGTGAGGTGGGAGGCACAGGTGGAGAAGGTTTTCTTCCGGGCAGCTTGGGAAGACAACCTGACTATGGTGACCACAATGTGGCCATAGGAAGACATAGTGAGGAGGAAGGAACTTAAAATCACCACTGAGCTGCATGTGTAGCCCAAGGCCTCCACCAGGAATGTGTCTGAGCAGGAAAGTTTGAAAATGGGGTCTGAATCACAAAAGAAGTGGTTGATCCTCTGGGGGCCGCAGAAGTTCAGATAGGAGATGAGTATAGTGGGGAGGAGTGGGGCGATGAAGCCCCCTGCCCAGGATCCCACAGAAAACCGCAGGCAGATCTGAAGGCTCATGAGGAGGGGATAGCGCAGAGGGCAGCATATGGCTAGGTACCGGTCGTAGGCCATCACGGCCAGCAGGATGCACTCGGTAGCCCCCAGGGAGAAGAAGAAGTAGTACTGGGTGATGCAACCAGATACGGAGATTGTGACAACCTTGGAGAGGCATGTGGCCAGCAGCTTGGGCACTGTGGCTGTCGTGTACCAGATTTCTAAGAAGGACAGATTTCCTAAGAAAATGTACATGGGGGTCTGGAGTGTGGAATCCATGAGCACAATGAAGATGATGAGGGTGTTTCCCATGAGGGAAAGCAGGTACACCACGAGAAACATCACAAAGAGCGTGCGCTGTAGAGACGGGGCACCTGAAAACCCAAGAAAAATGAACTCTGTCACCGTCGTTCGGTTCGTTGCTTCCATATCTCATCTTCCCTGACGAAGTGATGGTGGATGAGCACGGAACAAGAATGGGATGTTCTCATTTATTTATGAAAAGATTAGAAGTGGCACCTAATAATCATAGAACATAAAGGCCGTCAAAAGCATAACTGGTACTCTTGCAAACATTTTACATGGACTATTTCATGTGATTCTCAAAGTAAATCTCCACTGTATGTATTCTAGTAACCACATTTTATAAATGAGGAGGCCATGGGAGTAAGTCGTTTTCTTACAGTTACATCAGTCTGAGAGGTGGGGCGGGTTTAGAACCCAGGAAGGTTGACTTAAAAGGCCACAACTGAAACTAATATTCAAATATGGTCTGTGAAAGGCATGACATTCCCCTGCCACTGGGGAATTCACATCCTAAAATGCGGAGGGTGATGGAGTAGTCAACGGATGATGCAGGTCAGTGGCTAGGGTACCGGGTCCACCTCAGCCACACAGATTGCTCTGTTGAGATAAACAGCTGCCCACAGTTTTAAACTCACGATCCTTCATTTATACCATCAGTTAAAGGTTGGAGGGAGATTGTGCTTGAGTAAACTCAGCCTCAGAACACAGAGAGTGGAAATCAAAATGCAAATGAGAGACATTTTGTTTATAAGTGTTCTTTTAACTCTCCTAATTCAGGGTTTATTTTAGAATCAGGGAATATACCAGTTTCCCTACACTGGTTAGGAAATTTTTAAAGGAGTCAGAATCCTGTTTTTAGAGAAACAAGGATTCCCAGTGGATATATTACAGTGTTTCAATGCCAAAAATTCTGATGCTAATTATGAAGTTAAAAAAATCCTGGTAGCCATAGCAAAAAACATTCTTGTATGTGTGAAATATATTTTAAAATTATAAAATCCCCGGCCGGGCGTGGTGGCGCACGCTTGTAATCCCCGCGCTTGGGAGGCGGAGACAGGAGGATCGCGCAGTTTCGAAGCTAGCCCCGTGCGTTGGCTTAGGAGACCCTGTTTCCAAATAAAAATGCAAAAATAGGTCTGGGAGTGTAGCCCGGAGGCAGAAGGGCTTCCAGGAACCCCAGTACCACCAAAAAAAAAAAAAAAATTATAAAATCCCTGTAATAAAGATGAAAATGGAAGCTGAGTGGCATGTAAACACAGTCAGTTTCTGTCTACAAATTTATATTTCTGTTATAAAACTTTATGGGGATTTTGAGACACAAAATTCTATTGCAAAACAAAACCAAAAATTGTGTATAGGCTTTATGCCACAAGTGTTAACACTTCCTACAGCACATTGTTGATATGGGAGAGAAACTCAAGTTATGGATTGTAGAAATTATTAGCTGCAAATAGTTAAAGGATCAAGTAACATTAATGTTGCTAGAGATATTTTGTTTTTGACATGAATCTATAAATATTAATTCCCCCCAAGTGCTAAGGCTTTTTTCCAGATTTCTGTAACAAAAAAATCAAATTATACTTTTTTAAGGCTGTACCACAATTCAGAAAGATTTGGAAAGCATATGAATAAACATGAAATATAAGTCAATCATTTTTATGAAGGAGCTTCAACTGTTTTTTAAAAATATTTTTTCTGCCTGTGGTGGCAACGCTTGTAATACCATCATTTGGGAGGCAGATATCAGAGGATCATGGTTTGCAGACAACCTCAGCTACTTAGTGAGGCCCTTTGCAACTCAGGGATACCCTATTTCAAAAATAAAAGACTGAAAAATAGAACTGGGGATGTGGCTTGGAGGTATAATGTCCCTAGGTTCCATCCCCAAGACTGCAATATATATGTGTATATATATATATATTTTTCTCCTGCCAAGCATGGTGGCAGATGCCATTCCATAATCCCAGTATTTAAGAGACTAATGCAGGAGGATCTTGGTAATCTAGCAAGCCCCTGCTTCAAAATAGAAAGTAAAAATGACCTGTGAGTATAAGTTAGTGGTAGAGCACCCCTGAGTTCAACCCCCAGTACTCTAAAAAGTGCCTTTTCCTATTTTTATTTATCTGGGTCCCTTAAGAAAAATATTAACACATTATCATGAAAAACCAAAGATCCAAAGTGTCTATCATAGCTAATAAGAAAATTATATTGTAAATACTCTTTTTGTCATTAACAAAAAAACCCAAGTTATTTGAAAAGAATATAGCTAGTGCTTGTGACAGAATTAACCAATATCCCTCCCCCAAATAAAATTCATTTTCCTAAAACAGATCATGGCTGTGTAATTATGTCATTAGCATAAAAAAGATGCCAAATTCTCCACCTATATGTAACCTTGAAACTGAGAGACAGAAAAAAAAAATGAATTCTAGTCAGGCATGGTGGCGCACGCTTGTAATTCCTGCTCTTGGGAGGCTGAAACAGGAGGATCGCACAGGTTCAAAGCCAGCCTCAGCTACTTAGTGAGGCTCTAGGCAACTTAGTGAGATCCTGTTTCCAAATAAAATATAAAATATGTCTGGGAGTATAGCCCAGAGGTAGAAAGCCTCTGGGTTCCACCCCCAGTACCACCAAAAAAAAAAAAAAAAAAAAAAAAAGAAAGAAAGAAAAGAAAAGAAGAATTCTAAAACAACATTTTTATTAAAATATTAGAAAGGGCAGCTTATATGCATTTGTATTGATTTTATGGTTTTAATTTAAGTCTATGATCATTCATCTCATATTCCAAATGAACATCGGAGGAAGAATTTTGCCTCAGACCAGTAATACTGCCGAAATCACAAAGCACTGTTGTGCATCTGTTGGGCCTGGCCCCTCTTACCCTATGGACAATGAGGAACAGCTGGATCATTTCTCCCTGCACACTCAGATCCTGTGCTATATTTTGCTAACCTGGAATGCACTGATGTTAGTTAAATATCCCCATGGGGTTTTTCTTTCTGCAAGGCCATGAGTTGGTGCATGGGGGATTCCGTGGCCTGGTGGGGCATCACTCAACACTATTAGGGCTGCTGCTCGGAGTCTGTGCTGTAGATAAACACCAACTCTGGTTTTTTCAGTTTTTCTTTTTCCTCTGTGGTTAAGGTGCAGGGAAAGGGCAGGTCAGAGATCTCCCTGTGAGAACTGTGATTTCATCAGCCTGGGAGGGCTGCTCTCTACCAAGAGACATGCACTTGGTTCCCTGAGGACCTCCCTTGGTGAGGGTCAGGATGCTCCCCCATGGGACTCACACAAGGCAGGGAGCTATGGGAAGTATTCAAAATCCTGCCCTAGGAACCGAAGGAATGCATCCTAAGGCATCCTCTGCAGTGGAAACTTGTGTAAGGGCCCCCGAAAGGAGCCAAGTATGAGGCTGAGCCCTATGGATTCCAGCTGTGGACTGGCAGCATGGACCAAGACTTCAGGCCCAGTCTTCTGACTGAGCATTGCCACAGCAGAGGCCTACAGGCCAGCTCTGGCAGACCCAGACTCCCTGCAACCCCCATCACCACTAGCACCATCCCCACTGCTCCAGGCTCCAAGCTGGATCTGCAGCCTCAGGCTTCAGGCCACACCAGCTCCAGGACTTCCCTGCAGCCCTCTCCTTTCAGCCCTCCCCAACACCAAGCCAGCACCAGCTCCAGCCCTAGCTCTGTGGCTGGGACACTAGGCCAGTACCCACAGACTCACTCTACAGACTGATCATTATGAATAGAGGTTCCAGATGTACCCAGTGCTAGACAAGCCTAGCCACCAGGCCTGGCCATGTAAGGTGCAGGCCAAGCACTTAAGACAACAATACCAAGTTGAACCCCATGGAGTTAGCCTCTGTAAATGCCCCAGGAACAGGCTGGCCTTGGTAGTCCCAGCTTTAGATCATCTGTACTGGCCAAGCCTCCAGGTAGCACCTGAGGCCCAGTCTCCAGGCCTTATGGACCTGGGGGACAGGCCATCGCCCCAGGGCCCCAGGCTTAGGCTAGCCCTAGACTCACTGATACTGTGGACTCCAGCTCACAGCCTGTTCCTACATTAGGCCAGACTCTGGCCTAGATGGTTCCCTTCTGTCCAGGCACTCGTGGACTCTGCATCCAGGTTCCTTCCTGCTGAGCAAAGCTGCCGACTCCCTCTGCACTGTACATTTCCTGACCCACCTCATTCCCACGTGGGTCCTGGTGGCACAATACCCTCATCATTACTGTTTTCAATGTATTCACACTTCCTCTCACCTGTTTTTATTTTCTGTAGCACGTCATTACTTTAGTGTTTTGTGATTTGGTGATGGTTATTTTTAGTCTTCTTGCTCTTGTAGAAATTATAATTTAGCTCAGTATCAATAGTACAGAGAATAATGGGTTTGAATCAGGACAAAAAAAAAATGTTTTCTAACAAAGACTACCATGACAATTTCAAGTCCCCTGGGATAGGTATACCTTCAATCGATCACCCCACACCCATCTAAACATCACTGTTCCTCATCACTGTTCCTCTGCTTAGTCTAGGAAAGACAATATAGCAGCTGTATCTGTAGTTAATGTTTCCTACCCTGGGGACACAGGAAAGATAAAAATAAATGAAGTCAAGTGATCTCCTCATGGCAATTTCTAGTGGAAAGATGACTGAAAGTCTTACTTATGGAATGTCTTTAGGAGGCTCTGCTTAGCTTCTCTTTGTTGCTATTATAACAAACTTAGAATTAATGAATATATGATGAAACCTGATGGAACAATTCAATCATAATAGTCACTTACTATAGTAAAAAAAAAAAATAGAGTCTTTAACTTGTATAACTTTGTGGAAGGTGATGACCCTCAGACAGGATTTGGAAAGCTAATGTATTTAATCTGGGTCCAGGTTCATTTTGACGTGGTAAATAAAGCTTTGGGCACTGCACCAAATGGTCTCGAACTTCATGCTCTGCCAGTGTCTCACAGTCACTCATATCCTCTGACAACTAGTAACATAGATGTTGTTGAAATCTCAGAGCTTCACAAGCTCAACTTATACTCTCAAAGGCAAAGGAGAAATTCACATTCCACAGAAAATTGGAAAAACATGGAATGCACTGTGTGATAAAAACTCAGTGTCATGGGAGCTGGGCGTGGTGGAACACACTTGTAATCCCAGCATTCAAGAAGCTGAGACCGGAGGGTCACGGTTCAGGTACTTAGAGAGGCCCTTCACAACTCGGTGAGATTCTGTTTTAAAAAAAAATCAAAAGGTCGGGCGTGGTGGTGCACGCTTGTAATCCCCGCACTTGGGAGGCTGAGACAGGAGGATCGCGCTGGTTCGGAGCCAGCCGCGCTGGCTTAAGAGCCCCTGTTTCCACATAAAAAAGTTAAAAATTAGGTCTGGGAGTGTAGCTCGTGGGAGTGTATCCTGGAGGTAGGAGGGCTTCCAGTACCACAAAAAAATAAAAAAATAAAAAAATAAAAAATAAATAAAAAGAATAAAAAATAGGGCTGGGGGTACAATGACCTGAGGGTACAATGACCCTGGGTTCCATCCCCAGTACCACACACACACACACAAAAAATAAAGAACCAGTGTCATGCTACCAAACCACATGCTGGTGTCTGTCTGTTTGGTCACTGAGGTGGTCTAAGAAGGAAACCTTGGCTGTGGTGGGCTCTGCTGTCACCCCAGAGGGCACTCTTCCTTCCTCCTCATTTAACACCCTCAAGTTTCTTTTCTTTTTACTGAAACATGGGAGGCCAGAAGCAGGACATTTTAGCTATAGCTTCCTTTATTGTACTGTTGGGCAGCACTCCCATCTGCCTCACGGCAGATGAAATTTTGCATAATATTTTTGAAAAGTGGATATGAGATTTTCCCTACTGTCTCATTTTACTTTTTTTTTTTTTTTTTTTTTGCGGTACTGAGGATGGAACCCAGGGGCATTCTACCTCCAAGCTACACACCCAGCCCTATATTTTTTATTCTTTATTTTGAAGCAGGGTCTCACTGAGCTGCAAAGAACCTCACTAAGTAACTGAGGCTCTCCACCAACTAAGATCCTCTCCTGTCTCAGCCTCCCAAATGCTGGGATTACAAGCATGCACCACCACACCTGGCTCATTTTGCATTTTTAAATTAATTCTTCAGATGAAAACAGTCAAATAATTAAAGTTAATTTGATTCAGGGAAGATAAAAAATAATTTTAACTTTACCATGAATCTATAACAGATGATTCAAGGACTTATAATGAATAAAAAAATGAAAATTAATGTAGAGAAGTATATTAACTCTGGTAAGAAAGGAAGAATGGTAAGAATGAAGGATGTAATAGTGTCCCTTACTGAGAGAATAATCACTGTTTGTATAGTATTTGCTGACACTGAGTGATTACCTGCTCGGTTCAGAACTGACGCAATGTGATATTCAGAAACACAGATAATCTCCAAGTTCTATCAGTGTCTTGTATCTGAACTCCTAGTCCTAAATAAATTTCTACCTTAATCTTTAGTGAAGCATCAAGTTAAACTTTGGGACAGACAGTCTTTTAGGTATACAAATATGAGACAAATATCCATTTTTATTAGGTAAATCTGTAAGTTTCAAATCACGTCTACATGCATCATTTATTCACTTATTTATCAATATCTTGAGAATCTGGATTCTTTGGTATCATAAATTAAGTAAATCTGTTAGGAGATAGCTAAAACGTATTTGCCAACCTTCTTGCTTCTTTTGAGAATTTTTTCCTTTGAATAGATTTAAACTTTCTTATGTCTGTGTGCATTTGCTCTTTCTTGAGAGAGTGCACAGATTGTTACAGTGTCTTAAAACTATGAGACATATTCCCACTGAAGCATATACAGAGCTCAAAAGCAGACACTAAGTTCTAGAAGTGGACAGGCAGACCTGCCCTGCCTTCTTCTGGGAGGTGAACTGGAATGGTTGAACACATAACCATATTGGATTGGTGGCCAATATCTACATGGAGTCTAGTCAAATATAATCATTTTTAAAATATTGTGTATTGATTTGCTGTTAGCAAAACAGAATGCAACAAAACTCATAGGCATGGGAGGAAGGACGTTAATGTTTAATTAACTTAATGTTAATTAACTTAATGTTTAATTTTCCCTTTATAAAAAAATTTAAACAAGAATCTCATCTCTTCCTCCACAGCCAGCTATACTAGAGCACTTGCATTGGGGCCACAAACTGTCTTCAACCCTGTAAGAACAGGGAAAGAATCCCTACTTTAAGGTTGTCCTCTTCTATGCCAGATTAATTAGGGACACATGTGACAAGAACAGGGGTCAACAGAATAAAACTACCCACTATGTTTTAAGTGAAGCCCCAGTGGAGGAAAGCAAATATTCTTTAAAACTTAAATAAATTATCCAAGTTCTCAGGGGCATTCTACCTCTGAGTTACATTTCTGGTTCTATTTTATTTTTATTTGGAAACAGGGTCTCACTAAATTGTCAAGAGCCTCTGTAAGTTACTGAAGCTAGCTTTGAACCTGTGATCCTCCTGTCTCGGCTTCCCAAGTACTAGGGTTACAGGCATGTGCCACCATGCCTGGTTCTTCGAGTATTTTTTAAGAGGGTACACTGTTAAAACCATGAGGGCTTTGCTATCCTGCTACAATGCAGAACTAGCATTCGATCCCATGCCTGGGAATTCTAAATCTGAATTCACAGATAGGGCATTCAGAATTGTCTCAATCTGTGTAATTTTGGAAAAACGTGGCAGAGACTTGCATCTCCTCACCAAGGCATGTGTGTTCTGGAGTCAGGGATTCCATGATTACAAGCTGTGGATGTAACATCTCTAAGAGTCACTGTCCTGGTTTAAAAACAGATTCTGGAATTTTTCATACATTTACTTACAGGGTTAAAAGTGGTAATCAGTGCAAAGCACTCAAAAGTTTCCAGTGGAAGGAAATATATCTACACAACAGCAGTTGGTACCTCTCACCACATCATTATGACCCTCAGCCCCATGCCAGTGTCCAGTGTCCATGGTCCTCACCACTGTGGCAAGCCCGCCCGCCCACACAGCACTTTCTGCAGCGCTGCCTTCACCTCCCTGCTCCTCAGGCTGTAGATAAAGGGGTTCAACATCGGCGTCACTGCTGTGTACATGACGGCAGAAAGGGTGTCACTTTCAGGTGTGTGGGGGGTTGAGGGGCTGAAGTAGACGGTGATGGCTGTACCATAAAACAGCACCACCACTGACAGGTGGCAGCTGCAGGTGGAAAAGGCTTTCTGCTTCCCCTGAGTAGAGGTGACCCTCAGAATTGTGGAGAAGATGAGTCCATAGGATATGAGGATGCAGACCAGGGGTGTGACAGCCAGCAGCACTCCCACTGTGAAGATGGCCACAATGTTGGGGGAGATGTTGGAGCAGGAGAGCTGCAGGAGGGGGTTGAGGTCACAGAAGAAGTGATGGACGACATTGGAGGCACAGAAGGACAGCCTTGCCATCAGCACAGTGTGCAGGAGGGCATGGAGATAGGTGACCACCCAAAGCCCGGCCACCAGCTGAACGCAGAGGCGAGGATTCATAACGGTGGTATACTGCAAAGGGCGGCAGATGGCCACGTACCTGTCATACGCCATCACGCAGAGAAGGAGGCTGTCCATGTTCACAAAAGAAATGAAGAAGAAGAGTTGAGCCAGGCAGCCTACGAAGGAGATGGTCTGTGTATCGGTCAACGTGCTCACTACCATTTTAGGAACTGTGGTGGAAATAAAACAAATGTCAACGAAGGCCAGATTGCTAAGGAAGAAATACATGGGGGAGTGGAGGCGAGAGTCGAGGCCGACAGCCAGGATGATGACTGTGTTCCCCATCACAGCGACAGAGTACACACAGAGGAAGAACAGGGCCAGGGTGTGTTGCTGCTCTGTGGAGATGGGTAATCCCAGAAGGACAAACTCCCTGAGGACTGTGATGTTTCTCTTTTCCATCTTCCTACTGAACCTAGAAGAAGAAAAGATGAAATCATGGAGATGGGCACTGTCAAGTCCCCATCGTCAAGGGTGTGCATGTGCAGTAAGTACCTTCCAAATGCTTGCTAGCCTGGATGCTTACCCAAATACATCTTGCATTGACAACATTCTAGCCCCATATTCACAAAGACATGCTGGGCTATCAATCTCAACTTCTTTCAAGAAACCATGATTTCTTCCCAACACGAAATGTAAACTCATCAAGCAGGGTGGCACACACATGTAATCCCAGCACTCGAGAGGCTGAGACAGGAGGATGGGGGTTTGCTGCCAGCCTCAGCTACTTAGTGAGGTCCTCTGCAACTTAGTGAGACCCTGTTTCAAAATAAAAATATAAGAAATAGGGCTTGGGGTGTAGCTTGGAGGCAGAAAGCCCCTGGGTTCAGTGCCAAGTACAGCAGCAGAAAAAAAAAAAGAAAAGAAATAAAAGAAATGCAAATTCTGTAAATAGTGGTCATCTTAAATTGAGCCAGTTAGCCGGGCGCGGTGGCGCATGTTTATTATTCCCGCGCTTGGGAGGCGGAGACAGGAGGATCGCGCATGTTCGAAGCCAGCCGTGCTGGCTTAAGAGACCCTGTTTCCACATAAAAATATAAAAAATAGGTCTGGGAGTGTAACCCGGAGATAGAAGGGCTTCCAGAAACCCCAGTACCACCAAATAAATAAAGTAATAAAATAAAATAAATAAATAAATTGAGCCAGTTATTTTCATTTGCCCACAATAATCATGTGATTCATATAGATGTTATATAGAAAAAATCTTTATTAGTCATGCTATTTAGTCTGAGCTGGTAGATTTAGTTACCTTTACTGAGTCATTTCCCCCAAATCTGATATTTCCAAACATGATGGCCAATACAATTGTTAGCTTCTTTGGCTTTTGTAAAAGTAGATGACATCGCTGGTCATGACAAGCCCGTGTTCGCTCCGCTGAAATGACTGGCACATCCTTGCTCTCTGCTGGTCCTTGCCGTGGCCTTTGCCTAGTGTGCTCTGTCCCCTGTGGGACCCTCCCACATAGAAGCTGGGTGTGCTGCTTCCCTGAGGCCCCGACAGCACCCTCTGTACCTATCACAGCACTTCATGAAATGTCTCGCTACTTGCAGTCTTACTCCACTCTCCTGATTCAAACCTCACCCATCCATCCAACTCGTACCTTCTGCTTTATTGTAAATATTATCAAGATATACATTTCTATAGCAATCAACAAGCAAGTAACCATCTATCCATTCATACTAACAGTATCTTTCCTCTGTCACCGTATCCTGGGCACTTTCTTTGATACAAGTTCTGTGCACAATTCAGTTAATGCTAAAAATTTTTTTTCTGACTCAAGCTGAATTCCTGATCAACTGTGACTTCCAGAACATTCAGCTTCATGTCTTGGGTTTTCCAAATTTTTTCAAAACTATAATATATATCTTACATATATATATATATGTATATAGTCATGTAATATGTATAAATAATTAATGTATATTAATAATACGTATTAACTAGCCGGGCGTGGTGGCGCACGCTTGTAATCCCCGCGCTTGGGAGGCGGAGACAGGAGGATCGCGCAGGTTCGAAGCCAGCCGTGCTGGCGTAGGAGACCCTGTTTCAAAAATATAAAATAGGACTGGGAGTGTAGCCCGGAGGAAGAAGGGCTTCCAGGAACCCCAGTACCACCAAAAATAATAATAATAATAATAATACGTATTAACATATATTGTACTAGGGATTGAACACAGGGTCATTCTACCTCCAAGTGACACCCGCAGACCTACTTTTTGGTCTTTATTTTTGAAACAGGGTCTCACTAAGTTGCAGAGGGCTTCACAAAGTAGCTGAGGCAGGCCATAAACCTTCGATCCTTCTGTCTCCACCTTTCAAATACTGGGATTCCAAGCATGTGCACCACACCCAGCTATTGTTTAGTTTCTAATGCTTTAAATTTGGTGTGTTATCATGGTCTTGAATGGGCAACATGACTGTTAAAGACTTGTAAAAGCTGGCAGAGATTTGGAATTTTTACTCCAAGTATCTTTTTTTCATGTTTCACAGATTTCCTAAGAAATTATATTTTGCTATTAATTTTTACCACTAGTTTCCTAATGAACTAAATTCTTAAAATAACTATATTATAAAGCATGTCTTGCATATATTTATTTGAAACCTTTCTAAGCTTAAGGAGGTTCTTCTCAATTCATAATTTACAATTGTTGTCTTTCTTAGAGTATTATTTCCTCAAACATCTCCAGATTATTCTGTTCTGGCAGATGGAAAAAAATATACACACACACACACACACACACACACACACACACACACACACACACATATATATATATATATATGTACTACTATATATATAAATATATACATATATATACTATAGATAGTATATATATACTATATACTAAATATAATACATATATAATACCCTTCTACCTCCGGGCTATACTTCCAGACCTATTTTATATTTTTATTTGGAAACAGGGTCTCTTAAGCCAGCACAGCTGGCTTCGAACCAGCACAATCCTCCTATCTCTACCTCCCAAGTGCGGGAATTACAAGTGTGCGCCACCATGCCTGGCTATCATCTACTTTTAAATGCATAAAAACAAAACACACAATCTAGGGAAGGTGGGCTCATTGCCTTGAAGGAGCCTCTTTAAGATCCCCTATTTCCTTCATTTCCTTTTTCTACTCCTCTTTCCTGTCACTAAAGAGCATTATTTAGCACTCCCTCTGATTCCTATCACCCTTAACTAATTTCCCGTCTTCCCCTTTTGCCCAGCCAGGGGTGTGGAGAGAAGGAACAATGTAGAGAGGGGAGCGGCCCCTGTGCAGCCACCAAGGAGGAGCCCTCCAGAGGCTCGTTCCCTCCACCCAGTGGGCAGGTGGCTCAAATCACCCCTTCCTCGAATAATTGCTCTGCACTTTCCCTTCTGTGATAAGAGAACAGCTAACCTAGTGTTGTCCACTTCTCTATGGCCAGAGGCATGTTGAAGGAAGAATTTTGATTTATGATGTTGAGAGTCTGAGGACATAACAAATATACTCCTACTTTGTCCATAGTTGGTGCAAAATTGTGTCTATGGAAGCAATAAATGAATTAAAATCCCGAGAAAACATTTAATTATGGCACCAATTATGTTTTTTGGAAGAGATTTCATATTCAGTAAACTAACTCGACCATTGGAATTTTTTTTGTGTATGTGGTACTGGGGGTGGAACCCAGGTGCTTTCTACCTCCAGGCTATACTCCCCAGACCTATTTTCTATTTTATTTGGAAACAGGGTCTCACTAAGTTGCTGAGAGCCTCACTAAGTAGCTGAGGCTGGCTTTGAACCTGTGCGACCCTCCTGTCTCAGCCTTCCAAGTGCGGGGATTACAAGCGTGCGCCACCACACTTGGCTGACCATTGGAATTTTAATAGCCTCATTTAAAAAGTCTTATGTGTTTTGATTCATGGAATTATACTCTGTATATGTCTGTAGGAAGAACAAAGAAAAACTATGAATACATACCCTGTTGTTGAGACCTTTAATTTTTCTTCTTGAAAATCCAACCAAAACTGTAGGAAGACTTGTCCAGCACATTGGTTCAGAGTCTTAGTGAAGAATACAAAGAAGAGAAGCATGGGATATGGATAAACACATTCCTCTCTTCAGGGAATAACGATGTGTTACAGGGGAGTATTTTTCAATTATTTATTTACTTAATAATACAAAGGGACAGGCTTTAACAAGGGGCCAGGTTTGTCCCTGGAGTACCAAAGAGCCTGCATGGAGTTCTAAATCCATCTTCTAATGACTTTTCTCTTGTTGATAAATTGTATTCTCTCTTATTTTGAATACGGACTGAAATATGGACTGCAAGGAGAAAACTTAAAAGCCCAGGAAGGTTCTAAGAAATTCGTTTTCTTCTTCAAGATAATAAACCTTGTACAAGGTCAAAAAACTATTAAGTAATTTACTAATTCCTCACTCTGAAGCATGCCCTTTGTAGTATTGAAGCTTCTGTTAGCACTGGGGATGAGTGATGCTGGCTAAGTGTTAAAGGGGAGTGGGATAAGGGTGACCCATATTTTCCTATCATTCATTCTTATATACAAATAATCGACCAGGTGTGGTGGCACATGCTTGTGAACTCAGTATTTGGGAGGCTGAGCAGAAGGATTGAAGATTCACAGCCACCCTTAGTAACTAAGTGAGGTCCTCTGCAACTTAATGACACCCTGTTTTAAAATAAAAATAATAAAATTAGGCTGGGGGTGTATCTTGGAGGCAGAATACCCTGGGTTTCATCCCAAGTACCACAAAATACAAAACAATACAAATAATCACCTATGTGAAAAACTAATAATCCTACTGAAGATAGCACCAAGAATAAAACACTGCAAACCGAGTGTGGTAGTGCACACTTGTAATCCCAGTACTTAGGAGAGTGAAACAGGAAGATCGGGGTTCACAGCAAGCCTCAGCTACTTAGTGAGACCTTGTTTCAAAATAAAGAATAAAGGAAATTGGGCTAGAGGTGTAGCTTGGAGGTAGAATGCCCCAGAGTTCAATCCCCAGTAATGAAAAAAAGCAACAACAACAAAGAATGAAATATTGCAGCATAAATTTAACAAAGAAGGTAAAAATACTAAATAATAGTTAATTCTTTTTATAGCAAAGTTGAATTTAAATTATATAGATCTTTCTTTCATACTCAAGGCTATTTTATTCTTTCCTGACAAAAGCACAAGGCCTATTTTACAGTCAGATTTTACATGATTCTATAACATCTCACCAATAGCTCCCAAGCTCTCACTCCCATCCCAAGATTTTAAAGCAAAAGCCCAGTAGCACTTTATTAATTTTGCAGAACAAAAAATTTAAGTAGAAAACTACATCATTTGAGTTTGCATGAGTATATAAAAATTCATGTCAATATAGTAATTCTCTTTAATCCATTAATATTTCTGAAATACCCTAAAGTGTGGTGTGTGTTTTATCACTGTGTTATTTTTATTGTGCTATTCACTCTATTTTGACTTTCATGTGCTGGGAGACCTTTTCCTAGGATATATGTACTACCAACTAGGAGGGAGTAGGTCACTAGTAGTGTGTCCAGGAAAGGAATATTTTGTCCCAAGCCCTTCCTACCTCTTCTCTTCTCTTCTTTCTCCTCTCCTCTCCTCTCTTCTCCTCTTCTCTTCTCTTCTCTTCTCTTCTCTTCTCTTCTCTTCTCTTCTCTTCTCTTCTCTTCTCCTCCCCTCCCCTCCCCCTCCCCTTTTCTCTCCTTTCCTCTCCTCTCCCCTGCTCTTCTCTTCTCTCTCCCTCCCTCCCTTCCTCCCAACTGCCACAAGCTGAGCATCGTTCCTCTTTAATCAAATTCTGTCCTGAGCAATGGACCCAGCCAACTATAGACTGAACCTCTGAAAACGTGAGCCAAAATAAACTTTTCCTCCTTTAAGTTGTTTATATCAAGTACTTTGACCACAATGATGAAAAGCTAACACAGATACATAATCACTATTTAATGATTTGCTGGGGTTGGTGGTGCATGCCTATAATCTCAGGATTTGGGAGGCTAAGACAAGAGGATAACAGGCTCAAAGCCAGCCTCAGCAACTTAGTGAGACTCTTAGCAACTTAGCAAGACCATGGTTTCAAATAAAAATTAAAATGCCCCTAGATTCAATCCCCAGTACCCAAAAGAAAAAAAATAATTAAATAATGATATACTAATTAAAGAATAGTTCTAGTAATGCCCTACAGCTTGTTATTGAGAACATTAAAGGAGAACACAATTAAAAAATACTGTACATACCCAACATATTGAGATTTAAATAGTCTTCTTAGAAAAAGACTGAAGGGGAAAAAACTAAATATCTAGAAAAACAAAGTAAGTCTGGACTATTCTGTACCCAATCCCCATTTTCTCTTCCACCTCTCACTAAAGCTGTACACATCTTATCCTTTATTTTGGCTGAAACCACTAAGTATGTGATAATTTGTTACTGCAACAATAAAACTACTATTTATTTATTACTTGAGGACTGTTGTAAAAATGTCTAAAAAGTATAAGCAGTTTGGGAATTAGCTTAAGGTTAATGGTTGGCAGAATTTTAAGGAGCATGATGGGAAAAGTTTACATTATTTTGAACAGACTGATGATATCACAGATCTAACTCTGCTGTGGGACTCAGCAAGAAATAAGTAGTAGGATAGGAAAAAAAAAAAAACCCAGCTATCGAAGAGACGCCCGGTTCTATATAGACAAACTGTGGGGAGAAAGATGTATGTGAAAGGTGCTACTGGACCAGAGTAAGTATGTTGGGGTGGATTCTTATATACTTGTATTATGTTTTAAAATGGGAATTGCTTAATGTATCTTCCCTAATGATAAATGTCCACTGTTTTATTTTTTTATTTTTTAAGTGAAAATTTTCTAATTTTTATTTTTTAATTTATTTTATTGAAAGTAAATGTTATATCTGTATTTGGTGCCCTCTTCCCCCTTGTCTCCCTTCCCCCCTCCTGATACTTAATACCCAGGATAACCTTGCTATATTTGTACTTTTACACCTATTTGGAAATAGCCGCTCATCAATCAAGTTCAGCCTCCTTCCTCTCTTAGTTTTCCATTCAAATTTTGCTGAGATTTTCCTTCCATTATCTGGAGTCCCTCTGGTATCCCCAATGCTCACTCGTTTGGGCATATTAGAGGAAATATATGTCCCTTCTCTTTCTTTGTTTGGCTGATCTCACTTAACCTAATGCTTTCCAGCCCTTTCCATCTTCTTAAAAATGACGTGATTTTGTTCTTCTTTATAGCTGAATAGAATTCCATTGTGTGTATTTCCCATAACTTTGCAAACCATTCATCTGTTGATGGGGGCCTAGGTTGTTTCCAAATTTTGGCTATTACAAATTGTGCTGCTATGAACATAGGTATGCATATGTTGCTGTAGTTCTCTGTTTTCAACCCCTTTGGAAAAATACCCAGGAGTGGTAAAGCTGGATCGTATGGTGGATCTATTCCCAGTTTTCTAAGGAATCTCCACACAGATCTCCATAGTGGCTGAACTAGTTTGCACTCCCACCAACAATGTAAAAGAGTTCCTCTTTCCCCACATCCTTGCCAGCATTTATTATTGATTTCTTTATGCTTGCCAATCTGACTGGGGTTAGATGGAATCTCAGTGTAGTTTTGATTTGCATCTCCCTGATGGCTAATGATGAAGAACATCTTTTCATGAATCTATTGGCCATTTGTATCTCCTCTTTTGTAAAGTGTCTATTCATTTCAGTTGCCCATTTCTTGATCGGGTTGTTTGTTTTGCTAGTGCAGAGTCTTTTGAGCTCTTTGTATATTCTGGATATTAGCCCCCTATTGGAGTGGTGACTGGTAAAGAATGTCCACTGTTTTAAAAAGGTCTCTTCAAAAAGACATTGGTTCCAGCTTATGCCCAGCTCTCTTCCGAGCAAGGACTAGTGTTTTAGTGGGTCTTGGGGGAAAATACCAACATGAAGGAAAAGTAAAGTATAGTTTCCTATAAAGAAACTATCAGCAAATTGAAAATAATAGCTTGTTTTCAGCTAGATGCTTTTGACTCAATTCTCAAGAGAGGAAACCAAACAAATCCCAATACTTTGAGATTTATCTGTGGCAGAAGCAGAAAATCTATTGTCTTATGGGAAACATAGTCTTTGAATTGAAAGTAGGAGGGATAGTCATAAATAATATTCTTAAAGCCTGTAGATAAATAGCTCCTTTTATTGTGTCATGAACATTTTTAAAGAACACGTTTCTTTTTTCTTTCTGATTTCACACGCCCTTCCTCAGGCTCCAAAGTGGCCGTTAGACTCGCTCAGCCCCAGGAGCACTCTTCAGTGGACGCTGGGATCTGCCTGGACTTCATCATCACTACTGTAATCATATCTGCTACTGTCTGGGAGTCAGGCTTTCCACATGGCAACGGTGTTTGTGGCTTTTGGTAACGGGACCTGAGTGAAAAGTCACATTTCTGAGTTGAAACCTGGAGCCACTTTCCCCAGCCCTTCCAGAGGCCCCTCCTCTCACAGAGCCCCAGCACTCTGGTGGATACACCCTCTGGTTTCTGCAGCAAGAAGGAGCTATCCCCACACTCTGGAGAGTGGATAATTCCCATGGAAAGGAGGCCCCTGAGAGCACATCCCAGAGGCCCAGTTATCTTATGGGGAGGACTTGGGGCTCAGTAGATCCTCCAAACTCCAGAACCAGGTGAGCGTCCATGGATGCCAGCCTACAACATGGTGTAGAGTCCACCTGGCTAGTGCAGGTGTGGCAAAGTAGGGACAGAGTAAGGACGTAACCTTCAACACACAGCCCCCTTGCAAGGTCACGACCTACACAGTGCTCCCTGCTCCTCTGGCCCTTGTCTCCTCCCCTGGGAAATGTTCTTATGGACATCAGGTGGTGACGGGGACACAGTGTTTTGTTTATTTAGAGCCTTTGGACTTGTTCTTAGGTGACAAAAGAGTATTTTTCAGGGTCTGTTGATGTGTGTGCGTGGCATACTGTGAACTGCACACTTTTGATGTATGAAGTAACATCAGTACAAGTCACTTCCATAGGAGACTCTACCTGTTGTCTGTGAGGCACACTCTCAGATTTTCATACATGAGTTAATTTGTAAATTAAACAAATCAAAAGGCTCCTGTATCTATCAGGTATTGTTAATTTTTTTTTCTGTAGTGTTGGGGACTGAACCCAGGTCCTATTCTACCTCCAAGCTGTACCAGGCCCTATTTTACTATTTACTTTTTATTTAGAAATAGGTTTTGGCTAGCTGGGCGTGGTGGCACACACTTGTAATCCCAGCACTTGGGAAGCTGAGGCAAGAGGATCACACAGGCTCAAAGCCAGCCTCAGCTACTTAGTGAGGCTCTCAGCAACTGAGACCTTGTTTCCAAATAAATTATAAAATAGGTCTGGGTATATAGACCGGAGGTAGAAAAGCCCCTGGGTTTCACCCCCAGTACCACCAAAAAAAAAAAAAAAAAAAAAAAAGAAGAGAAAAAGAAGAAGAGAAAAAAAATAAAAGAAAAAGAAATAGGTTTTGGATAAGTTGCCCAGAGCCTAAGTTGCTGAGACTGGCTTCCAAGCTGTGATCCTCCTGTCTAAACCTCCCAGATACTGAAATTACAGGTATGCATGACCACACCTGGCTCCAAGACAGGCAACTTTAAACTGGCATTACAGACACCTCCTCCCACAGACCCTAGGAGGACCAGGAGGACAGAATAACTGACACCACATTTGTGTATATATACACATATGCAAACGTGAAGCCCTGAAAATGGGATTTTTTTAATTTTATGAATAAAGTCTAGCAATTTTGTTGTTAAAGATATAAATCTTCATCCAGATGTGGTGGTACATGCCTGTAATCCCAGTACTTGGAAGGCTGAGAGGAGGAGGAGGGCAGGTTCCAGGCCACCCAGCAAAACTTGGTGAGACTCTCGGCAACTTAGTGAGACTTTGTTCCAAAACAAAAAAGTAAAAAGAGCTGAAGATGTAGCTCAGGTAAAAACGCCCCTGGGATATCACCAAACACCCCTGGTATATGAATTCCCAAGATATGAGCCTTGGGAATCATACACATGTGCCTGCTCAGAAACCAACCCTGTCCACACAAGCCCACCACTTGGAGGAATGGTCACTGTTCTAACAACCACAGTTTCTCACCCCACACACTGTCCTCAGTTCCAGCAGAAGCCCAGAAAGAGGAGGCCTCAGGCTAAAGCCAGAAAGGACCTCACCTTCCTGCCACCTAGAGCTTGTCTCTGTGATGCCTGATTACAGAATACTTACGGGCTTTAACTGATCTGGAGACCATGAGCAACGCAGAAGACACTGAGGGTCCTGATGTGGGACCAACCACCCAGGTCCTTTGTTCTCTTGCTTATGTTGTAAACAGGTGTGAAGGGCCCTGCCTGCATGCCGGTGCTTTCCTGCTGGCCCCGTCCCTCACATTTGGGGGAAATCAGGTCATGCCAGAGCTGCAGCCTGGACAGGTAGCTTACCTGGGTGATCATGTTGTTTCTCTTCTGGGTACAAAGATCCCTGAAACATGAGGCCTCTCGCCAAACCCTGGAACACTGAACCAAGAGCTCCCCTCACCCTCTTCCTCAAACAACGCAGCCAAAGGTGTCTGTGTGGAAAAAGCTGATGCCGGTTGAGCCTGAGAATGGCCAGACTTTTGTCTCTGTCTTAATCCCAACCTGAATGAGCTGCAGTTTCCATCACATGAAACTGCTGTGAAGGACCAAGCATGCTGGAACTTGGGGCCACCTCTGCAGCGAGTGCCAGCTGTCCACTGCCCATGCTGCCCCTCCTGGTGACAAGCACAAGTGTCCATGGGCATCAACTGCATTGGAACACGGGACATTCCAAGCCAACTGTCAACTCTGAGAGTCGTTTCCCTCAGCTGGGCAGCCCTGTCCAGCAGTTCCTGGTGACTGTGGACGAGAGCCCCTGGGCTGGGGTCTGTGGTCACGACTCTGAGTCACACACCTCAGTGCTGATCCAGAGACTCTGCAGCCTGGACTCAGCTCTGCGGCCATGGGCTCTCTGCAGTGACTATGTCTGTCCCTGCTCCTCCCCTCCCCAATGCAGCTGTCTCTACACACTCCTCATCCCTCCGGAGACCCCACGGTAGCAGGGACAGATTCCCAGCTCTCTCAGAGGGATCCTCAGTAGCCCAGCCTGTGACTCACCTCAAGTCCTTTCCTGGGGGTCAGCCAGGTCCTCCTTCCTGCTGTCACTAAACGTCCACCCCTCTTAACACAGTGGCACTGCTTCTAACCCCACCTCCACCGGTGACCACAAACAGCAGCGGTTGCGCCCTTATCAACTCCATGGCAAAAGTCCTAGTTTATCCTTTAAAAATCTTTAAATCAAAATTATATGTGTTATCAGCTTTTGGTGGCAATTTTCAGAGGTGTTTCGCTTTTTTTTTACTTTTTTGTGGTACTGAGGGTGGAACCCAGGGGCTTTTCTACCTCTGCGCTATACTCCCAGACCTATTTTATATTTTCGATTTGGAAACAGGGTCTCACTAAGTTGCTGAGAGCCTCACTAAGTAGCTGAGGGTGGCTTTGAACCTGTGCGATCCTCCTGTCTCAGCCTCCAAAGCACGGGGATTACAAGCGTGCGCTGCCAAGACATCCTGCTGCCTCGGCATCTATGTGTTGAAGACCCCACTCCACATAGGTAATCTGGCAAGAACGCCCCGAGAAAGAGGTATCGTCTCTGGCAAAAAAAAATATCCCCCACTTTTAGATATCCTTCATAACTATTATTCTCTTGGTATTCTTTTAACTCTCTACACGAATTGCTCTGATGATGTGAGATCAGAAATTGAGTCCGTGGAAATAAACGTCCTTGGCTTTGCTCAATAGTAAGGAAAAAACTGGCCAGAATTCAGATGCTGTGATAAGCATTCCAGCTGCAGCAATTACAAAGGGTCTCTGACCCTCACCATCACTAACTTAGGTTAAGCTATTAACTCAGGTAAGGTAGTTCAGTTTAAGGAAACTTTGTTTACCCTTAAGATCCTGCCTAGAGACAGAAGAGATAAAAACCTTGTGTGTGACCTTAAAGCAATTTAGTTGATAAACAACTTAGTTGCCCAAATACAATAGACTCAAGGAAAAAGATTGGTGACTTTTACGCCCAGTGTAAATATTCCTGAAGACAGAGAGGCTGATCGCATGGTTAATGAATATGACTAAATAAAGGACAGACGTTCTAAATATATATGTATGAAGGAAAGGAAATACCGTAAGAGTAAGAAAAGCATTTTTGCATGAAGAAGAGCTTATCATAAGAAAGTCCCAACTGGGAAAGGAAGGAATTAGAAAGTTAGAAGCAGGTTGCAGAGGGTTTGTGACAGAGAAATGGATTATTAAAGATGGTTAGACTTTTAATAGGCTTATTGTCTAAAGAAGAGTGTTTAGCAGTTAAGGACAATTAAAACCAAGAACTTTGTGGTGTTGTTTGTGGTATTTTGTCTGCAAAACTGTGTTGTGAGTATGCTTAAGCTTTCAGATTAAGAAGATAAGATGCCAACACCTGGAAAAACTCTATCACATCCACCTGAATCACCACATCTCCCCACACTTGCTATATGAACTGAGCCCAAAAGATGGAAAGTTCCAGGAAAGTTAAAGAAGATTCCCCGAGAAACCGCCAAGCCTTGGGCATGCCTGTTTGGAACTGCTTATCTGCAAAACCTGAGAAAGAATCCGAAGGGAGTTAATCTCTCGAAGATCAACAGCCAGCTGAAGGACTAGTTTTATTACCTTTGTTTACATGTCATTCATTATCATTTCACAGTGATTGCATTCACCCCCCCTTTTCTCTTATTATTAACCTTACTGGTGAAGGGTATAAATTTCTTGGAGTTTTTGTAATAAAGTGTCATTGGTTCAAGAAGCCTTTGTCCACCTCAGATTTCTTTCCCAAGCGTCGTACCCAAAAACTTAGGGAATTCATAGAGGGAAAGGAATCGCTGCAGATAGTTTCTGCAGGACATCACCTGCCTTTTGCCCCATCTTTCTGAGGATTTGACCGGGAGCTGACAATAACGACCCAACTGAGATTAGTCGGTAACAGTGCGCCACCACGCCCGGCAGTGTTTCGCTTTTAATGTTTCTTTATTGTAATGCCTTTTGCTGAGTTTGGCACCATGAGCCTCTTGAAACGAAGCAGTGTAGGGGTTTCTCTTCTCTTGCTATCTCTGGGAGTGTCTGCATACAAGATAGGCATCATCTTCATTTAAAATATCTGCCAGAATCTGAGGGGGTCCATAGATACTATACATTACTGCATCATGGAAAATCCTATTTGTATTAGCTTTTCTTATTGGATGGATGCTTTACAAACTGCACAGTTCATGCACAGTAAATGTGCAGCTTATTGTCTTATTAATTTAAAAAGTACATATTAATCCAAGAAGTATTAATATAAAAACTGTACATATATGTATACATGAGATGCCTGTGCTGTCAGCTATGATAGTCTATTTAATTGTATAGACCAGTGTAGTATCTGAATGTTTTTAGTAATAAGATGTTTTGTTATTATGTAATTTATTTCAAAATATTTTAAATATGGGGGCCTGGTGGCATATACCCTGTAATCCCAGTACTTGGGAGGCTGACACAGGAGGATCACAGGTTCAAGGATAACATCAGCAATGTAGTAAGACTCTTAGCAATCTAGCAAGACCCTGTTTCAAAAGAAAAAATAAAATGGGCTGAAGATGTAGCTCAAAGATAGAATGTCTCTGGGTATAATTCTCAGTACCACATATAAATATTTCAATAACTGTTAATATGAAGGGCTTGTTATTCTAGTATTAAATAACAATCTAAAATTTTTCACTAGGATAATTTACTATAGGAATATCCAGGCCACACTCACTCCTATCTATAAAGGAGGTTTTTCTGTTTTTCAAATCCTTAAAATTAATGAAGTATTATTGTGAGAAAAAAAGTAAAGCCTCTGTTTGATAGCTGAGGAGCCTGCCAGGTGAGCCATACTGGGAGAAGCGTCCTTCTGAACTGAAACTTCCATGAACCGCTCAGAGCAGCTACCTAAAGAACTCAGAAAAGCTGTCATGGTGCTGCAGGTCAGCAGGAGTACAGGAGGTCATTTCTCTAGCTCTTTAAATAATCAACTCTTTCTTTCCTTAATGACATACAGCAATAATAAAAGGAGAGTTTCTTGTGTACAGTCATTAATAAAAAATTATCTACAAAGAAGGCTAAAAATAAAAGCTACAAAAGTAAAATTACTCGTTTTCTAGTAAACAACTCAATGACTCAATGACTAGGACAGAGGTTGAGGGGATGCAGCCCTGGACGGAGACCCCTTGAGAGACTGCCCCAATCTAGCCTTCTTCCACCTTTCTGCTCAGGGCTGGATCCTCCTCTGGCCAGATTTCACCTGGGTTGTGCAGTGTACACAATGAGTCACAGACTTCTCGAGACATCCACAGTATGCCTCAGAATTATCTGGAATGAATGTAAATGAGGTGTAACAAGATGGAGGAAATAGCTTTTATTTTAAGCAACACTGGCACTGTCAGTGGAGCAAGGATCCCTGTAGAGAGTGATGGCAGCTACTTCTTTTTAACTACACCCCAGTTACATTTTATTTTTTATTTTTAGATAAAGTTTCACTAAATTGCTGAGGGTCCCACTAGATTGCTGAGGCTAGGCTTGAATCTGCGATCCTCCTGTCTTAGCCTCCCAAGAACTGGGATTAGAGGTATGTACCACCACTCCCAATTTATCAGGAATGTTTCTAAGTGTAAGAAGGCCCCCCCAGTAAGGAGGTGTATGTTATCACATGAAAACAGAGAACTTTTATATGAGCCAGAAACTATTATGTCACTAATAATATTGATGTAAATGATAATAGTGACGAGATGACAAAAAGACTTCTAGTCATAGCCAGGCGTGGTGGTGCACGCTTGTAATCCCAGCATTCGGGAGGCTGAGACCGGAGAATCCGAGTTCTCAGACAGCCTCAGCTACTTAGTGAGGCCCTCTGCGACTTAGTGAGACCCTGTTTCAAAATAAAGGATAAAAAATAGGGCAGGAGGTGTAGTTCAGAGGTCAAATGCCCCTGGGTTTTATCACAAAACCGGCAACAAAACAAAAAAACCCAACTTCTAGTCAGGCACACACCTGTAATCCCAGTACTTGGGAGGATAAATCTGAAGAATCAGAGGTTCAAAGCCAGCATGCTGTAACTTAGCAAGATCTTGTCTCAAAATAAAATATAAAAAGAGCTGAGAGTGTAGCTCAGTGATAGAATAAATACATAAATAAATAAATAAATAATCTAGTTATTTGTATCTACTGGAAAAATAATCAATAATCATATCATAGTTTCAGGTATAATTCCCTTTTTCCACTTTGAGTCAATGTGATCGTTAATTCCCTTAACTATTTCTCTTTCTTCTGAGCTTTTTTTCTCCTTCTTGCTTCTATATGCATTTTCTTTGTTTTATTGTTTGTATTTATTTAATAAATCAGTTTTTAATTTCCCATCTCAAATTTTCCATTAAAATGATAGAGATATTTCTACTCAACATTAAAAAAAATAAAAGCCTAGGTTTGTGCATTTAATTGTTTGTCTTTAGATTTCTGTTGTGAATATTGGTCAATTGTATGGTAAAGCTCTTATCCCCAGAAGTAGTCATCTCAGGACCACAAATCTCCCTTTATTCTCCCAAAGTTTAATTGGTTAGTTGGGATCCTAGTCCCTAGAGTTACCAGTACAAATAAAACATGTCCTACATGTAGGCTCTCTATCCCTTAGAGAGGGACCCATTCACCTCCATTCCTTCTCATAACTACCCATCATTTTAGATTCAGACTATGTAGCACATGGTTTCTCTGCTAATTTTACTTTCCTGGTCTCCAAATGTACAAAAATACAGAATAAGCAGACCATGCACCCAAACTTCTGCACAGCACTAAGGACCTATCTGGTTCCTTTCCTCCTTAATTAGAACTTTCATACTGGGTTTTTTGTTTTGTTTTGTTTTTAGTATTTTACTTTTTTCTGTTTATACTGTCTGAGATTTATCATTGGAATCACACGAAAGTTTTCCAAACCAGAAAGGACGAACCAAGAAGAAACTGGGATCACTTGAAACATCAGGTATTATATGTGAATTTTAATGGATCAAATATGAGTCATAAATCCTGCACAATGTAGAGGTATCTACATTTTTGTGAATCTTTGTGAAAAAGAACAACTTATTTTGGCATAAGAATATTAACCTGTCAATTGTTTGCAACCAAAATCATAGTGTAATTTAAATTTATTCTTAAATGTGGCCCCATTTCTTTTTTTTTTTTTTTTGTGGAACTGGGGGTGGAGCCCAGGAGCTTTTCTACCTCTGGGCTATACTCCCAGACCTATTTTGTACTTTATTTGGAAACAGGGTCTCACTAAGTTGCTGAGAGCCTCACTAAGTAGCTGAGGCTGGCTTCAAACCTGTGTGATTCTCCTGACTCAGCTTCCCAAACTCTGGGATTACAAGCGTGCGCCACCACACCCGGCTGTGGCCCCATTTCTAATTCAGGAAAGTCCACACTCACTATTATTTAGGTTTGTGATGGATTGAATTGCAATTGCCTTTTCCAGATCACCACTAGATTGTCTGGCAAGGCAGGATCATGTAGAGTACACTGGGCTGAAATGATCCCTTATTTTAAAGAGCAGTCTTTGGCAAACACTGTTGTTAGGAACTGATACGGGTTTGTTTTCACTGATGAATTTTGCTGATTACAAATGTTCTCTAAATGCCCAAGAAAGAAACACAACTTCAAAACCACCCATTTTTGTGTCCATCCACATATTATAAAGACAGCTTCGACTTTTTTTTTTTTTTTTTTTGTGGTACTGGAGATGGAACCCAAGAGCCTTCT